>NC_090244.1:2315000-2662500 GCF_024489055.1 Chanodichthys erythropterus | reverse complement strand
TATTTCTATTTTTCTTTATATAAAAAATTGTGGTAATTCCTATTTTGCATAAAGTAAATGAGCACTTCATATGTCAAATTAATCATAACCCCACCCTTCAAGAGCTTTAAATATCCTGATGATTAGATCATCCTTTAAATCATTCATGATCTGTCATTATACGTGTCAATACCTAATGCATTTAAAACTCCAGTCAGCCCTTTCTCTGGATGGGAACCTCATTTAGGGTAATCTGGAATGGCTGGAATTGCATCTTTTCCGTCAGAGCTTTGGAATCGAATGAGATTTAACTACGTGCGTCACGTAATGCCATGCTGCATTCTGAATGATTTCTCATTCCCCTGATTTTCCAATTTGAAATGCATGCGATCGTTTTTGTTTTCTTGAATAGATGGACTATGATAGAGCACAAAAATGCCATAGACGTTAATTCCCAGGTTTGAGCGCATTGTTCTCGGGAGTGAGCACTTCTTGGAATCTCTAAATATGCCCTTTGTGGTTTAGTCCTGGTCAGCGTGTTCCTAATGGAGATAATGGCATGCAGGTATACACATATTATAATAGCATAAGCCTTGACACAACACACACAATAGGTTTGTTTGTCCAAGTGCGCCGTGAGTTCCTCAGTGGCATGCAAAAACAGCACATTACTGCACGCTGGTGGAAACACTAATGCAGCCTGTAAACCAGATGCTTATACGACTCCACAGTAAAAGGTAATTGTAGAACATAATGGCCTAATGGCTGTTTCGCTTCCACAGGGCCAAATGATTGAATCCACCCTTCACCATGCTTAACCAACAAACACCTGATCCTTTGTTAGTTGGGATATTTGACTAAGATAAGCCAAGACAGACTTATTTGTTTTATGCAGTTTTGGGGGTAACGCGTTACAAGTAACATTGAGTTATGTAATCAGATTACTTTACTTTACAAGTAATGCATTACTTTTAAAATTACTTTTTCAAATACGTTACGCAAGTTACTTTTTCCTGTTTATTGACTGACAGCTCTCCTGTCGCCATGTTGAGAGAAATCAGGAGTAAGTGAAGAGGTGTTGTGTGTGCTGTGTGAACATGATGCTCATTGTAGTTCTGTCATGACAGCTCTTGGAGTGTTCGACATGGTAATGAATATGATTATGTTTGGTCTTGACGGAATAGATCTGCTACACTGCTGCTGCTGCTGTTATTGCTGTTGCTGTTGGTTACTGCTGCCGTTGATGTCGTTTGTGCTGCTTCTGCTGCTGTTATTCCTGTTGCTGCTGCTGATGATATTTCTGCTGCTGCTGCTGCTCCTGGTGCTATTATTGCTGCTACTGTTATTGTTGCTGCTTCTGCTGCTGTTATTGTTGCTTCTGATGTTATTTCTGCTGCTACTTTAATTGCTGCTCCTGCTGATGTTATTGCTGCTTCTGATATGCTATTTCTTCTGCTGCTGATGCTGCTGCTGTTGGTTATTGCTGCTGCTGCTGATGTTCTTGCTGCTGCTGCTGTTATTGCTGCTTCTGATGCTATTTCTGCTGCTGCTGTAATTGCTGCTTCTGATGCTATTTCTGCTGCTGCTGCTGTTATTGTTGCTTCTGATGCTATTTCTGCTGCTGCTGCTGTTATTGTTGCTTCTGATGCTATTTCTGCTGCTGCTGCTGTTATTGTTGCTTCTGATGCTATTTCTGCTGCTGCTGCTGTTATTGTTGCTTCTGATGCTATTTCTGCTGCTGCTGCTGTTATTGTTGCTTCTGATGCTATTTCTGCTGCTGCTGCTGTTATTGTTGCTTCTGATGCTATTTATGCTGCTGCTGCTGCTGTTATTGCTGCTTCTGATGCTATTTCTGCTGCTGCTATTGCTGCTTCTGATGCTATTTCTGCTGCTGCTGCTGTTATTGTTGCTTCTGATGCTATTTCTGCTGCTGCTGATGTTCTTGCTGCTGCTGCTGTTATTGCTGCTTCTGATGCTGTTATTGTTGCTGCTACTGTAATTGCTGCTGCTGCTGTTATTGCTGCTTCTGATGCTATTTCTGCTGCTGCTGCTGCTGCTGTTATTGTTGCTTCTGATGCTATTTCTGCTGCTGCTGCTGTTATTGTTGCTTCTGATGCTATTTCTGCTGCTGCTGCTGTTATTGTTGCTTCTGATGCTATTTCTGCTGCTGCTGCTGTTATTGTTGCTTCTGATGCTATTTCTGCTGCTGCTGCTGCTGCTGTTATTGTTGCTTCTGATGCTATTTCTGCTGCTGCTGCTGTTATTGTTGCTTCTGATGCTATTTCTGCTGCTGCTGCTGTTATTGTTGCTTCTGATGCTATTTATGCTGCTGCTGCTGCTGCTGCTGTTATTGCTGCTTCTGATGCTATTTCTGCTGCTGCTATTGCTGCTTCTGATGCTATTTCTGCTGCTGCTGCTGTTATTGTTGCTTCTGATGCTATTTCTGCTGCTGTTATTGCTGCTTCTGATGCTATTTATGCTGCTGCTGCTGCTGCTGCTGCTGTTATTGCTGCTTCTGATGCTATTTCTGCTGCTGTTATTGCTGCTTCTGATGCTATTTATGCTGCTGCTGCTGCTGCTGCTGCTGTTATTGCTGCTTCTGATGCTATTTCTGCTGCTGCTATTGCTGCTTCTGATGCTATTTCTGCTGCTGCTATTGCTGCTTCTGATGCTATTTCTGCTGCTGTTATTGTTGCTTCTGATGCTATTTCTGCTGCTGTTATTGCTGCTTCTGATGCTATTTCTGCTGCTCCTGCTGCTGCTATTACTTCTGCAGAGCAAGAACGAGACTTGCTACTGTCAATACATACACTGCAAGCTGCTGTGAGCATGTAAGACATGCTGCTGCTTTACAATATAGCATACATTAATTACCCGTATCAGATCTATACAGGTGGAGCTGGGGAAGGCGGAGGTTTTCTGAAAGTGTGATGCAACTGCTACAGCAAATGCTGAAGGTTGAGCAGTGAGCTCATTGGCTACAGATACAGCAGGAACCAATCAGCTGTGCCTATAGAGAATGATGTGATTGCAAGCGGATTGAGTTAAGGACTTATCAGCTTGCGCCATCAAGAGTTTCATGACAGAACTTTGTATTTTTAGACTAAATGTGAGCATGCAAACTTGTAAACTATTAAGCAAACCTGCACTAATTAAAATGTTAAATAATATACAATTTATGTATTTAATCTCACTTTATTAATTATTGTATTTGCTGCTGACCTTTGATGATCCTATTCAATCATACTAATATGACTTTAGATGAACATCACATTTGTGATTTTTTTTTTTTTTTATTGCTGAAGTAAGAGTTTTGAACATTCTTCCTCTGCATCATTTCACTTTTGGTGTTAAAGGGCCTTTACATTTGCCAAAAATTAAAGTAATGTAACACATTACTTCCATAAAAACGTTCCATACACAAAAGTAGTGTAGCACATTACTGTCCATTACTTTTTTGAGGGAGCAATGCAATATTGTATTGTAAAAGTGACTTTCCCCAACACTGGTTATCTAGTTAAGTAGCTTTTGAGATACAAGCTTTAAGATAATTGCCCAGATATTGAAAATTAAATTAACTTAAATTTTGTTCTTTAAACATTAGCGTAATGGTTTACTTGATTTTGTCTGGTAATATTTCAACTTCGCCTGTCAAAATAAGGATGCCAAAATCTTGCTGGGGGCATGCTGTACATGCAATGACACTTAATTTAATAGTCTATGCATCTCAACCAGGATTTTCAGTTGAGAATGAGGCATTAATTCATTTCAGGGATATATTGCATTGGCAACACTATTTTTTAGATTTCATAATCCACATACAGTGTAGTTGCTCTCCAAGTAGGTGAAGCAAATCATGCAGTAACTGTTGTGCAATGTCATTCATTAGTAAGGAAGTCACCAGACCATCTGTTTCAGATTTTGCTTCCCCTCATATAGAGATAAATGCTACCTGGGGAACTTCTCAGAGAGCGTGTCCAGGCTTGTTCAGTTGACCCATAACGTGAATGTGTCGCATAAGGACTGTGTTGTTTTCTTAAAGCATATCTGAATGCACTAACAATGCTTCATTGCAACATCGTACTATTATCTGTTAAGAAATGTTTAGCTCTGGGACTAGTTTTTCTAGATTTATAGATTTTTTTTTCTCTAGATGTATAGATTTATGTTTGGTCACAGTAATAGTTTATACAAAATGTTATGTATTAAAACTTGAAACATTTGAAATAAGATTATTAAAAAAATGTACACATATATATATATATATATATATATATATAGCAGTTTTCATGGTAAGACTCTCTTGGAACTGTGTCATCATGTCTCTTCCACACTTTTCTTTCATCCATGTTTCCCACAGCTCAGAATCCTGAAACTGTCTCTTCTGAGACTCACTCTGTCTCTCTTTGTCTCTCTGTCTTTCGTTCTCCCTTGAATTACCATCACCTTGTTTTACGTCCTTTGTCAAATTGCCCTCGTCCCCTAATTGTCTTAATTAATGTGGTGCATTTTACATGGCTGCGCAGTTTTCCCATCCCGCTGTTGTTTTTTCAGTCACATTCCTTCGTCAATTTGTGGCAAACAGACAAAGAAGAGCTTGTTGGGGAAGTTCTCCATCTATGGCCCGTGGACGCTATTAGTTATGAGGGTCCGTGAGAAAGAGACACTCACCAAAACTCTCTTTGGCCTGAATCAAGTATGTGATCCCAAAAGCAACATCATCGGCAGTATAGCAAACTTCAGTATAATGTTTGTTTTCTAAAGTCACTTTTCCCTTTCAGACAGGGCCTAAAACTAACATTTTGCCACACCTGCCAATGGCCGATGACTTTACCGGCTATGAAACATAGATTAATCCTTATTAAAGTGACAAAAGTTTTTCAGGCAAGATGAGTGATAGTTCTTTGTCTTTTGTTAATAGATTTTAAATCAAATTTTTAAGTTAGGATTTTAAATTAAAAACAGACAGCAGCGGGAATATTAGGCTGCTGTCACTTTAAGAGCTAATGCGCTGATCCAATATACTGTTACACATGTGTTGTTTGAATATGTCTGTTCATGCACAAGAAGATGTGAAAGAGAGCTCAATTCGGTATTCACGCGCTGAGAGGTGGATTTCTGGGCGCACACTTCAGATGTTTGTGCACAGAAACCTCCCACAGCGTGCAAGTAACGAATTGAGTTCCATTTTGCATCTTCTTGCATTTGAATATTTACATTATTAAGGCTTAAACTTTTGTGACGATACAGCACTGGCCTGTCAACCATCCTGAACATTGTTCACTTTAAGTATGTTCAACTCTGCTGCCAAGTATTTGTTGCATACTTGGATAAAATATGATTGTACGTTTAATGGTAAAGTTCCCTTACTCTATACAGTGAAAAACTTAATCTAATGGGACATTTCATGTAACTTTACTGTAAAATACAGTTAAAGGTGCCCTAGAACTTTTTTAAAAAAAGATGTAATATAAGTCTAAGGTGTCCCCTGAATGTGTCTGTGAAGTTTCAGCTCAAAATACCCCATAGATTTTTTTAATTCATTTTTTTAAATGCCTATTTTGAGGCATCATTATAAATGAGCCGATTCAGGGCTACTGGCCCTTTAATTCTCGCGCTCCACGCCCACGGAGCTCGCGCTTGCCTTAAATAGTGCATAAACAAAGTTTACACAGCTAATATAACCCTCAAATGGATCTTTACAAAGTGTTCGTCATGCATGCGTCGGATTATGTGAATATTGTATACTGTTATATTGTTTACATTTGATTCTGAATGATTTTGATAGTGCTCCGTGGCTAACGGCTAATGCTACACTGTTGGAGAGATTTATAAAGAATGAAGTTGTATTTATGAATTATACAGACTGCAAGTGTTTAATAATGAAAATAGCGACGGCTCTTGTCTCCGTGAATACAGTAATAAACGATGGTAACTTTAACCACATTTAACAGTACATTAGCAACATGCTAACGAAACATTTATAAAGACAATTTACAAATATCACTAAAAATATCATATAATCATGGATCATGTCAGTTATTATCGCTCCATCTGCCATTTTTCACTATTGTTCTTGCTTGCTTACCTAGTCTGATGATTCAGCTGTGCACAGATCCAGACGTTAATACTGGCTGCCCTTGTCTAATGCCTTGAACATGAGCTGGCATATGCAAATAATAGGGGCGTACATATTAATGATCCCGACTGTTACGTAACAGTCAGTGTTATGTTGAGATTCGCCTGTTCTTCGGAGGTCTTTTAAACAAATGAGATTTATATAAGAAGGAGGAAACAATGGAGTTTGAAACTCACTGTATGTCATTTCCATGTACTGAACTCTTGTTATTCAACTCTGCCAAGATAAATTAGATTTTTCATTCGAAGGCACCTTTAAATATACAATATTTGGAAGTGAATAAGATTAGATGAAACATAATTTGATATTCCCAGAATTCTCTCTGTGACACTTCAAAATTGATGCTTTTTCATTGAAATAACTGTTTCTTCTTCGTTTTTTCTTATGAGTTATGTAGAGTAGGATTTTATGTAACATCTCATGTTGTTAAATGAATGTTTATTGCATTATCTGAGTGTCATATTTGATACCATGATGTTGTTTTGTTGGGGTGTAACAGTACATGTATTCACCCCGTACGGTACGGACATCACGCTTGTGGTAATGCAATGCTGTTTGCTACCAGTAAAAAGTGCAGAAGAAGAGACGATCTATATGTTTACATGTAATCTCTAAAAATCGATAAAACAGCTGGAGAATAATATCTCACATAGCATTACATTTACATCAGGCAAGTCATTCAGTGTCCACAGCATGTTAGTTCACTTGAGAAATTAAAGGGACAGTTCACCCAAAAATTAAAATTCTGTCATCATTTCCTTGTTCCAAACTTGTATACATTTTTTTTTTTTTTTTGTTCTGTTGAACACAAAGGAAGATATTTTAAAGAAAGTCTGTAACCAGGCCGCTTTGGGGCACCATTAACTTCCATAGTTAAAAAAAAAATACTATGGAAGTCAATGGTGCCCCAGAACTGTTCAGTTTCCCACATTCTTTAAAACATCTTCCTTTGTGTTCAACAGAACAAAAAAAAAAATGTATACAAGTTTAGAACAAGGAAATGATGACAGAATTTTCATTTCCTTTAACTCTATTTCACTAAATATATACACTATATTAGCTTATATATTGATAATATTTACTTTACCTGTTAGTAATGTCTTATTTAATATGTTTAAATAAATTTGTCATGAAAACAAGGTGTGACAGTAACTGTGTAAATGATCATAATTCAAAAATTAATTGAAGTAGAAAATTAACTTTATAATTCAAATTAGAAGCTAATGCAAAAGCAATATTTTAAATATTGCTACCCAATGTTTTATAGCAACTGCTTCATACCGTAAATTTCACAGATTTATTTCTTTACACTGATGTTTCAGACCTGATTGATGAAGATGTGCTTTGACTGCGACATGCGGCGAGGCGTTTGTCCCGGTTTCTGTCAGCACCGAGCCTAAAAGCGATCCGATTGTGAGAGAAAGCGAAACCTAAGACATACCTGAAATGCAAGCTGCAGAAAAGCATTTTTGTGTTTGTGTGTGTGCGAGAACGAGTTCCTCCGCAGGGGAAAGTCTGCTAATATCGGCCCTAAACGCAGCTTATTATCCGTCCAAACACGAGGCCGCTGGCTCTTATCTCCTCAGCTGAGTGAGTCCAGTGACGGCGCTCCAGCAGCTGACAGGTGGACGCTGCATCGCGCATCAGATAAGCGCTAACTGATCCTAGAGCGGCCATTTCAGCATGCTAATGTCAGTTGTGAAACCGGATTCCTCTCTGTAGCACAATGCTATCACGCTCCGCACCACAGCGCCGGGGGCCGCTGGAGGTCCTCGCGCTCTGCAGGCCTCCGAGGCTGCCGGGGTCGCGTTTCTCCGTGGCACGCCGCAGGCACTCTATCTCTATCCCATCAAGCACTGGGGCGCAGGAGCTGTCAGTGGGCCCCCGTGGCGACCGCACTAAGTAGCGGCGGATAGAGTTACAGCAGTACGTCTGTCAAAGACCCTTTTCCCGCCAATTTGGCCTCACTGCAGCTCTGTGTGTTGTGGTGCACTTTCACTCTTTTTGCTTTAGTGTTTTTAAGCAGGTGATTCGCTTATTGAAAGAGGAACGTGTGTGCATAAATGTGCATATTTATATATTATTAACACATATAGACATGTTTATGTTTCTATATTGATACAGTTATATGTTATTTAACTTGTGAAGCTGAATTACACTCTCATCAGATTTTCATTATCATTATTCCATAGGCTTATGATGCATTCTCATTTATAAAACTTGCAGTTGTTCTGGCATTAACCTCACCAAGTATCTATGTGTGTGTGTGTGTGTGTGTGTGTGTGTGTGTGTGTGTGTGTAGCTGCACCTGGAACATTGTGTGTTGTAAGAATGCCAGAGTGGCAATTCCAAGAGCACAGAACAAGGAAATGATTCAGCTACCTGACACACACACACACACACACACACACACTTACTCACACACACACATTTTTTTTTGTGTGTGTTTTATGAGGACTCTCCATAAACATAACGATTTGTATGCTGTACAAACTTTATGTTCTATCCCCTAACCCTAAACTGAACCCTTACAGAAAAAAACATTCTACGTTTTTACATTTTCAAAGAACATCATTTAGTGTGATTTATAAGCTGTTTTCCTCATGGGGACCAAAACCTCACGCAGGTTTGTTTTGCTGACAAAGTGAGGACATTCCATAGACGTAATGGTTTTTATACTGTACAAACTGTACATTCTCCCCCCTACACATAAACCCATCACAGAAAACATTGTTTTTAAAGCTATTTTAAATATGAGCACTCATAAAATGCCCTCATATTTCATGTTTACGTCGTAATACCAGTGTCATTATACAAATTTGTGTCCTCATAAATAAAAAAAACATGCACACAAAGATATATACATACAAATACACAGACACACACACATATACACACACAAAGATATACCCATACACAAAGACACAAATACACACACGCACACACACATACACAAACACAGGTTTGTATTGCTATCTTAGTGAGGACATTGCATAGACTTCCATTGATTTTATATCAGGTCAATGATATTTTCTATCCCCTAACCCAACCCCTACTCCTAAACCTACCCATCACAGAAACATGTGCACATCACCAGATTTAAATACAAATCTATTTTGGCTGATTTATAAGCCTTTTAAAATAGCGAGGACCAAATGTCCTCACTTATATTGTGAAATACTTTCACATCCCACTAGACATTGACTGGTCCTCACTATTTTAAAAGGCAAGTATAGTCAAAACAAGTACACACACAAAGATGAACACACACACACACACACACATACTGTACAGTATATTTAGTCAGTTATGGATGTTCATGTGTGTATATTAAATTTGGATATGGAAATCTCAATAAGAAATGCATAAACATTTATCTTTTAAGACTTGATTATAATTGGCTTGTTTATGAGTATAAGTAGCTAATAGTGCATTAAAATGATCTAAGATTGGAATAATACAGGTGTTTTAATTTTTACGCATTGAAACTTTCTACATATATAATATCTTATTAAACTACACTTCCTGTCAAAAGTTTAGACACGTTTGGCTGAATTTCTTATAAACTTTTTATGTAACTTATTTACTTTTTATTAATTATTCCTTCATTTTAAAATGTATGGGTTGGAGCAGATAACAAAGTAAAAGCATCAACAAGTGTGCAAATAACATCAGATTTTTTTATTTTTTTAATTGTTAGAGGTTTATACAAGGAAAGTTACAGAGCTGAAGACTGATTCTCACAAGATTATAAACTTTTTCTTTTACTCTCTCTTCTTGGTAGTACTTAGTAATACTTATCATACTGGTTTTGAATGCATTTGAACCAGTTTGACCATCCATGATGACAAGTTGTACTTTCATTTTAGCGCTTGTGCAGATTTTCTTCTTGCTTTAAACAAAGCGAAAACTTACATGGACCAAAACGTCCAAAGCAAATCAACATTACAGCCGTTTGACAAATTATGTTCGCTGTGCTTTTTAATTACAGTTAATTAGGGCGTTGTGCATCACAAATGAATCTCCACCCTGTGTTTGTCACTGACCCAGCCGGTTATTACTATTGTACTGTCCCAATGAAAGAACGACAATCCAACGACATCACATACCTAGGATTAGCACCAGCTTGTTTTCTCAGTTTTAGCAATAGAGGAATGTTTTCAAACCACCTATGCAACTGCATAGCAACACCTCGACAACCACAACTTAAAATATAGTTTTACTTTACAGGTCAGATTGTTCAAATTGTTCTCTGATTCTGCTCTTAATGCTCATTCCTCAGATCTGTTTCTCTCAAGGGAGTTTGCATCACATATTTGGATCGTATTCGTCCCGATACAGTTCTTCCTCTCCCTGGACCAGGTCACACTATCGATAGTGTTTCATGAGGCAACATTTGACTGAGGCTAAAAATAAGTGTAAATATTCGTCTTGCTATATTTCATTTGGAGAATGAGAAAACAAAAGAAGAAGGAATAAATGTTTGAGCAAGAAAAATGAGAACTAGCTTTCTACTTATTCTGAAGAGAAAGTGAGTAGTGTTTGTGCAAAACTCACTGCCACAATGCTAGGTGCTTGCTAGTGTGTTCTAAGTGGTGTTTAGAGTGTCATATGTGGTTGCTATGGTGTTCTGGATGGTTTCTAAGGTATTGTGAGGGGTTGTTTGTGTGTTCGGGTGTTCTGGATGGTTTCTAGGATGTTGTGAGAGGTTGTTTGGGTGTTCTGGGTGGCTTCTGGGGTGTTATTAGGGGCTGTTCCGGTGTTCTGGGTGGTTTCTATGGTGTTTTAGGGGTTGTTCGGGTGTTCTGGGTGGTTTCTATGGTGTTTTAGGGGTTGTTTAGGTGTTCTGGGTGGTTTCTAGGGTGTTGTTAGGGGCTGTTCCGGTGTTCTGGGTGGTTTCTATGGTGTTTTAGGGGTTGTTTGGGTGTTCTGGGTGGTTTCTAGGGTGTTGTTAGGGGCTGTTCCGGTGTTCTGGGTGGTTTCTATGGTGTTTTAGGGGTTGTTTAGGTGTTCTGGGTGGTTTCTGGGGTGCCTCCTAGGGTGTTGTGCAGGGTTGTTTGGGTGTTCTGGGTGGTTTCTAAGGTGTTGTTAGGGGTTGTTTGGGTGTTCTGGGTGGCTCCTAGGGTGTTGTTAGGGGTTGTTTGGGTGTTCTGGGTGGTTTCTAGGGTGTTGTGTGAGGTTGTTCAGGTGTTCTGGGTGGTTTCTAGGGTGTTGTGAGTGGTTGTTTGGGTGTTCTGGTTGGTTTCTAGGGTGTCGTGGGGGGTTGATTGGGTGTCTGGGTGGTTTCTAGGGTGTCGTGTGGGGTTGTTTGGGTGCCTGGGTGGTTTTTTAGGGTGTTGTGTTGGGTTGATTGGGTGTCTGGGTGGTTTCTAGGGTGTTGTTAGGGGTTGTTTAGGTGTTCTGGGTGACTTCTGGGGTGCTTCCTAGGTTGTTGTGCAGGGTTGTTTGGGTGTTCGGGTGTCTGGGTGGCTTCTAGGGTGTTGTGAGGGGTTGTTTGGGTGTTCTGGGTGGTTTCTAGGGTGTTGTTAGGGGTTGTTTGGGTGTTCTGGGTTTATTTTTAGGGTGTTGTGTTGGGTTGTTCGGGTGTTCTGGGTGGTTTCTAGGGTGTTGTGAGGGGTTGTTCCGGTGTTCTGGTTGGTTTCTAGGGTGTTGTGAGGGGATGTGAGGATGTTCTGGTTGGTTTCTAGGGCTTTGTGTGGGGTTGTTTAGGTGTTCTGAGTGGTTTCTAGGGTGTTGTGTGGGGTTGTTCGGGTGTTCTAGGTGGTTTCTAGGGTGTTGTGAGTGGTTGTTTGGGTGGCTTCTGGGGTGCTTCCTAGGGTGTTGTGCAGGGTTGTTTGGGTGTTCAAGTGTTCTGGTTGGTTTCTAGGGCGTTGTTTGGAGGTTGTTTTGGTGTTCTGGGTGGCTTTTAGGGTGTTGTGAGGGGGGGTTTGGGTGTTTGGGTGTTCTGCTTGATTTCTAGGTCATTGTGTGGGGTTGTTTGGGTGTTCAGGGTGGTTTTTAGGGTGTTTTGTGGGGTTGTTCAGGTGTTTTGGGTGGTTTCTAGGGTGTTGTGAGGGGTTGTTCGGGTGTTCTGGGTGGTTTCTGGGGTGTTGTGAAGGGTTGTTCGGGTGTTCTGGTTGGTTTTTAAGGCTTTGAGTGGGGTTGTTTGGGTGTTCAGGGTGGTTTCTAGGGTGTCGTGAGGGGTTGTTCGGAGGTTTGGGTGTTCTGGGTGGCTTCTAGGGTGCATTATGTGGGGTTGTTTGGGTGTTGCGGGTTGTTTTATGATGTTATGTTTTTTGCATGTTTTTCAGTAAACATGCTTCTAAACTGTGCAGCATCTGGGAAATGTATTGTCAGTGTGGTTGCTAAGGTGTTCTGGGTGGTTGCTAAGTGGTTGCTCAAGTCAGAAGAGCCCAATTATTGTTCACCAACATGCCCAGCTCTGAGTTATAATAATAGTAATGATTGGCTACACAGCTGTACACAGTGACCTCCTCAGCAGCGCAGCGGCCGAGCGTGGGAGACACAGGTCCGGACCCACATCCGTTAGACAGATAACAGTCTGAAGGAGGTTCTGACTTTCCCCCCACCATCCCATTTGTGCTCCCTGGCAGTATTTTCAACAGTCTTTGCTGTTCTGTTTTAAAAAGTTGCTCGACGCTTATCGCTATTAAAACAAGCCTGCTTCATATACGTCAACAGACCCTCGCTCTCACTCCCCCAGTCGGCCTTCGCTCTCCGGTTCTCCTTTCTTGAATATTTGACCTCCGTTGCCTGCCGCTACTATTTAATTTGACTAAACCAACTCCAAGTTCATCCACATGAACATGAGCGAAACTCCCCTCCGCCTCCCACGGAAACCCAGAGGCTCGTTTTGCGGCCGAGGCACGTGCCTCTGGAGGAAGGGCTCCGCGGGGCCAGAGGCAGCTGTTGCTTTTGGACGCCCTCCGCGTCGGAGCCTGGCCGGGCTGGGATTGGATGGATCTAGACCCGGCAGGAATGTCGCTGCTGTTTTCCTGGAGAAGGTTTGCACAGCTGTGGGAAGAAACCGGCTCCAAACATCATAGAAGAAGAGTGACTCGCTGCCACCGCCGTCCGTCCCGCTGGCCTGAAAAAATAAAGCCGAAAGCTTGGCCTTCTGACGGGCCGTATTTATTTCATTCAGCTCATAGAGGCGTTATTTATGTCTCACAGAAGTGGGTGGAGGGTTTGTGTGCAGCTTCTGTTGTTCTGCAGGTTTTCTCTCAGAGAGGCGGCTGGGGACGGTCTGTCTTCGTTCTTGCCGTGGTGTTTGCCAAACTGAGGACTAACCAGTCATCAGCGGACATCAATCATGCTGTTTGTACAAATCCCCTTGGCTGTACAATATTCCCAAACTAGAGTTTGTACTCTTTCTAAGGAAAACATGAGTGCAAAACTTGCTGACACCGTGATATGGTGTTCTGGGTGGTGGTTTTATTTTATTTTACATTTTATTTTTGTAACAAAATGTAGATACACTACTGTTCAAAAGATTGGAGTCAGAAAGATTTCTTTATAAAAAAATTAATACTTTTTATTCATCATGGAGGCATTAAATTGATCAAAAGTGGCAGTAAAGACATTTTTAAACACATTACTCAAGCGACAAAGTTGACATAAAACACACAAACGCGGTCTTTGTCCACCTGTCGTCCTCCTGCTCAGCATGACACTCCTGTCTTCCGTCCCTTTTTGTCCATTTCCAATCCAGGGACAGTCGCTCTGTCGGCCCAGCCTGGTATTTTTAGATTGTGGGTAAACAGGAGCAGCGCCCGTCTAACCTTCCCTCCCCTTCAGCGCTGAAAGAACACAGTCAGGGGCGAATCACAGGCCTCTTTTAGCAGCGCTGCCTGTTGACTCAGTCGGACAGAAATAGAGCCACAGAGGAAATAAATACAGGTAACGCTTTCAGGGCAGAATTCAGAGCGTTCTATTTTGGACCGCTGTGGAATAGCGAGTCGCTCCGGTGGGTCTCGGGGACGTGCGACGGATGAGCCGGGCGTATGCTCATAATTTAAAATAAAATAACACGACTCTTGTTTGTGTGGTTAGACTTAAATTAAGGTGAATTAAGGTGGTCTAGTTATAAATACCTGGATAGGAAAATGGTCATTAGCATCTAAGAGTGTCTCTTCTGCTCACCGAGGCTGCAACTATTTGATCAAAAATACAGTAAAACAGTGAAATATTATTATAATTTAAATTAGACGTTTTCTATGTGAATATTTATTAAAATATAATTTATTCCTGTGATCAAAGCTGAATTTTCAGCATCATTACTCCAGTCTTCAGTGTCACATGATCCTTCAGAAATCATTCGAATATGCTGATTTGTACAAGAAACATTTCTTATTGATCTTTTGTAACATTATAAATGTATTTACTGTCACTTTTGATCAATTGAATGTGTCCTTGCTGAATAAAAGTATTAATTTCTTAAAAGATTCCCAAACTTTTGAATGATGGTGTGTATTGTTTGTATGTGTACAATGTGGTCCAAAAGACCACTAGTACAAAATGCATTATTTTCTCATTTAAAACCACGTTTTTCATTATAATTAACGTGAACATGAACTAAAGATGAGCATGTGTAGCATGTTGAGCACTGAGCTTCAATAGAAGCAAGAAAATCTGACCGTCTGGTAAAAAAAAATAAAATAATAAAAGTCACATGATCAATGAAACTTATTTGCTTGGTCACTTAGATATAGTGCAGTATTTCGTATTCTTATTCAACTTTGTGCCGAGTCTGTGTGGCAATTAAGACTTATTTTCTTACAATTACGAGTTTACATCTCGCAATTCTGACTTTTTTTCTCACAATTGTAAATTTATATCTCACAAATCTGACTTTTTTCTTGAATTCTGACTATATTTTGCAATTCTGACTTTTTTTCTCACAATTCTGACTTTCGCGCGATTTGACTTTCTCGCGATTCTGACTTTTTTTCGTGATTCTGACTCTTTTTCTCGCAATTCTGACTCACAATTATGAATCGCAATTATGACTTTTTTCTTCGCAATTATGACTCTTTTTCTCGCAATTCTGACTTTTTTTCTCAAAATTATGACTCTTTTTTCGCAATTCTGACTTATTCTCGCAATTCTGACTTTTTTTTCGCAATTCTGACTCTTTTTCTCGCAATTCTGACTCGCAATTATGAATCGCAATTATGACTTTTTTCTTCGCAATTATGACTCTTTTTTCGCAATTCTGACTTATTCTCGCAATTCTGACTTTTTTTCGCAATTCTGACTCTTTTGCTCGCAATTCTAACTCGCAATTATGACTTTTTTCCTCGCAATTATGACTCTTTTTCTTGCAATTATGACTCTTTTTCTCGCAATTATGACACTTTTTTCGCAATTATGACTTATTCTCGCAATTATGACTCTTTTTTCGCAATTCTGACTTATTCTCGCAATTATGACTCTTTTTCTCGCAATTATGACTTTTTTCCTCGCAATTATGACTTTTTTCTCGCAATTATGACTCTGTTTCTTGCAATTATGACTTTTTTCTCGCAATTATGACTCTGTTTCTTGCAGTTCTGACTTTTTCTCGCAATTGAATTTATATCTCACGATTATGACTTTTTTCTCACAATTGTGAATTTATTGTGAACTTTTTTCTCGCAAATCTGACTTTATATTTTGCAATTCTGACTTTCTCGCATATCTGACTTTTTTCTCACAATTGTTAGTTTATATTTCACAATTCTGTTATTATATCTCCCAATTCTGACCTTTTATCTCGCAATTTAAACTTGCAATTTATATGTGTGTGTGTGTGTGTGTGTGTGTGTGTGTGTGTATATATATATATATATATATATATATATATATATATATATATATATATATACAGCTGCAAGTTTCACAGAAGAGAACATATCATACACTTATGGTATGGAATAAATAAGATATAATGGAATGAAACTGATGATAATGGAATGGAGTGGAACTGAATATAACAGCTACAATAGAACAGAATATAAAATAGACTGAATTGGAATGGAATAGATGAAAGGGGAAGAAACTGAATGGGATAAAATGGAATCTAACTGAATAAAATGGAATAAAGAATCAAATATAGTTGCTTGTTTAATCCACATCTGCAGATATGAGTTGGCTGCTGATGGACGTCCTGGAATGTCAAATGTGGGGACTCTAAATGTCTAAACAAGAAGTGCCTAAAAATGGACATTTATTCCTGTCTGAGAATAGAAGTCAAACAGAAGGGAGTTGTGTAAATACATCCGACAGCATCACATGGAGACAAGCAAACATATGGAAGAACAACTATGAGCCCGGGGAGATCGCAATCCAAACACAAAAACAAACAGAGCCTGACTGAACGGATCACACGCACGCTTAAACACGCCAGCGCTTCCCTCATGCCTGCAATCTGATATTTATAGTGGCATATCTACAGATGAATTTGCACAATCATCTAACTGACTATTTAATATCAAGCCACAACCGTGTTAAGCTACATAAACGTCTCAAAGTATCATTATCTAATGTCTTATGATGGATTAACACACATAATTGCCACATGTCTTTTATTTAAAAACTTGGACGGTACAAGCTAGAATCATTCAAACCAGTCCGGGCAAGATTGTTAAAAAAATAAATAAAAAAACAGGAATTTCTAACAGTTTAACAGAAACTCCAACAGTTTCTAGAATTAAGAAGTGCTTAATTTCACACAGGTAGCACACAAACAGAAATATCTTTAAAAAAATAGTTCACTCACACATGAACAATATGTCATTTATTCATTGTCATGCTGTTCTGAAGCCCCAAACCATAAGATTAATAAAGTACACCATAAAAAATATGCCATAAAAGTAGTTCATATATGATTATAGGTGATGGGCCAGTCACAAATACATGGAAAAAACCTAGAAAATGGACATTAACATCTAAATTATTAAATTCAATTCATATTTATTTGTATAGTGCTTTTCACGATACATATCGTTTCAAAGCAGCTTTCCAGAGAATGCATGTCAACATCACAATTTAAAGAATGCCGTTAGCAAATAATGTAATAATTTAGGCAATTAATTTACAATCACTGTTAGCAGTTTAACTGAACGTAGAAGCAATGAGCTCCTGGAAAAATGAATTACATATTAACAATAATTAGGATATATAGAAATTTAGGAATGTTTATGACTGTTTTAAGTGCCGTTTTATTTATTTATTCTATATGACTGTTTTAAATGATAATCAATAACACTCATAAAACTATATGATTTGACACGAAAAACCATCATGAAGTGCCATAAAACGTCTCGGTTACGTATGTAACCCTCGTTCCCTGAAGGAGGGAACGGAGACGTACGTCAGTAGTGACCGACGAATTGGGATATCGCTTAGAGAGCCCTATCATCTTCGTGTAAACTAAAACAAGCCAATGGAATTGGCGTGCGATATTTGCATAATGCGCACCGCCCCCGACAGGTGTATATAAATAGGAAGCAGATGCAATCGCACTCTGTTTTTCGCTGAGGAGACAACTGGTGTCCGCACTACAGCGAGGGTACAGAAACTGTGGCGACGGGACGTACGTCTCCGTTCCCTCCTTCAGGGAACGAGGGTTACATACGTAACCGAGACGTTCCCTTTCAGTCGGTCACGTTCGACGTACGTCAGTAGTGACCGACGAATTGGGATCCCAACTAAAGCGCCACAGTTACGAAACCCCTTCCAGTGCCCAGCACAAGCTCAGCCGCCCATAGCACCGGCTGGCGGTGAAGGGGGCGAGCTTACACCGAGAGAGTCTACTGCTGTCTAACCACTACCCACTAAGTAAACTAGACACACTGGGGAAGCGAACCCGTAAGGGACGCTGCGGAAACCACTACCTACCCAATGGGGGAGGAGTTTACGTGGGAATGCACATATGGACTGGCCCGGAGGGGCAGTACGCATATGGAGTCCCTGGGATGGCTCCACCTGGTTAGGGGGAGACTCATCTGACAGGTGACAGCAGAGCTGGCTCTGCTAAGGGAAAGACACGGACTCGGCCCGTAGGGAGTTTTAAACCGTGGAAAATACACATATGGGACCGCTCACGTAGAGGGGTCACGACATATGGGCCCCAGCCAACAGACAGCGTCAGCGACGGATGTAGGCCTGGCATCAGACACTCCGCAATGTCCGAGCCGAAGGGGGAGGCGGAGGAACTCGACAGGGTTCACCAAGCGGGGAACACGACTGGAGTGAAAGTATGCACGTATCCGGCCAGTGGCGGGAATGGCATTGCAAGCCGACACTTAGAGTGGGTACAACACGTCTACCGACTAGTGGATGCGAGTACACGCGAGGATACCGGCTCTACACGTAGGCTATAAAACCTAGCGAACGTGTTAGGTGTCGCCCAGCCCGCAGCTCTACAGATATCTGTCAGTGAGGCGCCATGAGCCAGCGCCCAGGAAGAGGCCACCCTCTGGTGGAGTGGGCTCTCAACCCGAGCGGGCAAGGCACGCCCTGGGATTCGTACGCCAAGGCGATGGCATCCACTATCCAGTGGGCCATCCTCTGCTTGGAGACAGCCTTTCCCTTCTGCTGGCCTCCGTAACAGATGAAGAGCTGATCTGAGGTCCTGAAGCTTCGCGTTCTGTCCACGTAAACGCGCAGAGCGCGGACGGGACAGAGCAAAGCTAGGGCTGGGTCTGCCTCCTCCGAGGGCAGCGCTTGCAGGTTCACTACCTGATCTCTGAAGGGAGTGGTAGGAACCTTGGGCACGATCCAGGCCGGGGTCTCAGGATGACGGGAGAAGCACCGGGCCCGAATTCTAGGCACGTTTCGTCGACCGAAAATGCATGCAGATCCCCTACCCTCTTCAGGGAAGCCAATGCGACCAGAAGAACCGTCTTAAGAGACATTAGTTTCAGGTCGACTGATTGCAAAGGTTCGAAGGGATGACCCCGGAGAGCTGTGAGAACCAGGGTCAAATCCCAAGAGGGTACGGAGGGAGGGCGAGGAGGATTCAGTCTCCTGGCCCCCCTCAGGAATCTGACGATCAGATCGTGTTTCCCCAGGGACTTACCCTCAACTGCATGGTGATGTGCGGCAATGGCGGCAACATACACCTTGAGGGTGGAGGGAGACAGCCTTCGCTCCAACCCATCTTGCAGAAAGGAAAGCACGGATCCGACCGAACATGATCGGGGGTCCTCTCGGCGAGAGGCGCACCATTCGACGAACAGGTTCCACTTCAGCGCGTAGAGATTCCTAGTGGAAGGAGCTCTAGCGGAAGTGATGGTGTCTACGACCGCTTGCGGGAGATCACTCAGAACCTCCGCATCCCGTCCAGGGACCACACGTGGAGGTTCCACAGATCGGGACGCGGGTGCCACAGGGTGCCCCGTCTCTGAGTCAGGGGGTCCTTCCTCAGAGGAATCGGCCAGGGAGGTGCTGTCACGAGGAGAATGAGGTCTGAGAATCAGGTCCGAGTGGGCCAGTACGGAGCCACTAACAGAACCTGCTCCCCGTCCTCCCTGACCTTGCACATGAGTTGTGCGAGAAGGCTCACTGGGGGAAACGCATGTTTGCGCAGACCCGGGGGCCAGCTGTGTGCCAGGGCATCCGTGCCGAGCGTGCCGCCGGTCAGGGAATAAAACCACTGGCGGAGGGCAGTTTCCGGGAGGCAAGCAGGACTACCTGGGCCTCGCCGAAACGCTGCCAAATCAGCTGGACCGCCTGGGGGTGGAGCCGCCACTCGCCCGTTAGTAGATGCTGCCGTGACAGCTCGTCGGCTGCACGGTTGAGCACACCTGAGACACGAGTGGCCCGAAGGGACCTCAGATCCTTCTGACTCCACAACAAGAGATGGCGGGCGAGTTGCAACATGCGACGGAAGCGTAGACCACCTTGACGGTAGGTGTACGCAACGGCCGCAATGCTTAGTGAGCGGACTAGAACGTGCTTGCCTGACAACAGCTCCTTGAAGCGGGCCAGCGCAAGACGAACCGCTAGCAACTCGAGGCAATTGGTATGCCAATGCAGCTGAGGCCCCGTCCAAAGACCTGTCACTGCATGCCCGTTGTACGTGGCCCCCCATCCCGTGGCAGAGACATCTGTGGAGACCACAGCGTGCCTGGACACTCGTTCGAGGGGTACTCCGGCCCACAGGAACGAAGGGTCCAACCACCGGATAAGGGTGCGACGGCAGCTCGGTGTCGCGAGGACACGGAGCGTGCCGCACTGCCACGCCCATCTCGGGACCCAGCCGCGGAGCCAGTGTTGAAGCGGTCTCATATGAAGCAATCCGAGCGGCGTTACCGCGGCTGCAGATGCCATATGCCCCAGGAGCCTCTGAAAATCTTTCAGTGGAGCCGCTGTCCTGCACTTGAGCGAGCTCAGGCAGTTCAACACCGACTGGACGCGCACCTCGGTGAGACGCGCAGTCCGTGCGACCGAGTCTAGCTCGAGACCGAAACAAGAGATCCTCTACCCGGGGGCGAGTTTGCTCTTGTCCCAGTTGACCTGAAGACCCAACCGGTTGGGAGCTACAACCATGTCGGGTAGGACTTTGTACTGACATGCCCGACCCTCGAACGCAGACCGACCTAGGAAGGGTCTGCGTCGAGGCAGAATCGAGACATGAAAGTATGCGTCCTTCAGGTCTTTTGCTGCAAACCAATCCTGGGGACGGTCCAGGATTGGCCGTAGCCCACCGCCCTCTTACGGTACAATGAAGTAGGGGCTGTAAAACCCCGACTTCATATCGGCTGGAGGGACCGGCTTGATTGTGCCCTTCGCCAGGAGGACAGCAATCTCCACCCGGAGAACAGGAGCACTGTCCAACGACACCGGAGTGAAGTGGACAGCCCTGAAGACCGGGGGGACGCCGGGCGAACTGAATCGCATAGCCGAGTCTGATAGTACGAATGAGCCAACTGGACAGGCTGGGGAGCGTGCTCCATGCTTCCAGACACTGAGCCAGCAGGACCAAAGGCACCACAGACGCACCGGGGGTGGGGCAGCAAGGCAGAGAGGGGACCCGACCCGGACAGCTTGGGGGCGGCCCGGAGTGGGGTCAGACTCTGCGAGGCAGCAGTGTGCATGGGAGACGGCGCACGGGACGCGGTCTGCACCATCACACTGCCACCTGCTGGCGAATGGGGAGGGAGCTGACAGCAGCGAGGCGGAGCCTGGCACACTGGCAGACACCCCCTGTTGTGACCTGGAGTTTGAGGAAACTGCTCCTTTTGTGGCAAAGTGGGTACCGCTGGACTCCGGAGAGCCAGCGGCGGTAGATGGACAGCCGCCACAAAATCCCCCCGGCCCTCCTCCTCCGGGGTGGGAGAGCAGATGGAATACTCTCCCAAATGGCAGGAACCTTCCGCTCCAGGTCGCCCGTCTCAGGGCCGAGTTTTCCCCGACCGCTTGCCACCTGGCTGGCAGAGACGGGCTGGGCACCACGTCCGCGCCCGGCACCCTGCTGTTTGGCTGGTGTAGGCTGCTGCTTTTCCAACTTAGCAGGGGCGGAGGAAGACGCAGGCGGGCGCCTCTCGGCGACGAGCGGGCTGAGGCTGAGCCACGGGCGGCTGGGTGGAGGCAGCAGCGGACCGCCGTGGCATGACATGTCTGATAGCCTCAGCCTGCTTCTGTGCAGCGGAGGACTGTTGGGCACAGCTCTCCACCGCGTCGCCGAAAAGGCCGACCGGAGACACGGGGGAATCCAGGAACCGATGTTTGTCGGTCTCCCTCATGTCTGCCAAGGTCAGCCAGAGGTGGCGTTGCTGGGCTACTAGAGTAGACATCGCCTGGCCAACAGAACGCGCTGTCACTTTCGTTGCCCGGAGGGCAAGGTCAGTGGCAGCGCGCAGCTCCCCAAGCAGCTGTTGGTCAGGACCTTCCTGGGGCATCTGCGACAGCGCTTTTGCCTGATAGACCTGCAAAAGGGCCACCGCGTGCAGGGCAGAGGCAGCCTGCCCACAGGCACTGTAAGCTTTCTCAGTCAGACCGGCTGAGAATTCACAGGCCTGGGACGGGAGACGCGGCTCACCGCGCCAGCCAGCGGCCGTTGGACACAACTGCGTCGCAACAGACCGCTCGACTGGCGGGATCTTCGCGTACCCCCTGGCTAGCCCGCCGTCCAGGGAGGTGAAGGCGGACGAGGGACCAGGCCCTGTACGAGCCCCAAGCGGAGCTTGCCAAGACCTGGTCACCTCATCGTGTACTTCCGGGAAGAAAGGCATTGGGGGGGACGCTGGATTTGACCAGCGTGACCCCCGCCAAGTACCAATCGTCCAACCGAGATGGGCCGGGACAGGGTGGAGGGTTCCAGTCAAGCCCGACGCACAAGGCGGCCCGGGAGAGCACAGCCGTAAGCTCGGGATCCGACTCGGGCAACGCTACCGTCCCGGGCGGCAGCGCGTCCGAATCCTCCCCCGAGGACTCAGGCTCACCTTCCGATGCAGCGATCGACATCTGATCCGCCGCCGGCACACCAAAGGTAACGGCTGGACAGTCCGTAGAGGGCCCAGCGGAAACCAACGGTGGCACGATGGGTTGCGGTGCTGATGAGGCGGCAGGGGCCCGAGGAGCGTTTCCGCCGGCGGGGAAGCCCTGACCGTAATCCTCCGGTCACCCTTCCTATACAGCGCCGTACCGTCATTCCGGTTCCCGGGGCCGGAAAAAACGGTCGTACGCGGCATAGGGAGAGGGGGACCCCCGCTTCCTGAGACTTCAGGAAGGAGAGTCTCGACCTCAGCACCGCGATAGTCATGTTCCCGCAATGGGAACATGAACCATCCACAAAAGCTGCTTCAGCGTGCAGAATGCCCAAACACGAGATGCAACGATTGTGCCCATCAGCAGGGACCAGGGAACGACCGCACCCATTAACGCACAGACGAAATGACATACTGTCAGGGTTCGTCTGTAAAGCTCTTTTAGAAGGGGAAGTCAACTCACTCGTGCTGAAGCACCCAGGGAGCGACGCGATGTGTCAGGTACACCACTCCCTGACACACCGAGGAACCGGCCCAAATCGCTACACACACACACTCTTTGTGTTGCTGTGAAAACAGCAGTTTTAGAGCTTATAGCTCAGCTCCTCGGAGACTCGCGACCTCGCTGAACGTGCCCTTTCACCAGCACTGAAAGCTCGCTGTAAATCCTCTTCTGAGGCAATGTTTTAGAATAAAACAAACGAAGAAAGGAGTCTTCTAAAACAGGACACCAGTGAATGGCTCCGAAGCGAAAGACAGAGTGCGATTGCATCTGCTTCCTATTTATATACACCTGTCGGGGGCGGTGCGCATTATGCAAATATCGCACGCCAATTCCATTGGCTTGTTTTAGTTTACACGAAGATGATAGGGCTCTCTAAGCGATATCCCAATTCGTCGGTCACTACTGACGTACGTCGAACGTGACCGACTGAAAGGGAACTGTTCGTATATGATTATAGGTGATGGTCCAGCCACAAATACAAGGGAAAACCTGGAAAATGGACATTAACATCTTAAATATGGCTGTTTTAATTGATGTTTTATTTATTTATTCTATTATGACTGTTTTAAATGATAATCAATAACATGTTTCACTCATAAAACCATATGATTTGACACAAAAACCATCATAAAGTGCCATAAAAGTAGTTCATATATGAATATAGTTGATGGTCCAGTCACAAATACAAGGAAAAAACCTAGAAAATTGATATTAACATCTAAAAAATATGGCTGTTTTAATTGTTGTTTTATTTATTTATTCTATATAACTGTTTAAATGATAAAAAAAACACGTTTCACTCATAAAACCATATGATTTGACACAAAAACCATCATAAAGTGCCATAAAACTATTCTTATATGAATACAGGTGATGGTCCAGCCACAAATACAAGGGAAAACCTGGAAAATGGACATTAACATCTTAAATATGGCTGTTTTAATTGATGTTTTATTTATTTATTCTATTATGACTGTTTTAAATGATAATCAATAACATGTTTCACTCATAAAACCATATGATTTGACACAAAAACCATCATAAAGTGCCATAAAAGTAGTTCATATATGAATATAGTTGATGGTCCAGTCACAAATACAAGGAAAAAACCTAGAAAATTGATATTAACATCTAAAAAATATGGCTGTTTTAATTGTTGTTTTATTTATTTATTCTATATAACTGTTTAAATGATAAAAAAACACGTTTCACTCATAAAACCATATGATTTGACACGAAAACCATCATAAAGTGCCATAAAACTATTCTTATATGAATACAGGTGATGGTCCAGCCACAAATACAAGAAAAAAACCTGGAAAATGGACATTAACATCTTAAATATGGCTGTTTTAATTGATGTTTTATTTATTTATTCTATTATGACTGTTTTAAATGATAATCAATAACATGTTTCACTCATAAAACCATATGATTTGACACAAAAACCATCATAAAGTGCCATAAAAGTAGTTCATATATGAATATAGTTGATGGTCCAGTCACAAATACAAGGAAAAAACCTAGAAAATTGATATTAACATCTAAAAAATATGGCTGTTTTAATTGTTGTTTTATTTATTTATTCTATATACTGTTTAAATGATAAACAATCACGTGTTTCACTCATAAAACCATATGATTTGAAACGAAAACCATCATAAAAGTAGTCCGTGCTGTATATCATGTCATACTGACAATGAACGTGACATAAACGATGGCTGAAATGTGAGAAACACATTTCTGTCTGCTGTTCATCCCTGTTATTTACATGCTCCTGTATGAGATAGCAGAAGGGGAACGCAGTTGTTTTGTTGTTGTGTGTGCACCTGGTCTGTATGAAGCAAATATATGAATATGGAGTTTATGAGTGTTGTTTTGTGTGGGGTTTTCCACAAGCCTTGAACATCAGGGGTTTAATTAGAGAGAGTCGGAGCAGACTGGAGCCACGGGTCTAGAGCGAAGAAGCCTGAGTTTGCCATCAACAGCTTCTGCTTGCCTGTTCACGGTGTGTGTGTGTGTGTGTGTGTGTGTGTGTGAATTGTCTAAGTGGGCGCTTCATAATAAGCTGCAATATGGACCAGGATTTGCACTGCAAGACAGAAGCCTGGCTAAGACTAGTGTCAAAACAAGCACAAAAGACAAATGATGAGAACATTTGAGATGAAGTCTGCTGAAAGCATACAGGTCTATGAGTCTGCGTGTCCGACGCGCTCCATATGTCCCTGAGGACCCGCACACCTGGGGAATGAATAGACAGAACAACTTTCCTTTTTCCAGGCGTTGGAGTCACTCACAGCTTGCAAAGTCATCAGTGCAGCTTGCAAAATGCAAAGTATGCTTCTTACACGGCAAAATAAAGTGGACGTGCACATCTGGAGAGCGCTGGCAGACAATAACGAGCTCGAGAAGAAGAGAAGGAAGAGAGAGAGAGAGTTGCCCACTTCCCATTCTTTTCACACATTGATAATCCGTTTCACAGATGCTGTACAGTTTGGAAGCACGCTTATGGAAAACACACACACACACACGTGTAGTGTTTTCTTGTTTTTTGGGGACTTTCCATACACATAATGATTTTATACTGTACAAACTGTATATTCTCTCACCTAAACCTGCATCACTTAGTGTGATTTATAAGCTGTTTTCCTCATGGGGACCAAAAATGTTCTCACAAGGACAAGGATTTCGGATATTGCCATATTTGTGGAGACATTTGTACTCACACACACACTCATAAAAGAAAGACCAATCAATTAACACGGCTTTTGTTATTTTTTACAAGATTTGTCACCAAAAACGTCATTTGGTTTAACCAAAATTTCGGTTTCACCGAATGACACTTTTGGTTATACCGAATGACGATATTTTCAAACAATGCTAACAACTAAAAGGACAATCAAACATTTTATATTTAGTACAAGTTTTAAAATATTACAACATTTTCCATGTTTTATAGCGGTTGTACCAAATGACGTGATGTTTCGGGACATGCGTATGATCAAGAGAAAACATGAATTTATCAAATTTAGTTACTTTGCTTCATGACCATGTGGTCCTTTGCAGGTGTCTGAATGATGTCACATCCTGTCACATGATATTGACCGCATGACTTGATCCAAAATGGTCCCTTTATATCGGTTACTTCGAATGACATCAACGAAATTCATTTTTCCGGACATTCTTTCTCACAACAAAGCAACGACTTCTACACATAATTTTAACACCATTTTGCACTATGTTGATATATGATGTTATAAAATCATGCCTGAATAAAAAATATATACATTTATTACATTTTAAGATATTTTAATCACAAATGAAATGGCTGTATTGGAGTCCAGTTAAACCGAATGATTTTGTCTGCGTGAGATTCTCCAGCTTTGTTGAGCTGTTAAAGCTCCGCCCTCTTCTGGAAAGGGGGCGGGAGCAGCAGCTCATTTGCATTTAAAGGGACACACACAAAAACGGCGTGTTTTTGCTCACACCCAAACAAGCTATAATAAATGATCTGTGGGGTATTTTGAGCTGAAACTTCACAGACACATTCTGGAGACACTTGTATAGGTCCACTTTAAGAGCTTGAGCATTTAAAGCGGCAGATGACAAAACTGTAGTGCGTGCTTATAATAGTCAGAATGATATTGTGCGTTGGTGTGGACGCTAATATAGTTATCGTTCTTGATTTGAACAGGCCTTTATGTACACGTGTGACAGATTGACATCTTTGTGCATTGCGTCATATTTAATGCTAGTGTATCGAGTTTATCAAGTACATTTTTACAAACGCATCATTCAGATGGTGTTTATGAACCCGTGTGAACGGCCTCAACACAATCCATTGAGAAATGTCGACAGGAAGGTGTCAGGATGTAAATAAAGAAGAGGAAAAGATGAACCCGTGGGAGAAACCAAAGCTGAAATGTGAAACTCAATCACCTCTGGTCACGTTTCATTCATCTGTATTCTGTTCTCATGACACACTATACACGCTTACAGTGTAAGAACACGTATGGCGGCTCATCTTCATCTCTTCCCGTGAGATATTTAAATGATCCTGTCTCCGAGTGACATCATTTCCCATCTTCTAAACTGAGGTGGTTTTCAGGTCGAGGGAAGCGCAGTGTTTCTCTGGAAGCTGATCGTGCTTGAATGTAAACGCAGTTTCAGTGAATTGTTTGTGATGTAAAGATGAAATAGTTTCGTGTTTCTGACGGTTATCGGCAGGGAAATTCCACACATTCAAAGGAAGCGAAATCAACCGCAGGAATCTGAATTCCAGCTTACATCTATACTGTAGTGTCGTATAGACAAGCTTGACTTTGACCTTCATTCACATTGTGGGGGTTTTATAATCCTGTTCGGTTTTAAGTTTTAATGAAATAAGGCTATTAATTCAGCCTAACTTATGCTATTGTTTGTTATTAATCCAGGTTCATTTCATAATACACCACCATTCAAAAGTTTGGAGGTCGGTAAGATTTTGATTTGATTAAAAATGCAGTAAAATCAGTAAAAATTCTGAAATATTATTACAATTTAAAACAGCTGTTTTCTATGTGAATATATAGTAAGATATAATTTATTTCTGTGATCAAAGATCACATTTTCAGCATCATTACTCCAGTCTTCAGTGTCACATGATCCTTCAGAAATCATTTTAATATGATGATTTGATGCTCAAGAAACATTTCTGATTATTATCAATGATAAGATTTTCAATAGAAAAAAAATAGCATTTATTTAAAATAAAAACATTATAAATGTCTTTACTGTCACTTTTGATCAATTTAATGCATCCTTGCTGAATAAAAATATGTATTTCTTTAAAAAAATAAAGTACAATTTTACTAACCCCAAACTTTTGAATGGTGCATAATGTTTCTACATAATAAACAACATTTTTAATTTAAAAAAGTCTCTTCTGCTCCCCAAGGCTGCATTTATTTGATCAAAAATACAGTAAAAATTCTGAATTATTATTATAATTTATAACAACTGTTTTCTATGTGAATATATAGTAAGATATAATTTATTTCTGTGATCAAAGATCACATTTTCAGCATCATTACTCCAGTCTTCAGTGTCACATGATCCTTCAGAAATCATTTTAATATGATGATTTGATGCTCAAGAAACATTTATGATTATTATCAATGATAAAAACAGATTTTCAACAGAAGAAAATAGCATTTATTTAAAATAAAAATGTTTTGTAACATTATAAATGTCTTTACTGTCACTTTTGATCAATTTAATGCATCCTTGCTGAATAAAAGTATTCATTTCTTTAAAAAAATTAAGCACAATTTTACTAACCCCGAACTTTTGAATGGTGCATAATGTTTCTACATAATAAACAACATTTTTAAATGAAAAAGAGTCTCTTCTGCTCCCCAAGGCTGCATTTATTTGATCAAAAATACAGTAAAAATTCTGAAATATTATTATAATTTAATTTATTTGAATATAATGTGAAATATAATTTATTCCTGTGATCAAAGATGTATTTTCAGCATCATTACTCCAGTCGTCAGTGTCACATGATGCTTGATTTGCTTCTTAAGAAACATTTATCATTATTTTCAATGTCGAAAACAATTTTTTTCAAGATTCTTTAATGAACAGAAAGTTGAAAAGAGCAGCATTTGTTTGAAATAAAAATGTTTTAGAAACGTTTATTGTCACGTTTGATCAATTTAATGCATCCTTGCTGAATTAAAAAGTATTAATTTCTTTAATAAAATTAAATCTCACTGACCCCAAATTTTTGAATGGTAGTGTACATGATCTCATTTTAATTTATACAACTTTAAAGTTTGATGTTATATGGAAATGAACATAACTGCTGTAAGAGTTTTCTTCTTCGGAGTTGACGCATTACTCCGCTTCACTTCGTGAGAAATGATCTGATGGTCTCGGCTGGAATGCTGAAATATGACATTCATACAGTGTTTGATTTTCCATTGACGCGATGACGGGCACCTTCACACACGCGGCTCGAGTTCTCAGCTGTCGGGCACCTGCACAAACAGACCTTACAGTAATTCAGTTTCCTTTCTGCTCTGTCTGGGTCTTTTAGTTCAGGACACGCTCTCTGGATGAGGTGAGACGGCTCTGTGGACTGCCTCCGGACACGTATGTGGAGGTGTTGTTAGCTTTTTGTTGGACAGTTGTGGTAATTATAGACTTCTGCTTTAATTAGTGCTTCAGAGAAGATTTAATTGATTTGGCTGGACGAGTGGAAGGCGGAGTCGAGTGTGTGGGTGTGGTTTAACAGCTGTCAGTCCATAAAGAAACAAGTGTTCAGTCAACAAGCCCCCACAGGCACAAAATACTGCATCTGTCCCCACACACTCACGTTTATATGACACTTGTGCCCCTCTGTGTGTGTGTGTGCGTGTGTGCGTGTGTGTGTGTGTTGCCTTTTTGGCCCTTAGTGAATGAGTGAATCTCAAAAAATCTGAAATTTCCTAGTACTTCATAAGAAAGAAAATTTGTTTACTTATTTATAATTCTATATTTATAGCTATATATAAAAACCATTAGAATATATATATATATATATATATATATATATATATATATATATATATTTATATATATATATATATATATATATATATTAAAATCTATATGTTGATTTAAATTAATTTAAAGAATTTATACCTTGTGGTAATATTTATTTTTGCCTTATTTTAGTTACAAATATTATAGTTATAATATAGTGTTATGTACTGTATGTATGTATGTATATATATATATATATATATATATATATATATATATATATATATATATATATATATATATATATATATATATATATATATATATATATATATATATATATATATATATATATATATATATATATATATTTATACAACAGTTCTGTCTAGTTCTCGAATCTGATTGGCTGATAGCCATGCGATATTTCAGTGATAACAGCACTCCTACTGCCTTTTCACCGTTTGTATCACTCTGCTTGAAGTGACCGTCATGGCGGCCGATCAAATCAACCGTAATTTTTACAAATACTACTTCTTGTACCACGAACTGTAGTTGTTTAGACCTGAAATATGTGACTCATATTTAATAACAGCGCCTATTTTACAATTTGTTTTGGCGTTTTCGGAGATGCGAGCTCGAGTGCGTCAGCGGCCGTTCAGTGCTTCTGTAACCGCCGAGAACAGCTTCATCTCGGCCAGTGCCTCGGGGATTTGCCGCTGGCTCTTATAGTGGTTAAACACGAGACATAATTCAATTTGAGTACATAGAACAGGCAATCTTTGGTCTTATTGATCTATTATTTGTTCCAGAGCAAGTTGAATTGTGCTATATTAAATTTGATAATAATAAACGTTACGTTACATATAGCACATTGACTACAACTAGACGGGGCATATCAGACTCTTCTCCGCTTCAAATGTAAAACATTAAACTTTATAAATGTATGTTTTTTTTGAGTAAAGAAAACGCTTTACAATTTTTTTTTTTTCAAACATCAGATCTTTATTTACCTTTGCATTGCACAGAGATGTCCAAACTGCGTGCGCACTTCATTCACGAGGTGAGGCGGATTAATGAGGCTTGATTGACAGTTTGAGGATCCAATGGAGTTAGGAGGTTTTGTCACAATCTCTTTAAAATTCTTTTCATTCGTTAAATATTTGTAAAACCCACATACCAGCGTAAATGGTGACCTATAATTTTTTTTTAATAACTAGGGCTTTATGTTTGACTGAACTGTATGTGCTTATTTGTTGTTCAATAAATATTATTTTATATAAATATGTCTATTAAGTATATGGATTGAGTGAACATTACATTAATACGCCATTAGATGGCGGCAACACTTTACAGGAGAATTAGTCAGTGAGTCACAAGAGACTTTTAAATTGAAAGGAACTTTTGCAAAGGAAGTTGTTTTAGCGCTGTGGTGTTATGGATGGAAAATTCCCAAAGCTGAAAAAAAGACAAATACAAAGATCGCTTACCTCAGCGGACATTCAAACGGACTTATATTATGGACATCGACTTGAAGAATGAATGTAATGCAATATACCAGACACAGGTAATAGCCTACTCTCTCTTTCTCTCTCTATCTAATACTGTAGAAAATTCAATGTGTTTCAATGAAGCGACTCAACGTTCCTTCGTTACTAGTTCTGAAGTGACATTTTAGAGTTAGTAACAGAGGCTTGGTCCAACTGACAAATTGAGATTTGAATCCATGGCGGAAGGAAGTAGTGCTGCACAAAAGAGGGTTTTAAAGACACTCCGTTGTTGTTCTTATATGTATATATGTATACATAAATATACGTGTGTGTGTGTATATATATATGAGCAATATCACACTCGTAGCCGTGCGATATGGCTGTATATCAGCACGCTGTGATTACCTACGGACGAATCACAGCGTGCTGATATACAGCCATATCGCACGGCTACGAGTGTGATATTGCTCATATATATATACACACACACACGTATATTTATGTATACATATATACATATTTATACATCATATTTATTTATTTTTTTTGCGTAATTTTAATTACATTATTTTCATTTTTTTAAGTAATTATTTTTATTTTCATTTTTAATTCATTTTAAATCTATTTACTTATTTGTTTTCATGTATTTTTGTACAGTAATGTACAAAATTATTAATTTTTAATTTTTATTAATTATAAATTATTAATAATATAGTGTTAATTAATTTAAAATGTTTTTTTTTTACAGTAATGGGAATTACTTTTTTATTATTGAGAATTGATTGAGAAAATTTGCCTAAATATCATGAAAATGTCACATTGCAAGAAATTTTACTAAAATAGAATTTTCTGTATGCAATATATATATATATATATATATATATATATATATATATATATATATATATATAGCCTTATTTTAATTACATTATTATGTAATTATTTTTGATTTTACTTTTTAATTAATTTACCTTTTCTTATGTATTTTTGTACCGTCATGAAAATTAGATTTTTTTTTCTATTGTTGAGAATTAAGAATTGATTTTGAAAATGTACTTAAACCTCATGAAAATGTAGTCATAAATCGTACTGTTCCTATAAATGATATTTTAATTACTGCATTTTCTCCATCAATCACCCAGTTTTCCAATCAAAACCTTATTATATATAAGGTATTATATAAAAACTTATATAATGTGCACAATATTGAGCAGACCTCAGTGCCATATGGATACATTTCTGAGGTGACTGTGCAAATAAAGCAGTGTTTCAGAGGCCAGAAACGCACACACACACACACACACACACACACACACACACACACACACACACACATACACCTTCACCCCATACCGAGTCTATGAAAGGGGGTCTGTGACCACGCCTGCCCTCGGGCCGCCACAGGGACCATTAAAGAGAGACGCTCAGCTGTCTGTCTGTGCAAATGTTTAAAGGGCCAACTGGCCCCTTTAAACAGATCCTTTCAGACAACATTAATAAACTACAAACCGAAATTAATCTAAAGAAGGAAATATATCAACAGAGAAGGAAGATTTACTGGTGAATATTTTATAGCAGGAGAAGCAGTTCTGCTTTGTTGCCATCAAAAATCTTTTTGTGGGAGAAACGTTCAGCCAAATGTGACAGAGAATAAGGCCAAGTTCAATTTGCTCTCGTCATTTTGTACCATTTTTACTGCGGGTCACAGCAGTAAAACTTAGCCGAATATTTTCTACCTTATTTTTTTATGCCGCATTTTTGGGTTCAGTTTGCGGTTAAATATAGTCCAAAATATATTGTGTTTTTTAATTACTTTTTATGTGTTTTATGTTTTTCTTGTATGACTGCTGCTGCTTAAATCATAATGAGACATGAAACTTGTTGTCTTTAAAGGAACGTTTCATCCAAAAATGATTTAGTCACCTTCATTGTTCCAATCCTGCACTGTAAAAAATTATTTTTCGAAGATTATTGGAGTCGTTTTACAACAAAATACTATTATTTCAGTCATTTCACATTTAATTCAATGTGTTCCTTGCCAGTTCTTTGTGAAATTTACTAGCAATTTCTACTCAACATTTAATTCAGTGTGTATGGCCTTCTTGCATCCATGAAACACAAAAGAAGATATTTAGCAGAATGTTCATGCTGCTCTTTTCCATATAATGTAAATAGATTGTGACCAACGGCTGTCGAGCTCCAAAAAGTCTATATGACTACATATTCTATATTCACAATAGAATATAGATAACATATCAAATGTTGAAAGTGAGACATTTTGAAATGTCATGCCAAATATTGGCTCATTTTGGATTTCATGAGAGCTTAACATTCCAAAAAAGTTGGGACAGGAAGCAATAAGAGGCCGGAAAAGTTAAATGTACATATAAGGAACAGCTGGGGGACCAATTTGCAACTTATTAGGTGAATTGGCAACATGATTGGGTATAAAAAGAGCCTCTCAGAGTGGCAGTGTCTCTCAGAAGTCAAGATGGGCAGAAGATCACCAATTCCCCCAATGCTGCGGCCAAAAATAGTGGAGCAATATCAGAAAGGAGTTTCTCAGAGAAAAATTGCAAAGAGTTTGAAGTTATCATCATCTACAGTGCATAATATCATCCAGAGATTCAGAGAATCTGGAACAATCTCTGTGCGTAAGGGTCAAGGCCGGAAAACCATACTGGATGCCCGTGATCTTCGGGCCCTTAGACGGCACTGCATCACATACAGGAATGCTACTGTAATGGAAATCACAACATGGGATCAGGAATACTTCCAGAAAACATTGTCGGTGAACACAATCCACCGTGCCATTCGCCGTTGCCGGCTAAAACTCTATAGGTCAAAGAAGAAGCCATATCTAAACATGATCCAGAAGCGCAGGCGTTTTCTCTGGGCCAAGGCTCATTTAAAATGGACTGTGGCAAAGTGGAAAACTGTTCTGTGGTCAGACGAATTAAAATTTGAAGTTCTTTTTTGGAAAACTGGGATGCCATGTCATCCGGACTAAAGAGGACAAGGACAGCCCAAGTTGTTATCAGCGCTCAGTTCAGAAGCCTGCATCTCTGATGGTATGGGGTTGCATGAGTGTGTGTGGCATGGGCAGATCACACATCTGGAAAGGCACCATCAATGCTGAAAGGTATATCCAAATTCTAGAACAACACATGCTCCCATCCAGACGTCGACTCTTTCAGGGAAGACCTTGCATTTTCCAACATGACAATGCCTGATCTCATACTGCATCAATTACAACATCATGGCTGTGTAGAAGAAGGATCCGGGTAATGAAATGGCCAGCCTGCAGTCCAGATCTTTCACCCATAGAAAACATTTGGTGCATCATAAAGAGGAAGATGCGACAAAGAAGACCTAAGACAGTTGAGAAACTAGAAAACTGTATTAGACAAGAATGGGACAACATTCCTATTCCTAAACTTGAGCAACTTGTCTCCTCAGTCTCCAGACGTTTGCAGAATGTTATAAAAAGAAGAGGGGATGCCACACAGTGGTAAACATGGCCTTTTCCCAACTTTTTTGAGATGTGTTGATGCCATGAAATTAAAATCAACTTATTTTCCCCTTAAAATTATACATTTTCTCAGTTTAAACTTTTGATATGTCATCTATGTTCTATTCTGAATAAAATATTGAAATTTGAAACTTCCACATCATTGCATTCTGTTTTTATTCACAATTTGTACAGTGTCCCAACTTTTTTGGAATCGGGTTTGTATATATATATAGTGTTTCTTGAGTAAAGAAAAGGCTGTATTTATTCAAACATCAGTTCTTTATCTTGAATAATTGCATTGCAAACAAGCAGAGATGCTCCAATCTGTGTGCGGCACTTCATTCACGATAGAAGTGGGTGGAGTTATGAGGTTTGACTGACAGTTTGGCTATCCAATGGAGTTATGAGGTTTAGTCAAAAGCTCTTTTTAAAACTTTTCATTGGTTAAATATTTCCAAAACCCACAGACAGACGTAAAGGGTGACCAATAGTAAAAATGATGACTTTCTGTGTTGCACATACAGGTTTGCAACAACTCGAGGATGAGTAAATTATGACTATTTTCATTTTTAGGTGAACTATCCCTTTAAAAGCATAACTGAATGTAAAGTTGCTGGTCTCACACCTCTCCATCCTCTCTCCTCTCGTCTGTTTGTTTTGATTCTCTCTGTCGTTTGTGGGAATGATGACGGCGGCGAGCGGACCTGAGCGTGCAGCAGGCATGCGTGTTGCTCGGTCCTGCAAGTGTGTGAATGAATGACGTTTGTTCTGCTGGAGATTGTAGCTCCTCATGAGTGAAACGGAGAAACAAAAGCAGCTTTGAGAGCGAGAGATAAGCCTCCGCCGCAGCCCCCTGGAACGCTTCTGGCCGCCGTGTTGCGGCACGTGGCAAAGACCTTGATATTATCATGTGCGTCAGGTGCTTCTGATACACTTCCTGTTCCACAAAACTTTGTGTGCCTTTGTGTTTTTTCTTTCTTTCTTTTTACTTCTTTCTTTCAGGGACGAGGCCAAGTTGTGAAATTTGGCACGCTTATTAGGGAGTCTCTCAATGTGCCCTGATTACTTCCTACTTTGTTTGTTCATTTGTTTGTGTGATCTGTGTACTTTGAATGTTGACCTGAAAAAGTAGATAGATAGATAGATAGATAGATAGATAGATAGATAGATAGATAGATAGATAGATAGATAGATAGATAGATAGATAGATAGATAGATAGATAGATAGATAGATAGATAGATTCTGTCCATCTTTCTATCCATCCGTCTTTCTGTCCATCTTTCTATCCATCCGTCTTTCTGTGTATCTGTCTGTTCTTCCGTCTTTATGTCTACCTGTCCATCTGTCTGTCAGTCTGTCTGTTCGTCCATCTGTCTATCTATCTATCTATCTATCTATCTATCTATCTATCTATCTATCTATCTATCTATCTATCTATCTATCTATCTATCTATCTATCTATCTATCTGTCTATGTGTCTGTCTGTCTGTCTGTCTGTCTGTCTGTCTATCTATCTATCTATCTATCTATCTATCTATCTGTCTGTCTGTTTGTCTCTGAAATGGTGTGTACTCTTTCATATTGTTTGTCTCTTTGGTTTGTTCATTTCTTTTTTCATTTCTTGTTCTTTCTTTTTTCTCTCTATCTGCCCACTCTCTGTGATTGTCTCCCTATTAAATGGTGTGTAGCCTGTCCTCAGTTTGTTCTTTCTGTTTGCTCTTTTTTTTCTTCATTCATTTTCTATCTAGCCACTTTTCATTGTCGCTTTACTTCTTTCATTTATTCATACTTTCCTTTTCCTTCTTGTTTGTTTCTTTTTTGTTAGTTTTTGTTCTTTCTTTTGTTCTCGATTTCTTTTAAATCCTTCTGCTTTACTGCTTTCATTTATGATTTTTCACTTCCACCATCCTACTCTCTCTCTCTCTATCTCCATTCCTCCTCCTGCTGTCCTTCTACAGTCTTTTTGTTTTGTTTTTTCTTTTTTGAAACACAAAGAACATATTGTATCTGCCACCCTTAAACGGACTCATTCATCTTGGCTGAAGGGCGTTGCTGTGAATCTGAGCACACTCGCTCAGGTCACTAAAACTCACATTCATCACTTCACACGAGTCACTTCAGTTCTCCAGATCACTGCTGTGCTCAGATCCAACACACCTCAACCTGCTGCCTGATCAATGTGTGCAAAATCTCCAAATTTTACATTCTCAAAAGCACAAATTCCACCATGTTGCCAAACTGTTTGGTTGCTAAAGTGTCCTGGGTGGTTGCTAGGGCATTCTGGCTGTTGCTAGGGTGTTTTGCATGGTTGCTAGGGTGCACAAACGCTGCAGGACACACACACTGAACTTTACTACATAGTGTTACAGGTTTGTTCAGATTGTTTGAGCATTTTCAATTCTGAAAAAGTTTATAACCTTGAGCTCAGAAAAAGTTTGACACAAGACTGCCAGTGCGGTAAGACATGAACATGTTTATCTGCCAGTATGGGGGCTGTGGTGGGCTGTGGCCGTCCTGGTGCGTGAAGACATGTGATATGAGGACAGCTGTCATGAAGCACATGCAGGGACCCCAGAATACACGACTGACATCACGAAACACCCCAGCATTCATTTGCCCTTTGTGGAGTGATTCATTGGACACTCATTCATGTGTTTTTCTAAACAATGTGATCAATAGCCAAAAATAAGTCACAAATCTAATGGGCAACAGGGTTGTGCATCATTCAGAGTTTGATGAAGAATGCCTTTCAAATTGCAACTGAGGTAGGAAACAGGATGTGGAATTCAAAATATCACTGTAATTTTTAAGACAAACTTTGAATAGATGGATGGATGAATGGATGGATAGATGGGCGGACGGACGATGGATGGATGGATGAACGGACAAATGATAAATGGATGGATGGATGGGCAGACGGACAAACAGATGATGGATTGATGGATGGATGGACGGACAGACAGACAATGGATGTATGGATGGATGGATGGATGGATGGATGTATGGATGGATGGATGGATGGACGGACGGACAGACAATGGATGGATGGATGGATGGATGGATGGGTGGATGGATGGATGGATGGACGGTTAATTAATAGATGATGGATGGATGGGCAGATGGACAAACAGATGATGGATGGGTGGATGGATGGATGGATGGACGGTTAATTGATAGATGATGGATGGATGGATGGATGGATGGATGGATGGATGGATGGATGGATGGATGGATGGATGGATGGATGGATGGATGGATGGATGGATGGATGGATGGATGGACAATTGATGGAAGATTGGATAGATGGATTGACGGACAGATGGATGGATGGATGGATGGATGGATGGATGGATGGATGGATGGACGGTTGATTGATAGAGGGCGGGTGGTTGGACGGACGTACGGACAATGGAGGGATGGATGGGCAGACGGACAAACAGATGATGGATGGATGGATGGACGGACGGTTGATTGATGGATAGATGGATTGGTGGACAGATGATAGATGGATAGATAGACAGACGGATGGATGGATGGACGGACAATTGATGGAAGATTGGATAGATGGATTGACCGATAGATGGATTGACCGACAGATGGATCGGATGGATGGATGGATGGATTTATGGATGGACAAACAGATGGATGGATGGATGGATGGATGGATGGATGGATGGATGGATGGATGGATTTATGGATGGACAAACAGATGGATGGATGGATGGATGGATGGATGGATGGATGGATGGATGGACAAACAGATGGATGGATGGATGGATGGATGGATGGATGGACAGACAAACAGATGGATGGATGGATGGACAGTTAATTGATAGATGATGGATGGATGGGTGGATGGAAGGATGGGCGAATGGACAGACAGATGATAAATGGATGGATGGATGGACGGTTAATTGATAGATGATGGATGGATGGATTGGTGGACAGATGATAGATGGATAGATAAACAGACGGATGGATGGATGGACAGATGGATGGATGGACAAACAGATGGATGCATGGACAGATGATGGATGGAGGGATGATAGATGGATATTCTGCCTCACAATAAACACCAAACATCTCTAAAACACAGTTTCTTCAGCCATTTTTGCAATCTAAAGCTCTGGCTTCAATCCAGGCCTCAATCGGACATGTGAAGACGCGGCGGAGACGCTGTGAGACGGTGTGTAGTCAGCCGATTCAAAACAAGCTGACGCTTCATCAACGGCTGCTCATCCACACCAGCTGAAGTACGAACTGCTGCTCGGATCCCAGAGCTCTTATCGGCACAATGAATGAACGGAGCGTGCTGTTTTCCACAGAGCTCATAAAGATAAAATTCTTCTTTTTGGCGAGATGATTATTGACTTAACCATGATAGATAGTCAACTCAAAGGAAGCAAAGTCTGTCTGGTGTTTTGCATCTAATCTTCTGGAGGAAAAGATCCAGTTGGCAAACTATTTACTACTATTTAGTGGTGCAAAACTCGAGTAGGTGTGTTATTTCTTTATTTTCTAAACATTCTTAAAACAAGACATCGCAAGATATTAACAAGACTTTAAATGTTGCTTGCTTTACAAGTAAATTCATCTTGTTTTAAGGATTTGTAGATATCATAATTGCTACATTTGTTTAAGAAAGGATTTGTTTGCAGTGATTAACCAGCTTTAAAATGTCATTTTTGCAGGAGAAACTGGAATGTTTTATTAGAAAAGGGAACAAACAAACACCTTTGTGGTTCAGTCTGGCTCTCATTGCTGGTGATTTGGACGTAAAACATCAAACCCACACCCTGTTCTCAGAGCAGTTTATTAAACACTAAAGTTTGCGAGCTGAATTTGCAGTCCAAGCACAATTTTTGTGGCTGTTTTCGGGTTGTTTTTCCAGGGGTCTCCGTGGGTCAGCGTGCTCCGGCTCCACAGACCAGAGGAATTCCTAATCTGAGCGGAGCGCGTCGCTGGGGAATGCAGATAATGCTGTAGATTATCAATGACATGTTTATGGTTCAGATTTATATTTCCCCTCTAACAGGCAGTCAATGTTCCTTCTCTTTATGAAAATATATTTATGTCGACTCGCTGTGAAAAAGCGTACTGTTGAGCTCGGACCTTCTCATGGCTTGTGTTGGCGTTTCATGTTACTGACGCAGCCTGTGTGTGTGTGTGTGATGGTTAATGCCAAGCAAGGGCTCATAAACTGGGTATTTTAAGTAGTATATCTGAATAAGTGACCCATTCTGAAAGAAAAACACTTATGCATGAGAGGTTGTTTCTGACCATTTCTGCTAATGTCCCATTGAATCATATTGTTTGATTTTAATTCTTTTGATTTGAAGTTAAGACCACGAGATTCAGTTGTGTCAAGGTTCAAAACTGACTTTTTTATGCCTTTTAATGCAGTACTTGCTTTTAGTGTTCAAAAGTAATGTCTTGTTAAAATAATCTGTGGACACAATGAAGAGCTTTTAGCCTGATTTTCAGACTCTAAGGGTTAAACAGTCTGTCGTAACCTGAGGTTAAGTGCCTCGCTGGTGCACAATGGTGATTGTTCATGGATTAACCCCTTGCATGGATTGAACCTTCAACCTTTTAGTTAGTAGCCCAGAATTGGGACAACACAACCATGCCAAGCTAAATCTAAACCCTGAAATGAACTAGAAAAACAGCTTTATTTCTCAGCTGAGGACACGTCTATACATTTGAAAATGCATCTTTTTCTCTATGTTTTGGTCTTAAGTTCACACTGCAAAAAAATTGATTTTTGAAGGTATTCTTGCAAGTGGATAAATCTAAAAATGGCATTTTCACATTTGAATTTGAAAACGCTGACGCTTGTTGTATAGTCATGTGATTCATGTTGTACTGATAGATGTCTTTGTTTATACCGGTGTGTGTCTGCTACGTGCTATTCACTTTCACAGTGTTTCTGAAGATAAATGTTATCTTATCTTCATATTGCATTCCTGCAAAGATGATAGAAAATTTAATTGCTATCCGGCGACAAAACATGAGGGCAATTGTGTTTTAGACCAAACATGCCATGGCGATTGAGTGTGACCTGGATGAATCTGTAAGTGGAGTGATAATTTGCTAATAAAATGATTGTGCAAAGATGTATTAAGTTCCCTATTAATTTGGTTTAATTCATTTATTTTATTTAGATGTTAACTTGAAAGTGGACAAAACTTGTTAAAGGTGCAGTAAGTGATTTCTGAGAAACGCCGTTGAAAGTGGATTGGACCGAGCAGCACAACACACTTGTAGCCAATCAACTGTAGGGGGCGTGTCCACTCATGATGGGGAGGAGAGAGAGTGAGCCAATCAGCAGTAGGGGGCGTGTCCACGCATGATGGGGAGGAGAGAGAGTGAGCCAATCAACAGTAGGGGGTTGTGTCCACCCATGATGGGGAGGAGAGTTAACCAATCAGCAGTAGGGGGCGTGTCCACGCATGATGATGAGGAAAGAGAGTTAGCCAATCAGCAGTAGGGGCGTGTCCATCCATGATGGGGAGGAGAGAGAGTTAACCAATCAACAGTAGGGGGCGTGTCCACTCGTGATGGGGGAGGAGAGAAAGTGGGCCAATCAGCAGTAGGGGCGTGTACACTCGTGATGGGGAGGAGAGAGAGTGAGCCAATCAACAGTAGGGGCGTGTCCACTCGTGATGGGGAGGAGAGAGAGTGAGCCAATCAACAGTAGGGGCGTGTCCACGCATGATGGGGTGGAGAGAGAGTTAACCAATCAACAGTAGGGGGCGTGTCCACGCATGATGGGGTGGAGAGAGAGTTAACCAATCAACAGTAGGGGGTGTGTCGACCCATGATGGGGAGGAGAGTTAACCAATCAGCAGTAGGGGGCGTGTCCATGCATGATGGTGAGGAAAGAGAGTTAGCCAATCAACAGGCGGGGGCGTGTCCACTCATGATGGGGAGGAGAGGTTAACCAATCAGCAGTAGGGGGCGTGTCCACGCATGATGGTGAGGAAAGAGAGTTAGCCAATCAACTGTAGGGGGTGTGTCCACTCATGATGGGGAGGAGAGTTAACCAATCAGCAGTAGGGGGCGTGTCCACGCATGATGGTGAGGAAAGAGAGTTAGCCAATCAACTGTAGGGGGCGTGTCCACTCATGATGGGGAGGAGAGAGAGTGAGCCAATCAGCAGTAGGGGCATTTCCAGTCATGATGGGGATGAGAGAAAGTGGGCCAATCAGCAGTAGGGGGCGTGTCCACTCGTGATGGGGGAGGAGAGAAAGTGGGCCAATCAGCAGTAGGGGGCGTGTCCACGCATGATGGGGAGGAGAGAGAGTTAAGCAATCAACAGTAGGGGGCGTGTCCACGCATGATGGTGAGGAAAGAGAGTTAGCCAATCAGCAGTAGGGGGCGTGTCCATGCATGATGGTGAGGAGAGAGGGTTAAGCAATCAACAGTAGGGGGTGTGTTCACTCATGATGGGGAGGAAAGAAAGTTAACCAATCAGCAGTAGGGGGCGTGTCCATGCATGATGGTGAGGAGAGAGAGTTAAGCAATCAACAGTAGGGGGTGTGTTCACTCATGATGGGGAGGAAAGAAAGTTAACCAATCAGCAGTAGGGGGCGTGTCCATGCATGATTGTGAGGAAAGAGAGTTAGCCAATCAACTGTAGGGGGCGTGTCCACATGATAGGGAGGAGAGAATAAGCCAATCAACAGTAGGGGGCGTATCCACTTATGATGGGGAGGAGAGAATGAGCCAATCAACTGTAGGGGGCGTGTCCACTCATGATGGGGAGGAGAGAGAGTTAACCAATCAGCAGTAGGGGCCGTGTCCACTCATTACATTTTACGCATGCATAGCGATTGTAGCGTTTTCCGATGTTTTAGTGTGGATGAGAAACTTTTAAGAAAATGCTAGTGTGAATGGAGAGCGTTTTGTATCTGAATTAATATCTGTCTGTGTTTTGTAGGTGCTTCAGATGGACGTGAAGGTGGAGAACATCCTGAAGATCCTAATGGAGCATTTCCAGCCCAAACAAGAGCTGCTGCAGAAACCCAACCAGTACAGCTCCCGCGTCACCGTCATGAAGCGGCTGGGCGTCAGCATGGACGAGAGCCAATGACACGCTCGCATAGAGAACTAACGCTGTGCATCGTGGGAAACGGGGTCCGAGAGGAAGAACTTGGTGTTTCCTGTTTCTGACTATAAACTGAACATCATCTGAGTTGCCAAGTGGGCAAAGTAGTTTTATGGGGATCCTCAGAATCTCCTAATCCAATGCATTATTTGATTGGTTTTATGGTCAGCGCTCTCACCAAGGGTGTCGTTCTGACCTGTTTAGGTCAAGCAGGAATGGTTCTCGTGAACAAAACAAAGGTTGAAATCTTAAATAACATTTCCAAACTAAGACCGTGAACGTGCTTCGGGAATGAAAGCTGCCGTTGATGTATGGCTGTGGTAGGGCTTATCAAAATAGCAAAACACCCATGATAGATTCTAATGAAGTTTAATAGCGCACTGAGAAAGGAGCTATTCACGGCTGTTGATGTTGAGAGGAGAGCCAAGATTCCCAACAGCGGATCAGTCAGAACTCAAACCATGCCATAATAGCGGTTTGTTCCCCTTGAAGCACCTTTTAGATGCGTTTGTTTGATCGAATTATTATTTTTCTCATCCAAGATAATTAAACGTTGAAAGGCGAGGTGAGTTGACGGAAAATGCAATTAATGAGATGAAAAACACGTTTCACTGTTTTTTTTCCAGTAACCGCAAAGTCGTATTGAGGAAAATACCTTCATCCTGGATTTTTTTCTCCAGGCATGTTCATCTGTTGGCCATTTGCCTTTCACAGAATTAACACTGATTTTTTTTTCTTTTCATAAAGCAAAAAGCCACAATATGACAGTGATGTAAGCGTTCTTATGTCTAAAAGCATGGTAAAATCACTGTATTTGACAGCTGCAAGTGGTTTATTGCTTTTATGAAACAGCAATATGAAAATATGCTCAATAAATAGTTTAAACATTAATTGATTATAATAATAAGTGGAATGAAAATTATTACATTTAAAAATCATTAAAAAAATGATACATAATAAAAGTTTGATGGTCGGTAAGGTTTTTTAATGGCTGAAGGCTGAATAAAAATTACAGTGTAAACAGTAAAATTGTGAAATATTTTTACAATTTAAAAGAACTGATTTCTGTTTGAATATATTGTAAAATATAATTTATTACATTGATCAAAGCTGAATTTTCAGCATCATTTTCAATGCATGATCCTTCAGAAATCATTCTAATATGCCGATTTTCTTATTAACATTTCTTATTATTAACAAACTGAAAACAGCTTCACATTTTTTTCATCATTGTTTGATTAATAGAAAGCATTTATTTGAGTCTTTTGTAACATTATATGTCACTTTTGATCAATTTAATGTCCTCTTACAAAATAAAAATATTAAGTTATATTTAAAAAAACTCTTACTGACCCCAAATTTTCAACATCAACATAATACATTTAATATTTTATATATTATAAAAAACATTTTACATATTAAATGCTATCATTATTAATTTTTAACAATAATAAATACAAAATAGCACAATATGCAGTCACAGGTGTCTGTTTATTGGTATTTCGTATTTTTTAAATATATTTGAACCATTACCCTTTATTGTTCTGCACAACGGGAGCTGAAAAACCTGAAGAAGAGGGAATTTTCTGGCTTGTTTTATGACATGGCCTGCTGCTGACATGACTCTGTACAGTTTTATAAAACAAAAAGCATTGTAAATATTGTAGTAATGCCTTATATTTATATCCATGTAGTGCTGAAGGTTTGGATTCATGTTCTGATGGAATGATAAACTGTGGTGTAAATAAAACATGGGTTTAATTATGTATCATGTTGCGTTTTGACGTGCATGCATTGCATGTGAGAGTACCTGTCACGCTTTGAGTCACACATCATGTGTGAATGATTAAAGTTTGGAGCCTCAAACGTGGTCAAACGAGCTGGAGAAATTGAAAATGACATGTTTCCTTCGGCTTATTTCTCTTTAGCAAACCACGCTTTCTGCGCACCTACATTCAAGTCTTGAATTTCTACTCGGTTAAAGCCTGAAATATGCGACTGAGAGCTGAATATGGGTCATGTTTTGAGGCTCTGAAGATCCATACGCCTGCTTTTGTCTCGTTGCCGCTGTTTTAGCTCACTGCCGGGACCTTGAAAGAGAAGTGGAGTCGTCTACAGGCCCAGCTGTGTACAAGAGAGACACTGTCGGCCTTTCATGTACACAGTCTCTGTGCTTTCAAAAGGTTGTTTGATGTCGGAGCGCTCGATCATCCACTATCCTCGGAGATCGGCCTCTTGGAAAAGCATTAGGGATGCAAACTCACATCTGTGACTGCGAGGTTCACTGCTCCTGTGACGTACCAGAGCAGATCCTCACGAAGCACATGGACTCAGGTGATGATTGATTCTCTTTAATGCCGTTTCTCACTTCGGTTCTGCTTGCTTAAAATCTTTCAAGGCTGAAAACATACTCATATTTCCTTCTTTATCCCTCAACCCTGTGAAGCCTGACATATGAAACGAGTCTGAAAAATCAGTCTATTAAATATTTAGACCAAATACTTTGATATTTCAGGCTTTTATGACACTCATAGTCTGATATAGTCAGAATATGGTCAAACTCGAGGACGAAAAAATGGGTCAATTTTATTCATATATACACTGTAAAAAAAATTCCAGTAAAATTTACGGTAAAAAAACGGCAGCTGTGGTTGCCAGAACTTTACCGTAAAAAATACAGTAGCAACGTAAAAAAAAAAATCTGTAAAATTTACGGTAAAATAGCGTATTTCATTAACTTATATAATGTTAATTTACCAACCTAATGAAGTACTAATATCTGGTGCACACAGTGTCATTCACACACACACTAAACACCATCATGGTAACATGCATGACATTTTAAAAATGTAATAAACATTAATTTAACAACATTAGATGTAACATAAAACCCTGATGTACATAACTGATTAGAAAAAAATGAGAAAAACTAAGAAGAAACAGAGTTATTTCAATGAAAATATATCAAATGTGAAGTGTCATGCAGGGAATTGTGGGAATGTTAATTTACGTTTTTTCACTGTAAATTTTACAATGAATTGTTATTTTTCACTTCCAAAAACTGTGAATTTAATGGTATTTTACCGTAAAATTACATTAAATGTACCGTTAGATCTATTACAGTTATTCACTGTATATAGTACGGAAACTTTCTGTAAACCAATTCATAGTTTTTCACCGCAGCATTTTTACAGTCTTTTACTGTTAAAATCGCGGTCATTTTTTACAGTGTATATACAGACAAAGATGGAACGAGTCGTCCCGTAATGTGCCTATAGATAGGTGAAACTCCGCCTCCGCAGAAGAAATCAACGCCTACTTCTTCATTGCATCGTTAGCCCCGCCCACTGCCGTGTTAGTGAGAGAAGAGCGATACAGGACTAAAATAACATTACCTTTCAAAGGATCCTAATGCAGGAATATGGTTATTTTCAGCAATGTGAATGTCTCAGTTGAGATTTATTTATTTGTATTCGGTACATTTCACATTTCGACGCAAACGGACTTTTACGATATGAACTCGACAGTAATGCAACAACATGTCAGTAACTGTGTTCATTCTGATGCCTGATCTGATATTAATGATTCATGTACAGTCACATGATCTTTGTCTGTGTGTCAGTAAATCAATCCAGTGACTAAACGCTCAACTTCACGTTGTTTCTCTTAGTAGGATGAAAATATTCTGTTACTTAAATGGTGATTAATACTATATAGAGAACGCTCCCTTTACAATCGCTGGAGCTGTCAATCAAACAGCGCGAGTTTATCAGTGACTGAGTTCTGGATTTGCGGCAAAACTCCCGTTTTATTCAACGATTCTCTTAATTACAAGGCGTTTGCACTGTTAGTTATGATGAAAGCATTCGTTAGTGTGCAGAAATTAAGTTTCAATGACGAGATCACTGCTTTCATGCGCTCAACAACATCGACTACAATGTTCATCACTGCAACCTTTCATGCCACGATCTAAATATAATGCCATAGATCAATGTAATGCTATAATCAACACTTTCACGATTAGTTAACCTTGAAAGCTGTAATAGTAAAAATGTGCTATAAGTTTTCGAGAGAGTAATACTTAGCTATTTCATATGCAAAGATGTCAGGCCCCTTAAAATAGAGCATTCAAATAATCAGGGTAGCAAAAATGCCTTTTATTTCTAAATGATGACAATTTTTGATGTAAGAAGCATACTAACATTATAAGTGCACTCTAGTAAACATTATAAAACAACGCGGTTCATGACCCCTTTAAAGCTTCTTTGGTCAACCAAATCCTCTAAAGCCAATTTGGTCAAACTAGCATCATCATCTAAGTTTTAGAAGCTAGACCAGGTCTGGTTTTCCAGGTTTTCCAGGCTGATTGCTAAAACAGAAGTTGGCTGTAAATGCTAGCCAAATATCCAGCCACCTCCTCCATAATGGGGCCTGTTTGACCCGATGACAAGCCCGAGCCGTGTGCCCATTACTGGGGGGCCACCTGTGGCCCCGTGGAGGAGCAGTGGTGCCCTATGAAAGCAGATATTGGTATGAACAGGTGTGAGGCGGGGGACGCGGGCAGCTGCGCCTCTTGTATTCTAGAAATAGCTGAGGAGAAAACAGTTGCACCGGCGGCTGTTGTTGTGTTCGACGGAGGGGCAACCGTCCACCCTCATGCCTGCCGCTGTCTGGGAGCGCTGGGACGGATCCAGGCCTGATATGTCTCTTTCTTGCATGATTGGATCATTATTGCAGTAATCATTATGTTTCTAGCATGTTATGGCAACAGTTCTTCTAACCATAATTGATGGAGTATGTATCTTTTCATTTCTTAAAGGGTTAGTTCATCTAAAAAATGAAAATTATGTCATTAATTACTCACCCTCACGTCTGAAATGTAATTTTTATGCACATTTTTGGTATATTGCATAAAATATGATGGATGGAAACAAAGATGCAAATAAATAGGCTTAAATATGCTCATTTGAGGTTGAGAAATGTTTTATTTGGTAAAAACTAATTCTCGATATGCGTCAAAAAGTCATGTGACTTATACTGGCTACTATCATTACCCTCCCCAAGAAAAGTCAATTACAGCCATTTATTGCATTTGATTTTTTTATTTGTATTATAATTACAAATTCCATTTACATTTCTATTATCACTTTTTTTTCTGTGCATATTAAAGTTTGCATATGTTTTTCTGCATTAGTAATGTGGCCTAAAATACCGTCGCAGCGGCGACTAGCCAAATTCACTTCCAAGCGACTGTCGGTCTGTGATCGTGCCCGTCCTCATGCCAGCCTGCTGTACAGCTGCGGGAATGTGAATCGAAACACATCATGTTGTTATTGAGCAAACGTCTGGACTCGAGTGTGTGGTGAACTGGGTCGCATTGCTGTGGACTTTTCGTCCAGACGCGAGGAGGATTCCAGGCCTCTGCGCTGGAAACACTTCAGTGGTGCGGCCCGGCTCGGTTTGGCCATCCTGAGGAGAATGAGAGAAACGAGGGTAGACAGCTGCTGTCGACTGTACCAGCACACGAGTACAGGCCACGTCATGCTCCTGGACGACTGGACACACACACACACACACACACACACACAAACCTGAACGTGCATCATGTCGCAGCTGCTGCTTAAAGCTCTTTAAATCTTGATGAGAAGGTCGATCATCATCCTTTGAAGGACATGACAAAAGTCCTAAACACATCACAGATCAGAGCTGCTGAGATCAAATATGCTATTCATGACTTTTTTATTGTGGAAAGGCATGGGTATATACATATTAGACATGTGCCGATATTCGGTAATGCGATATATCATGATAATGAATATGCACTATATTGTTATCATGGGCGCTTCAAAATACCGTAAATAATAATTTATTAAAATTGTTATAATGCATTAATACGGAAGAGGATTAGGGCCAAGCAATAATCAAAAAATAAAACCATCTCGAGATTAAAGTTGTTATATTTCGAGAAAAAACTCGTTACATTTCGAGAAAAAAGTCGAGATAAAATGTTGAGAACAAATTCATTAAATTATGAGAAAAATGTCGTTAAATTTAGAGAAAAAAGTCGAGATAAAATCTTGAGAATAAACTCATTAAATTATGAGAAAAAAGTCGTTAAATTACGAATTTGTTCTTATAATTTAACGACTTTTTTCTCGTAATTTAATGAGTTTATTTTCAACATTTTATCTCAAATTTTTTCTCGTAATTTATTGACTTTATTCTCATAATTTAATGACTTTATTCTCAACATTTTATCTCGACTTTTTTCTCGAAATTTAATGACATTTTTCTCGTAATTTAATGTTTATTCTCAACATTTTATTTAGACTTTTTTCTTGAAATTTAACAACTTCAATCCCGAGATGGTTTTATTTTTTTATTATTGCTTGGCCCTAATCCTCTTCCGTACATTAAGAATACTTTCCCCATCAACCATATAAAATGCACAACATGCATGATAGGGACACGCGCACTCATGTAAACAAGCCCAACTTGCATGAGAAGCATGCAAGCGTTCACTCTCTGACAGCAGAGGGCGCTGATGGAACAGCAGAAATGCAGCGGTTACCCCGGAAACCCGCCAACAAAGCAACTGCGCTAGTGAAGTTTTTAAAATGCTTCAAACAGCCATTCATTTTTTTTTTTTTTTTTTTTTTTTTTTGTAATATCAATGTTGTTCATCTTAGCACCAAATTCTTAATACTTAAAGACTTAACACAGGCTATTTATTTTCAAACTTAAACACTTTTATATTTTAATCTGGACTACAACATGCCCTAATGATTAGAAATGTTCTGATTATTTGTTATTGTTCAGTAAAACTTTGAGACATACTGCTTCATTAGTTAACATGTTAATTCATTATTACCAAACTGACAATGAAAAATACTTTAAAGCATTAATTATTCTTAGTTAATATTAATTTCTTATTTACTGTTTAAAAACATTACTAAAATCAAAAGAACTTATTTAATGGACCTGAGATAAAACTAACAATGATCAGTTGTATTTAACATTAACAAATAACACTTTCTGTAACAAATGCTCAATCTTGCTCAATCTTAATTAATGCATTAAATAATGAGACCTTATTGTAAAGTGTTGCCTGTTGTTCTTTATAGCCGAATTCTTTTGCACTTTAATCTGTTTGAAAATGTTACTTTATATATTTTTTTGTGTATTGTATTATGGTATTTAAACATTCAGAGTTCTTTTTGCGTTATTACAAAAAGAGTTCTTAAACCTGTTATACTATGACAGCACTTTTTTTTTGCAACTTATTTCAATATCGTGATAATACCGTATACCGTGATAAAAGCTTCAGCAATTAATCGCAACATGAAAATGTGATACCGTCCCATGCTTAATCCCTATATATATATATATATATATATATATATATATATATATATATATATATATATATATATAATATATCTCATTTTTGGAATGTCCAGTGAGAAGTCTTTAAAATGTCATTAAAATGTCATCTGCGCGTAATGATGGTTTTTGACGTGCGCGCGCAGGTATCTGCAGCAGGTCATGTCCAGCGCCCTCAAGCATAGCTGAGCAGATTAGCGCGGGAAGGATAATGAAGTCTGTTCAGAAGCCGCCAGCGTGCCGCACTCAGGCTCCGTGTTTTGGTCTGCATGCTTCAGGAGCGCGAGCTGATAAAAGCCTTTGACTGGCTGCAGGTGGGCCCGTCTAATGAACGCTACAGACGGCCAGAGCTGGCGACAGCTGTGCCGCGTGCCGCTATCTGTAGATATGAAAGCCAAGCCAGACAGGCTCTGTGGGTGTGTGGTGTGATAGATTCTACGATTCTGTCTGTCATGTGCATGTTTAATAAAAATGATTGATGGCGATGACTGATGTAGATATTCGACAATCTAGCTGCCGTGTTGGAGCATAAACAGCTGCCTGCACTTTTTTTTTTTTTTTTTTGCATTTATCTGCACTGCTTTTCTTTTTTTCTAGATAAACATGCACTAGCAAAATGTATGTGCTTTAATAAAACAATAAATATTTCAATTGATAAATCTTACTTTTGATTGGCTCCTAAACAGTATGCAGATTTAAATATATATTCTGTGAGCATACTACCTTATAAGTAATAATTTCGGAGTGGCTAGCAATAGAGGGTATGCATGTGACGTCACCGTCGACCGTTACGACTGCGGTTACACCCACCGAGTGGCACAAAGAGTGAGCGGCAGCATTGTTTTTTAGCGTGAATGCTGCGAAAAACACATCCAAAACAGGAAAGAGCCTTGCGATTGACTATACAAATAGCTTTGACACAAAATCTGAGGTATATTTTTACAGACTGCTGAAAGCTACAGAAAAAAGAAGCAAATGTATCACTGCAATTCACAGAAACAGCTGGACTCCAGGCAGAGAAACATGGATTTGCAGTTATCATTTTGTGTCAAATTGTTGGATTTTGAGGTAAAATCATACCGTATATATTGTTTTGCTATATATTGTGTTGACAACTCATCAATTAAATATTTACCATCTTATATTCTGCATAATTGTGTGATTTTAAATAAACACTGACAAAAACTATACAAGTTTTATGGCTGGACAATATATATATAGCATATATAAGTGATTACTCGGATTTAAATCTACCTATATTGTAGTTATATAAAATATTAGCATGCAGATTTGCTTTATGCATTTCCCCGGTGTCGAAATCAGGCATATATAAATGTCAGGAAACACGATTCATGGCTGCATGTCAATATCCATGGATTAGTTTTCTTTGACATGTCATAAGGAACACTTTCGAGTCCAACCTTTAGTGTAATCGTTTGTTTTACTTGCATTTTCGAAGTTTCCCCTATTAAATCCAGTCATGCAGCAGGTTCTTTTGCCACTCAGTCCGGCTGGCGGTAAAGTGACGTCGATGCATACCCTCTATAGCAAGCTAGCTTTGAAACCATAAGATCCCAAGAGCCTGTCTCCAAAGCCACGCCTCCTCCAGAACACATGAACGCTCACAGCCATCTGAATCTGCAAAGCGCAATGTTGGGGGTAATGCATTACAAGTAAAGCCCAAAGTATACTTCACTTTTTACAAGTATGCGAGGGTCAGCGTACAGTGTGCGTGAACAGAAGAGGATTAGAGGTTAGAAAGTACCCTCATTCGTAAAACTCTAGCATGAAAGAATACAATAATGGGTTGTAACTCGTGGAGAGAGATTGCTCAAAACTGCGAGTCGAATAAAGTATACTTCGCGGGGCTTTGCGTTCGACTCTGCGCGTACACTAGCGTAAACGTAAAAGTATATTCAGGGCTTAATGTAATATACTCGTACTTAATGTACGAGTTACATAATCAGATTACTTTTTTCAAGTAACTAGTAAAGTAATGCATTACTTTTAAATTTACAACAAGTTACTTTTTCAAATAAGTTACGCAAATTACTTTGTTTTCCCATTTATTGACTGACAGGTTTTCTGGCGCCATGTTGAAAGAATTCGGGAGTCCAGAGTTGTTGTGTGCGCATGATGGTTATTCTAGACTAGTTTTAGATTAAATGTGAGCAAACATTTACTCATTTACTTCTGCGTCCTATTCTTCTTTATTCCAGAATGCAGCACAGCTGAAAGGTTTGTTTGAGCTGCGCCCTCTACTGTACAGGCGTGAATTTGCATTTCCTTCAGCCTCATTTCACTTTCGGTGTGAAAGGGCCTTTGCATTTGCCAAAAAATAGAACTTTTTTATTGTTATAAAAACAATCAAACAAACAGCCCAGCCCAGAAGTAACTTAAAAGCAACATAACGCATTACTTTCCATGAAAAGTAACTAACATAATTAGTTACATTTTTAGGGAGTAACGCAATATTGTATTGCATTATTTTTTTAAAAAGTAACTTTCCCCAACACTGGCAAAGCACCATGAGAGACGGCGTTAATTTACCAAATTAATTTTTTTAAATGTTACTAGAACAGAACATTCCGAAAACATTCAAAAGTAGCATGTTTAAAGAATGCTAAAATGGAATGTTTGGAACCTTTGCATTAACCTTGCAGTTAAAAACAATTGACTTTCGAGCAACTTTGAATAACTTAATGGGAACATTAGCAAAATTAGCGCACTCATTGTGGCACGTCGCGTTCATCCCATCCTCAAGAGCGATCCTTTAGGGCCACTGTACATTCTCAATATGACCATTTCTAAATGGCCGTATTTGCTGCTACTCAACAGTCTCTTCACTGCATTACTTCCTCAAAGTGTGACCTGCGAGACTTGAGGACGGCATTCGTGACAGGACCTGCGTCAGTTCTGTAACTGAAATCGGCACGCTACAGTAGAGCCGCTGCATCACTCTGGCCTGAGTCCTTCTCACAACTAGCTGTCTATGTCAGTTACTGGACTTCCAGCCGTCTGAGGTCACACGTAAGTCATTTATTGAGAATTTCATCTAATGACGTGCGTTGTGGTCGCAGGAGGAAACCAAACGGGGAAGCTCAGAGATTTCAATGAACTGCACAAGCCCTTGTTTACAGGAAAGGGTACGAGACCTGTGGTTTCACTGCATTAGTGCATGAATATGAAGCACTTTCAGTCAGGAAATCTAGTTATATGTGTGTGTTTTTCTCTTTGTTAGTCTTTAATCTTGTATAGAAGTTGAAGAATTTGTAGTCTGAATGCTACACGAGATCTAGTGCATCGTATAGGATGTTCTCCAAACTATGAAAACTATTTTCACTCATTGCCAAAGGGCCTGACAGTGGAATGAATGGAGACTAAAGGTTAAAGTTTGGTGTTTCCTGTCCTGAAACAAGTGAAACACAGAGGGCTTTAATAGGAAATCAGATAATATACCTGAGTATTTCCTGTAGTTTGTGTGGACGGTTCTCAAAGCTCGTTCACTCGCGTGAATTCAAGGAAAACGTATTATTTTCACAGGCCTTGGCTATGACGCTTTCCTCAAGTGTTTTCTGACAGGCGTCAAATGCATCTTTCATGCAAATATTTAAATGAGTTCTTTCATTGGGGGAAGGTCAAAGAGAAAATATCTTTAGACAAATTGTTGAAATACTGCCCTGACATGTTTTTTATCCAACTCAAGTGCATCATGCAGGGTTAAATGATGGTTAAAAAGACATTTACAACATACAAGCAGGTATTTTTTAAAGGCAAAAGTAGTTTTTAGGGTTAATTCCATCACTTAAGAAAGAAAATGCTTTGGTAAATCAGTCATGACATATGGTGTTGAAATTATGATATAGTAAGTCATAACTTTGAGGAAAAAAATGTCAAAATTGACGTACTAAGTTATAATCGTTATATAAAAAGTCATAATTGACAAAAAGTCAAACTTTTAATGTCATCATTTTTTTTTATTTTTTTTATCAAAGCATGGTTTTGTTTCTTATGTCGCAAATAAAATGGGCTTCCATAGTTAATCAAGAACATTCTGCATAAAGACTAGTTCTCCTATTGCACATGCAAATGATTATTTATTTATAAGTTGAGCATATTTAAAGTGTATGTGATCTGTTTACGTTTTAATGTTGAATGAGTATTTTTTTGGGCATTTATTTGCAATGAAAAGCAGTTTTTGGTAAATGTTTATGCACTTACAGGATGTTACAGTGTTTATTCTGACATTTGTCTATACTATTTCGACAGAGCGTTACACAAAAATATTGCCAGACTTTTCTGTTGTCATTGTTTTTACTGTATTGAAGAACAGCTCAGAGACTGTATAAAAGTTTCGTAGAAGAAAGAAGGAACTACATGAGGTTGAGTAAATGATGATGAATTTAGTTTTAGGAACCCTTTTAACTTGGAAGTTGTAGTGTGCTTTTTGTCTGATCTGTAACTTACAGATAGTTAGAAGTGTTTGCTTTAGTATAACAAAGACAAACAATGCCTTATTGTGTGATAATTCCCTGTCAACCTTTAAAAAACGTTTAGTTGTTTTGTGTCACACCTTTACACCATTTTTTTGCTTTTCAGCTCATTACGTTTCATAATGATCGACTCCCAAACCACTGAAATTGAAAGGAGAGGAGAACCACAGACGTTTTATTTTCGCTCTTTCTGACCGCGTCCTCCCAGTTTTGCCCGTGACTCAATGGACTCCCTGCGGTTGGAGTTCTTTCCATGGAACAATGAAGAGGAAATTTACGTTTTGCCCATTAAAGCACATTGAACAGGGCTGGAGTGTTTTTATGCTCTGGCAGTATTGACTTTCCCTGCAGCTGATTGGATGAGGTCAGAAAGTCGCTGCTTGATGTCGAGGGCAAACCCTACATGACTAACATCCCTTCTTTCTGGGCGACGCTGTCTTTTTGTCCTAGTACGAGTCCCAGACACAACAGAAGAGCATTTTAACCTCTCGACGGCAAAGCGCACAACACAAAGACGGCTGAGGTCACACACCTGCGCCTCACGAGACCTCAAAGCACTGATGCAGGTGTCTTCCTGTTTTTATTGTGCATTTAATCCCTGTTTGCCTTTGTTGTTTTAAAATGTCTGATTGTATTGGTCTATGCATCCATTTCGGTGGAACCAGTTCATGTGCAACTGAGGATGCAAATGTCGGTTTGGCCTTTTAATCACTTTAAGGGTGCGATGAACATTTTATTGCTTAAATTTTGCTCTTTCATAGACCATGAGATGCATTTTGCATTTAAGTGTCAAATATTACGGAGCCCCTAAAGGGACATGGTGATGAAAAAAAAAAAAAAATGAGATGTGAGATAATGTCAATGCTTCTGCGTTGTTTTACATTCCCACGAGAAACTTTGCGTTCGCTCACAAATCTTTTGCGTTTCCCAAAGAAACTTTGTGTTCCCCCAAGAAATGTTGTGTTCCTCACAAAACTTTTGTGTTCCCTCGAAAAACTTTGCGTTCCCTCGTCAAACTTTTGCGTTCCCCCAAGAAACTTTGCATTCCCTTGTCAAACCTTTCCGTTCCCCGAAGAAACTTTGCGTTCCTTCAGAAAACATTTCGGTTCTTCCAAGAAACTTTGTGTTCCTCACTAATCTTTTACATTCCCCCAAGAAACTTTGCATTCCCTTGTCAAACCTTTGCGTTCCCCGAAGAAACTTTGCATTCCTCACAAAACTTTTGCGTTCCCCGAAGAAACTTTGTTCCTCACAAAATTTTTGTTCCCCCAAGAAACTTTGCGTTCCTTCGAAATCTTTTGTGTTCTTTCGAAATCTTTTGCGTTCCTTCGAAATCTTTTGTGTTCTTTCGAAATCTTTTGCGTTCTTTTGAAATCTTTTGCGTTCCCCCAAGAAACTTTGCGTTCCTTCGAAATCTTTTGCGTTCTTTTGAAATCTTTTGCGTTCTTTTGAAATCTTTTGCGTTCTTTTGAAATCTTTTGCATTCCCCGAAGAAACTTTGTTCCTCACAAAATTTTTGTTCCCCCAAGAAACTTTGCGTTCCTTCGAAATCTTTTGTGTTCTTTCGAAATCTTTTGCGTTCCTTCGAAATCTTTTGTGTTCTTTCGAAATCTTTTGCGTTCTTTTGAAATCTTTTGCGTTCCCCCAAGAAACTTTGCGCCCCTTCGAAATCTTTTGTGTTCTTTCGAAATCTTTTGCGTTCCCCCAAGAAACTTTGCGTTCTCTCACAAACTTTTACCTTTCCCCAAGAAACTTTGCGTTCCTTCTAAATCTTTTGTGTTCCCTCGAGAAACTTGGCGTTCCTTCAGAAAACATTTGGGTTCTTCCAAGAAACTTTGTGTTCCCTCATCAAACTTTTGCATTCCCTCAAGAAACTTTGCTTTCCTTCGAATCCTTCGGAATCTTTTGCGTTCTTTTGAAAACTTTTGCGTTCTTTTGAAATCTTTTGCGTTCTTCTGAAATCTTTTGCGTTCTTTTGAAAACTTTTGCGTTCTTTTGAAATCTTTTGCGTTCTTTTGAAATCTTTTGCATTCCCCCAAGAAACTCTGCATTCCCTTGTCAAACTTTTACATTCCCCCAAGAAACTTTGCATTCCTTCGAAATCTTTTGTGTTCCTTCTAAATCTTTTGTGTTCCCTCGAGAAACTTGACATTCCTTCAGAAAACATTTGGGTTCTTCCAAGAAACTTTGTGTTCCCTCATCAAACTTTTGCATTCCCTCAAGAAACTTTGCGTTCCTTCGAATCCTTCGGAATCTTTTGCGTTCTTTTGAAAACTTTTGCGTTCTTTTGAAATCTTTTGCATTCCCTCAAGAAACTTTGCGTTCCTTCGAATCCTTCGGAATCTTTTGCGTTCTTTTGAAAACTTTTGCGTTCGTTCTTTTGAAATCTTTTGCGATCTTTTGAAATCTTTTGCATTCCCCCAAGAAACTTTGCATTCCCTTGTCAAACTTTTACATTCCCCCAAGAAACTTTGCGTTCCTTCGAAATCTTTTGCGTTCTTTTGAAATCTTTTGAAATTTTTACATTCTGTGTGAGCGAATTTTGCGAGATGACAGAAGCATTGAGATATTTTTCCTCTCACCTCATATTTTTTTCTTCACCATGTCCCTTTAGGGGCTCCGTGCATTTGTATGGAAGCTTGTTTCCGCCTTGCAATAAAAAAAATAAAAAACTTAATTGCAAATTTAAATCTTACAATTCTGATTTTTTTTCTTGATATTGTTTACATCTAGCAATTTTTTTTTTCAATCACAAACAAGCCAACCTAAAAAACATATATATATTTCAAATATGATTTAAAAATTCCAAGTGTCTGTGCTTTGTGAATTTCAGCTGGAAATAAAATGAGTACTGAACTATAAAATAAATAGCATTTCTGGAAGGATTCAATGAGAAATGTTTGAGTACATGTTGAGATTTGTCTTTTGATTGCAGACTTTGGTGTCTTGAAGAATCTTACAATACTTGGTTAATTTTTACAAGAGGAAACTCAACAGGAAAAAACAGTGGAGGAGCTGTAATCTGTGGTTTATGAGGTTTCCTACAGGACAGGCCCACTGTTTTGCCTCGATTCGACCCGAATGGGTACTGAGCTCTGAACCTGTCAGTCACTAATTGCATTTCATAAAGGTCAAATCAAAAACATCCACAATTGGATTGGAAACTTCATGAAATTCCCTCCGTCTGTCCAAAACGTCTGTGTTTGTTGCTCGTCCCTGATCTCAGCGGTAAAGACGCTCTCAGGCAGATCAACTGATACCACATGAATAAACACACGTTGTGCTATGGTTGGCACACTCAAACCAGCCATTAAAATATCACAGAGGCTTTTTTCTCGCCCCTTTTGGCGGGTATCAGAACAACTTCGCTGATGAGAGTTGAGTGAAGGGTGGCGTACCAACGACAATCCAGACTTTTTACAAGGTTTCTGTCATGCAAATAAATTTTGACATTTGTAAACACATTTGACGTTAACTCCAATGAAATGCATTTCTGTGTTTTGTGTGGGAACAGCAAGCAAAAAGCATACTTGTGATTAGACGATTTTGAAAACGGGAGGTTAGAGAGTTAATGAAGTACAAAACAAACTAGCTGTGAGGAGCACCTGTGCCGCCCACCACTCCCACTGTCAGTTTGTGTTTGAGTCAGCGCTGTGACTAACCGTTGGCATGTGCGCTTCATTCAGACGGGTAAATGACACGAGCGGCTGCTTGCCAAACCTGGTCAAGAAAGGTCACGCAGTGCAAGGATGTGAAATCATTTATCTCACCAGCTTCATGCACAACTAAGGGCTTGTTTTGGTCACTGGAATCGCTAAAAATACTATTTTGTTTTACTTTTAAAGGAAAGCAATCAACATTTAGTGCATTTTTTACAGCTCAAAAAAACATTGGTTTCCCTGCTATAATGTGCATTCATTGCAAGGCTCATTTTAAGGTCTTCCAAAGGTTGCATATTTGAGGGTATGAATTGACAACATATATCATAATGTTGAAATAAGACAGATGTGGGTTGAAATAATTTAATTCTCTTTTAATTGATTGCAGCACATTGTAGAACCACACATAACAAAAAAGCACTTATCAAATATTTTAATCAGGCTCAGTTTGCAACCTCTTACAATTTGTTAAAATAATATTAAAAAAAAAAAAAAAAAAAAAAAAAATCAGAAAGGAAGGAGCTACCAAAGAAATAAGCATTTACAAAAATAATGACTCAAACCTTGACCAAAAACCATTTTAATTTCAAAAAAAAAAAAAAAAAAAAGCTTGATATAAATAAGTTAGTTTTAATTTTCTCAGTGTTTTTACAAAGTTATGTACACAAATACACAGGCAGTGTAAATCGTTCAAATATTAATATTTACTTTCTCTATAAATACAGTTATGCATCAGGTTTCACCACAGAATATCTACTTATAGAGTGTTTTAGATGCATTCGGATGGTCACTTCTGCAGTGAAAAAAGAAGAAAAGAAAAAAAACGAGGCAAAATCAAGGGTGATAGAGTCAAACGAAATCAAAAAAATATCAGTAGAAAATTTCACTCAAATTACAGATGATCAAGAAACATCTTACAAAAGAAATAATTTAAGATTGTGAGAGATGTTTCTCCTCCATGGAAGTGCCTGATAGTAATACTGGTTGATGCTACAAGGTTTGACCTCAGAGTTTGAACTTTTACATCACCTTTGAAAAACAAAATGTAAAAAAAAAAAAAAAAAAAAAAAAAAAAAAACAGGCTGAGATGTTCGGATCCAACCAGATCCCTTCAAAAGAACTGCTATTGTGTGTACCTCATCTGAAAAAATTGTATATGAAAACAGGCACACTGCCTTCAAAACGTGAAATAAACAAATAATGAACAGCATTTCGGAAATAATCTACACACGGCAACGGTGGCTCTTCAAGTCAAACCAAACTCACACCTCCAAAGAAAAAAAAATATATTTTCCAACATAATACTAATTATGTGCTACATATGAAAAGGAACAAATATATATTTATATACACAGGTAGTAAGAAAAACAAAAACAAAAAAATGAGCAAAAAAGGAAATTCAACCTAATTGCACACTGCTACATACACTGCTTTCAGAAGCAGTTGCTTTTTTTCTTGAGTGCCAGAACTTTAGTGTTTCTGTTTTCAGTGCTTGAACACTCTTAGAGTTGATATGTTTTGTTTCCCCCAATCGCTCCATTCCCACCCCCCAAAAAACCTTTCGTTCACCAAGCACTGAGGTCATGAAACCGACGTCGACATCTTCAGCCCTGTCAGGTAAAAATGAGACAGAATTAGTATCAGATTTCATGATTTAATTTGCAGTATTAAATGCATTTTCAATTTTTAATTTCCCTTAGTGTGATTATGATCGTCCTTTTCAAGTCATTATTCACTTAATTTATTCTCTACACTGTACTATAAACACTTTTATGTGCGATATTGTAAATCGTGGCAATAAAAATGGTGGCACCTTGAGTCAACGACACCACAAACCAGACTAGCAGTAACCCGCAAAAAACTGAATGAAACTTGGGGAGGAAACAAAAAACAAAAAAAAAAAACACTGGAAAATGAGATCATGAAGCGTTTCGAGTCCCACCAAAGCAAAACACCCTTCACTGCTAATGTTATGACTTTACAAATGTGCCGCGACCGGCCGTTATTTGCTCACCGACTAGCAGCCCAGTGACATATTGATTTGGCGGGACGTTTCCTCACATGACCATCTGAGGTAACAACATCCTGAGGTTACATCAGATTTCTGGACTCAAACAGTGGCCAGGTGTTCGATCTGAACACGAAACCTGCACTTTTCCTCATATCTACAAGGTTATAAATGTGCGCGCGTGCGTGTGTGTGTGTAATAAACGAGGCCCGTCGTCGTTCAGGTGTAAATAGCCCTCGTGAGTGAACACACACTGCTGACGTGTAAAATGTTTTTCACTCTGAAGGAAACTCGAGCTCTCGTAGTAAACGCATCGTGTTAACCCTTTCATGGACTCATTGTGGTTTTAATAAAACGCAGATTAACCTTATAATACAGTAAAATAATGGTGAACTGGGTAATTTTGACCTACTATTTTGTTCTATAACCATGCACCATGTTAACCCTTTCACGGACTCATTATGATTTTAATAAAACGCTAATGTTGCACATAGCCTATATAATCAGATTATCATTATAACATAGTAAAATAATGGCGAACAGAGTAATTTTTACTTACTATTCTGTTCTTGCACCATGTTAACTCTTTCATGGACTAATTATGCTTTTAATAAAACGCAAATATTACACATCTATAATCAGATGAACTTTATGACATAGTAAAATAATGGTGAACAGTAATTTTTACCTACTATTCTGTTCTCGCACCATGTTAACCCTTTCATGGACTCATTTAGCGTTTAATAAAACACTAATTTTGCACATCAGATTAACTTTATAACATAGTAAAATAATGGTAAACTGGGTACTATTCTGTTCTTGCAGCATGTTAACCCTTTCATGGACTCATTATGCTTTTAATAAAACGCTAATGTTGCACATATATAATCAGACTATCATAACATAGTAAAATAATGGTGAACAGAGTAATTTTTACTTACCATTCTGTTCTTGCACCATGTTAACCCTTTCATGGACTAATTATGCTTTTAATAAAACGCTAATATTACACGTCTTTAATCAGATGAACTTTATAACATTGTAAAATAATGGTGAACAGTAATTTTTACCTACTATTCTGTTCTATAACCGCGCACCATGTTAACCCTTTCACGGACTCATTGTGCTTTTATAAAACGCTAATTTTGCACATCAGATGAACTTTATAACATAGTAAAATAATGGTAAACTGGGTACTATATTGTTCTTTTTCATGTGTAAAATGAAAACACAGTTTCTAGCTGCTCTTCTGCGTAAATTACTTAAATGTTAAGATGCAAAAAAAAAAAAGAAAGATAAGTTGTGCTTACCTCATTGCGTTTATGTGGGTGTCGGGCTGGGGTGCTTTCTGGGGTTTTTGGGTTTTCTGGGTGTTCGGGTCACTTCATCCACACAGATGTGAGACCGTTTGCTTTGACACGACGAGTCTAGTGAGTCAAAACACATTTGTCAATTCACATTGCTTTAAAAACCAATAGAATACTAAGAGTCCTGTTTCTGAATCGTTCAAGTTCAGAGCATTTCACACCAAATGCAACTGCATTGCAACTCTTGTTTAGATTGTACACGTCAAATTGCATAATGCTATTAAATTGTCTTACGCATTTAAAATAAATGCAAACATTTAGTACATCTACATTATCAAACTTTGCACATGAGTTAAAATGCAAATGAATAGATAGGATATTTCTCATTATACAAACAGATATTTTATCGCAATTATACATATTAGTGAAATTCTGATCGATTAAATGAAAGCGCATACCAAGACAGGAGGGTCTTTTCCTCGGCTCGCGAGGTGTTTCGGGCGTCTCCGCGCTCTGCTCCGTTACCCGACAGTCGTGATTCCCATTAACATCCACATTATTGTCGTTATTATTCCCAGAGGAGCACAAATGAAGATTGGAGCCCTTTCCCCGCTCCGATCTACTGTAGAAACCGGGCACCGAGCGAATATCCAGCGCTTCCCACTGGAATCTGCCGTCGGCGCGCGGCGTGTGTGTGGAGAAGTCGAAGTTCCACGCGTCCGCCGACGCGTCCTCCATCGCCTTCAGTTGCCGTCGGAAATCCTTCTTTAACTCTTCATGATCCACCGGGCCGAACAGGTTCCGACACGCCGACGGCTTGGGCTGGTCGGACAGTCGCGCCTCCATGCGCTCCAGCGTCGGGCTGCCATTAGACAAGCGAACGTTGGACATGTTAAGGCGTTCGAGTCAAAAACGCAAACCCAACAGCTGTTATAAAGCGTTCCCTCCTGCGTTAACGCGATCCAAAACGACGGGCGTGCAGGCAAAACTCGCTCCGAGTGCGCCGCATGAGCGCCGAGCAGAAGTCGTAAAAACACGGACAGGCGACGATCATCAAAACAAAGCAGCGTTCTCGATGGCCACTCCTGTCAACTGCGCGTCGTAGTAAAAGAGGGGAAGAGAAATAACAAGGCGAGGCTTTTCTGCGCCCAATATGGCGATGAAGGGGGATAGAGAACGAAAAAAACGCGTGATTGACACAAAGAGCTCTTTAAAGCACCAGAGGAACGCCGTGGATTGGTGCCTTGGAGATCCGCCTTCTCTTTACGCACATCCCCCACTCACAGTCAGAGAGAAAGAAGATCAACAAACACCATCGACGAGCCTCCGAATCGTTTCGTTCGAATGCTTCGTTTTCGAACCGACTCACTAAATGATCCGCTGATTCGTTCCACTCATAGGGCAGCTAGAATAACTTTCAATTGTATTTACTGTTCCAGACTGACTAAATTATTATTATAATTTTTTTTGCTTGCTATGTTGGTTTACTTGTTTCCAAATTGAGTTTTCCCACAGGCGAGTGATTCATAAGTGATTCGAATGAATCATTTAAAAGATTTAAAGCAAATGATTCGAATGACTTATGAATGTGTAACAATAAAAAAAGGACAATGGGATCTTGTGCATATGCTTAAAATTAAAACTTAAAGCTTTTTTTTTTTTTTTTTTCTTCAGGAAACTTACGAAAATGTTATCTGCTTAAAAGAATCAAACAATTACTAAAAGACAAATAAACAGTAATTAAGGGAAGATAGCCTAAAATTTAACTTGTTTCTTGACTAAACTAGTTTGATTATCAGAGTCACAGCTTAATGCTTGATAGATGTTTTCTCCATTAAGTTCTTGAAATCCTATGAGAAGAATCAATGTATAAAAAAACACATGGAAATATTAAATCTAAAAGTTATTACAATACTTCTAATGTGACTAAACACAAAATATTCAAACTAAGATGCGTTTGATTCCATTACCTGTAATGTGTGAGTCTCTGGAATCTGAAGATGAATTTGAGACACTAAAAAAAAGTGGAAGTACAACAAGAAATTCACTATGAGTTTAATTTGTTCCTAGAAGTGAGAAGCTGCAATTGTCAAAACATTTCCAGGAACAACACTGCCCCGATTAGACCTCGCAATCACTCTGACAAGAACTGAGACTTAGGCTGTGTCCTAAATCACAGACTTTCCTACTATATAGTAGGCGAAACCTAGGATGTGACAAAAGAAGTATGTCTGAATTCACAGTACTTATAAAAGAGATGTCTAAAAGTATTGACCTACTATTTCTGAAGTGTGCATAAGATGGACACTTTACTGTCCCATGAGGATTTGTGAATGGCGGTGAAGTGACGCAACTGACGCTGGGAGGTCACATGATAATGACACCATGGTGAATGTACTAGTATGTCCAGATTACATTCATACTATATAGAACATACTTTTTAGTGGTCGCAAAATAATTAATTATTCAAAATAAGCACCTACTCAAAAAGAAAATGTATGCGATTTTGTATGCGTCACGAGGCGTGTCATAAACTGGTGGCACCGTTTTTTCTAATGCTTTCTAATCTGACAACTACGGAGCCCCACACGACATGCAAGAAAAAAAAAAAAATTGTGCACACGATTAACTATTTTGTCCCTCGATTTACTAATTTGTGCGCATGATTTACTATTTCGTTCCCTCGATTTACTAATTTATGCACACGATTTACTATTTCGTTCCCTTGATTTACTTATTTGTGCGCACGATTTACTAATTTGTTCCCTCGATTTACTAATTTGTGCGCATGATTTACAATTTTGTTCCCTTGATTTACTAATTCGTTCCCTCGATTTACTAATTTGTGTGCACGATTTACTAATTTGTGCGCACGATTTACTAATTCGTTCCCTCAATTTACTAATTCGTGCGCATGATTTACTATTTCGTTCCCTCGATTTACTAATTCGTGCCCTCGATTTACTTATTTGTGCGCACGATTTACTAATTTGTGCCCTCGATTTACTAATTTGTGCGCACGATTTATTATTTCGTTCCCTTGATTTACTTATTTGTGCGCACGATTTACTAATTTGTGCCCTCGATTTACTAATTTGTGCGCACGATTTACTAATTCGTGCCCTCGATTTACTTATTTGTGCGCACGATTTACTAATTTGTGCCCTCGATTTACTAATTTGTGCGCACGATTTATTATTTCGTTCCCTTGATTTACTTATTTGTGCGCACGATTTACTAATTTGTGCCCTCGATTTACTAATTTGTGCGCACGATTTACTATTTCGTTCCCTTGATTTACTTATTTGTGCGCACGATTTACTAATTTGCTCCCTCGATTTACTAATTTGTGCCCTCGATTTACTAATTTGTTCCCTTGATTTACTAATTTGTGCGCACGATTTACTAATTTGTGCCCTCGATTTACTAAGTTGTGTGCACTATTTACTATTTTGTGCCCTCGATTTACTTATTTGTGCGCACGATTTACTAATTTGTTCCCTCGATTTACTAATTTGTGCCCTCGATTTACTAATTTGTGCGCACGATTTACTAATTTGTGCCCTCGATTTACTAATTTGTGCGCACGATTTACTATTTTGTTCCCTTGATTTACTAATTTGTGCGCACGATTTACTATTTTGTTCCCTTGATTTACTAATTTGTGCGCACGATTTACTAATTTGTGCCCTCGATTTACTAATTTGTGTGCACGATTTACTATTTTGTGCGCACGATTTACTAATTCGTTCCCTCAATTTACTAATTTGTGCACATGATTTACTATTTCGTTCCCTCGATTTACTAATTCGTTCCCTCGATTTACTAATTTGTGTGCATGATTTACTATTTCGTTCCCATGATTTACTATTTCGTTCCCTCAATTTACTAATTTGTGCGCACGATTACTAATTAGTTCGCACGATTTTCTATTTCGTTCCCTCGATTTACTAATTTGTGCGCACGATTTTCTATTTCGTTCCCATGATTTACTAATTTGTGCGCACGATTTTCTATTTCGTTCCCATGATTTACTAATTTGTGCGCACGATTTACTATTTCGTTCCCTCCATTTACTAATTTGTGTGCGTGATTTACTATTTCGTTCCCTCAATTTACTAATTTGTGCGCACAACTTACTATTTCGTTCCCTCGAACGCTCTGAAGCTTCCTGAAGCAGTGTTTTGAAATCGGCCATCACTAAATAAGTCGTTATTTTGTTTTTTTGGCACACCAAAAATATTCTTGTCGCTTTATAATATTAATATTGAACCACTGTACTCACATGAACTGATTTAAATATGTTTTTAGTACATCAATGGATCTTGAGAGAGGAAATGTCATTGCTGGCTATACAGGCCTCACTGAGCCATCGGATTTCAACAAAAATATCTTAATTTGTGTTCTGAAGATGAACAAAGGTCTTACGGGTGTGGAACGGCATGAAGGTGAGTAATAATGTCCGAATTTTCATTTTTGAGTGAACTAACCCTTTAATTCTGTTTGAGTATTTTGTAATTTTGGTACATAACATTTGTTGTTTTTAAATGTGCTTTATAAATAAACCTGAATTATATAAACCTAATAATTTTCAATTTAATTCATTTGTAACATATTGCAAAATGTTAGTTTCACCTCAGATGTCGAACTGGAATAAGATGTTAAAATATCACACACTTAATTAAAGAGTTGAACAGAACCCAGTTTTCCAGTGTGATTTAAAATCAAGAGCGTATTCACACATCAAAACGTGTAATTTGTCCAAATAAAACAGGCACAAACAAGGCAAAATCTGTTCTCATGTCTTTGATATATTCCACACACATTCTCAACAGCACAGTTCAATTCAACATATAATTTCAAAGTCTTTGATAAGTTCAAGCAGACAGAGCACAGGTTACTGTCCTGAGCCAAAACAGACCTCTACTGACCACTGCTGGGAAGCTCCGGGATTGCAGGATAGTTTCTGTTACAGTTTCCACAGTTGCACACAGTTCATTCTGAAGGTAAAACATGTATATCCCAGTTGGTAATTCACATACTAAGCCACTTTAGGATGTAAAAGTTTCTCTTGCCCACTCGGATCAGGCTGAGTCCGTTAGAGAGGATGTGCTGACCCAGAACCAGAACTTGCTCAGGGTTTGCTGCCCTCTGGTGGTTGATCCAAACTCCACCATCCTGGATCATCTGATACCTAGTCAAGAGGGAACAATGAGAATAAACGTGAATTATATGGAGCAAAAAGACATCAGTGCAATTTCAAAACATATATTTTCTGCTTTGGGTCTTAAAATATGGATCAAAAATCATTCCTTCATTTTTTTTTCTTAAAGTTCCCCTGTGGTGAAAAGTTTTTTAATGTTGTTTATATGTCTATGTGGAGTTTTTAATATGCTTTAAGACAAACCATGTGCAAATTCATCAGTCAGCACCATTGCTGAGTATTTTCTCCTTAAAACTGCAGTGAAAGAAAGACAGTCTCAAACCAGTGGTCTGAAATCGCTGGTGTTTGTGACATCACAAACTATCTAGTAACCAAACCAATGTTGTACCTCAGTAAGTTGACCGAGTGGATCTCTGAGCTGTCATAAGTGAGTGGAGGCGGAGCTAATTTGCATATTCATTGCTATGCGTATATTAAATGAGGCAAGGGTGTAGAGTTTCATTCAAGCCATTTTAGGGCATGAAGTAATTTTCTTCACAGAAAAAACAACATTTAAATATGTAATTTTGGTGATCAAAGATGAGTTTTAAGGGATACATTTCTTGATAATAGGCGACCTATTATGATTTTTTTCAATTTTATTTTACTTTCCTTTAGGGTCAATGTTTGTGCATGTACACAATCAGCAATTTTATGAAACAACGTGAGTACTTTGTGCAAAAAAAAAAACAATTTACCACTTTTACCATTTTTGGGTGAACTAACCCTTTAAATCATGTAAACCTGTTCTAGTAGAACCCTTAAACAAAATTATGAACCTGTAAATGAGCTTAATAGGGGCCCTTTAATTGTTTAAGACCCGGACAGAGTCGTGCTATTAATCGTGACTGTACTGCAAACCAGTTTGAAACAGAAAATGTAACCGAGCCACCTGATAGTGATAAAAAGTAACACACACTGACTAAAAAGTAACAATGTAACAAAATGTGTCAAGAGTATGTGTTACTTTTAAACTGAACATTCCAAAACATTATTGTTAAGATTCCAGCAGTGACATCAGAATGGCGTCACTCACCCACGCGGTCCCTCGGGAATGGCTTGTGCCCGTCTGCAGGCGTCCAGCACCGTCGTCCCCGGATCCAAGAACAGCTCATGGAACGGAGCCTCTCGGAAAAGCTCCTGGAGTTCAGTGTCACTCATCTGCTCCAGGGCCTGAATATTACTGTGGTACAGAGCATTGGTGCACCTGTGTGTACATATATATTAGTAACATTAATAAAGCATTTAAAGAACATACAATGAGATTAAAAGGAATTGATTGGATCATTAAAAGAAGCTAAAAAAGAAGCAAAAGCGAGTTCATTTAAATATTTTGATGAATGATATTAAAGAATCGTGCTAAACTGGACCAGGAATGTCCTTGAATAATGTAAACAGGCTTTTGATTTTGATTCAGTATTGATTTTACAGACATAAATCAGAAGTGAGTATCTGCTCTTGCCTTTTGGCGCTTTCTAACCCCTCTTTCCCATGGACAAGCTTGGTGACTTCAGCGGCCAGGCGTTTGTGGGCGATTCTCTTGCCCGGGTCCCGCCTCTGCTGCTCCATCACCTTCTCCACCTCCGCTAGCGGCAGGAACGTGAAGAGTTTCAGGTACCTGGAGGATAACAAGTGTTTCTGTCAAGCTAAAATAGGCATTATTTTTAATATTACACCCAAGTTTGGGGTCAGAACGATTTTTTATATTCTAAAGAATACTTTTTATTGATCAAGGATGCATTAAATTGATCAAAAGTGACAGTAAAGACATTTATAATGTTCACGGTACTTCAATGTCATACACTGATCGGTCTGCGCAGCGCTGATGCATCTCGAACAAGCCTATTACTTGTGTCATTACTGGATGAATCAGCGTTTTTGAATGAATCTCTTGAATGAATGATTCAATGACTCACTCATAAATACTTCACTTATTTTATTAATGAATGAATCAGCGTTTTTGAATTAATCTCTTGAATGAATGATTCAATGACTCACTCATAAATACTTCACTTATTTCATTAATGGATGAATCAGCATTTTTGAATGAATCTCTTGAATGAATGATTCAATGACTCACTCATAAATACTTCACTTATTTCATTAATGGATGAATCAGCGTTTTTGAATGAATCACTTGAATGAATGATTCAATGACTCACTCATAAATACTTCACTTATTTCATTAATGGATGAATCAGCGTTTTTGAATGAATCTCTTGAATGAATGATTCAATGACTCACTCATAAATACTTCACTTATTTTATTAATGAATGAATCAGCGTTTTTGAATTAATCTCTTGAATGAATGATTCAATGACTCACTCATAAATACTTCACTTATTTCATTAATGGATGAATCAGCATTTTTGAATGAATCTCTTGAATGAATGATTCAATGACTCACTCATAAATACTTCACTTATTTCATTAATGGATGAATCAGCGTTTTTGAATGAATCACTTGAATGAATGATTCAATGACTCACTCATAAATTCTTCACTTATTTCATTAATGGATGAATCAGTGTTTTTGAACCAATCACTTGAATGAATGATTCAATGACTCACTCATAAATACTTCACTTATTTCATTAATGGATGAATCAGCATTTTTGAATGAATCTCTTGAATGAATGATTCAATGACTCACTCATAAATACTTGACTTATTTCATTAATGGATGAATCAGTGTTTTTGAACCAATCACTTGAATGAATGATTCAATGACTCACTCATAAATACTTCACTTATTTCATTAATGGATGAATCAGCATTTTTGAATGAATCTCATGAATGAATGATTCAATGACTCACTCATAAATACTTGACTTGTTTCATTAATGGATGAATCAGTGTTTTTGAACAAATCACTTGAATGAATGATTCAATGACTCATTAGATCAAAAGTGTTGTCACTTTGATCAAATGTGTCATTGAATCATCCATAAAGACATTTATAATGTTACAAAAGATTTCAATTTCAAACAAATGCTGTTCTTTTGAACTTTCTATTCTTTATAGAATCCTGAAAAATAAAATGTGTCATGTTTTCCACAAAAATGTGAAGCAGGTCATCAGAAATTTTTCTTGAGCAGCAAATCATCATTTTAGAATGATTTCTGGAGGATCATGTGACACTGAAGACTGGAGTAATGATGCTGAAAATTCAGCTTTGATCACAGAAATAAATTACACTTTACTATATATTCACATAGAAAAGCAGCTATTTTCAATTTTAATAATATTTCACAATTTTTACTGTATTTTTATCAAATAAATGCAGCGTTGGTGAGCAGAAAGCACTAAAAAAATCTTACTTTTAAAGGTTAGTTTATCACAGAGAATCATAATGACTTAATTTCAGTTTGTATTCTCTTTTTGGGTTCAACATCATGAGGTTTAGTAGTTGATAAAAACATGATCCAGCAGGCAGTATTAACTGAGGTCACGCTCTTGTTTGCCAACTCACCCCTCCACGCTGGTATCTGGCAGGCGGAGGAAGTACTGATAGAACTCAAAGGGGGATGTTTTATCTGGGTTCAGCCAGACAGCGTTGCCGGCCGTCTTCCCCAGTTTATCGCCCATCGAGGTAGTGACGAGAGGAACCGTCAGGCCGAACACTTCCTCTCCTGTCTTTCTGCACAAGAAGAAGAGAAGATTACACATCAGAGGCTGTGCAATATTATGACGTTTGCATAAATAAGAACAACCACAAGTTTTATTTTATGCCACACATGTTTATTGAAGTCTTAAAGTCTTAAAGTAAAAAATAATGCCCCTTTTCACAAGATGTAATATAGTCTCTGGTGTCTCCAGAATGTGTCTGTGAAGTTTCAGCTCAAAATACCCCACAGATCATTATTTGGGTGTGAGCAAAAACACGCCGTTTTTGTGTGTGTCCCTTTAAATGCAAATGAGCTGCTGCTCCCGCCCCCTTTCCAGAAGAGGGCGGAGCTTTAACAGCTCAACAACAACAAAGCTGGAGAATCTCACGCAGCCAAAATGAGAGAAATTTTTACCATAGTGCCATGATTAAAAATTATACAATGTTTTATACTGTTAATATACACATAGTCCTATTTTATAGTATTTACCATGGTACATGTCTGAAAATATGGCACTACATGTACTACTGTACAGTACCGCTCAAAAGTTTGAGGTTGGTAAGATTATTTGATGTTTTTGAAAGAGTCTCTTCTGCTCACCAAAGCTGCATTTATTTGATCAAAAATACAGTAAAAATTCTGAAATATTATTACAATTTAAAATAGCTGTTTTCTATGTGAATATACTGTATAATGTAATATATTCCTGTGATCAAAGCTGAATTTTCAGCATCATTACTCCAGTCTTCAGTGTCACATGATCCTTCAGAAATCATTCTAATATGATGATTTGCTTCTTAAGAAACATTATTATTATTATAAATGTTGAAAACAGTTGTGCGGCTTGATATTTTTATGGAAACTGTAAGACATTTTTGTAATACACAGGATTCTTTGATGCAATATAAATCTTTTGTAACATTATAAACTGATTTACTGTCACTTTTGATCAATTTAATGCGTTTTTGCTGAATAAAAGTATTAATTTCTTTAAAAAATATATATTTTGGATATGATACTATGTTAGTATTGAGAATGGTAATTCCATAGTACTGTGATATCAGTGTTGGGTGCAATTAATTACTAAGTAATCCAATTACTTTTCCCTTGAAAAAGTAATGTAATGGATTACTCTTAATTTTTTCAGTAATTAGTTACTTCTTGTGTAATTGCATTAAATACTGTATAGACTATATAAATCAATAGTGGATTTAACAATTAATAGGGCTGGGTAAAAAATAATGATTTCTCGATTTTAATCGATTCTCATTTTTACGAACCGATATCGATTCTTAAATCCCAAGAATCGATTAGTCTAGTCTGTTTTCAGTTGATGAATGAGCAGAATATGTAGCGCCTCCCATCCAATAAATCACAATAATCTTTTGTTACTTTTGACATGAAGCAAAGTCTCAGATTTCAAATGACGTCCATCTTATTATGAGACTCAAAAAATAAATACCGTTTTGGCGCTGTTTAATGTGGCGTGACGGATCGCTTTAGCGCCTCAGTTAAAGAGAAGCATGTGATCATCCTCTCCTCCGCTTTAATACCAGTTACAGCGAAATAAACATGAACATCTGAAGGTATGTTAAAATATACAGTACAACTTACTGAAATCCGTATCATGTCTCGTGTAATCGCTCAATCAGTGCTTCAACCTCGGAAAGACGTCAATAAAACAGCTTCAAAGTCACGTGACGTCACATTTACCTCAGAAAAACATATTCAGTGACCATAAACTCATTAGTCAGCTAGAAAAGTGAACATTCTGATAAATATAGTTATGCACCGTTACATATTCATTATTATTTTTAACGTTCTTCAATATTTAATGCATGTTTGAATAAAATCAGTTATGACATCCGCAATTTAAATGTTTATATATCAAAAAAACTAATTAGAGTAGAAATATGATTATGTAATTCTAAACTTTATTTATAATAAAAACATAATTGAGTGTAATTTAAGTGTTTGTATATAAATAAGTTAATTTAACCTTCAATATTATTATAGTAGTACCAGCTGACTCTCATGTGTAGTTTACAGCATTAGTTGCGAACATGACAATTTGCCATGTACTGTATCTGAAATACTACATCCAAAATAATAGATATTGAATCGAATTCATAATCGAAAGCATGTAATCGAATCGTGAAAATTGTGTCAATACCCAGCCCTAATAATAATTTACTATCCTTGTGTTCAACTGCTCGATGTTGAAATGGAATTTAGAAAGTGATCCAATATTAATAGTAATCCAATACCGTGATGATCAGTACAGTAATCTAATTACACTGTTAAAGATAAAATTAGTAGCTATGAATTACGTTTTTAGAGTAACTTACACAACACTGTGTGATATACAGTTTTTTTACATTTTTAAATTTTACATGTTTTTTTGGCGCACCAAAAATATTCTCAGCGCTTTATAATATTAATATTGAACCACTGTACTCACATGAACTGATTTAAATATGTTACATTAATGGATCTTGAGAGAGGAAATGACATTGCTGGCTATGGAGGCCTCACTGAACCATCGGATTTCATCAAAAATATCTTAATTTGTGTTCTGAAGATGAACGAAGTTCTTACGGGTGTGGAACGACATGAGCGTGAGTAATCAATGACATTATTTTCATTTTTGGGTGAACTAACCCTTTAAGAATCAAGGGTATGTACATTTTTGAACGGGTCATTTTTATAAATTTAGCCATTTTTTTGACTATATGTAAACATCTCTTATGCAAAATAGTTTATTCAGGACAGTACTAAACAAAAAATAACATGCATTTTGCATGATCCCTCTTATTTTGTGAAAATAATTAACATTTTGCAGATTCTGCAAGGAGTATGTAAACTTTTGAGCACAACTGTATATATACCATAGTACTGAGGTGGTATTTGTGATGTCACACCTGTGGATGAGCTCGTGTCCGCTCATGATGTTTCCCAGCTGATCGGTTCCGCCCAGCTGGATCCTGCAGCCGTGCAGCTGATGCAGACGGTAGAAGTCAAAGGCCTGGAAGAGCTGGTAGGAGAACTCGGTGAAGCTCATGCCCTCCGCGCTCTTCAGCCGAGACTGGACGCTGTGTCTGCTGAGCATCGTGCCCATCCGAAAACACCTTCCGACCTCCGAGAAGAACTCCAGCACGTGCCAGTCCTTGTACCAGCTGCGGTTATTGAGCACCGTCAGCCGGCCCAGCCTGCTCGGGTCCGGGCAGAAGTGCAGCTCGTGGTGGGTGAAGATCCGGTGGAGGCTTTCCAGAATCCCGCGGGCGTTCTGCTCCACCGTAGCCGGGGAGAGGCGCTCTCTCTCGGCCGACCTCCCGCTCGGATCCCCGATCTGCGCCGTGGCTCCGCCGAGCAGCGCGATGACGCCATGACCCGCGGCTCTGAAGTGCAGCAGGCCGATGATGGCGAGCAGGTTCCCGGCGTGAAGGCTGTCCGCGGTCGGGTCGAAGCCACAGTAGACGGTCTGCGGACCGGACCGGAGCAGATCCGGGAGCTCAGCTTGAGCTGCGCGCTCAGGGAACGACTCCTTTAGGAGGCCTCGGTTATGCAGGGATAAGAGGAGCCCGCTTCTTTTAGATGGAGAACAGTGGAATGAACATGTTTTTGTGAATATGGCATGTGATTTAACTCTGCACACGCTTCGGCATGACCGCGCAATGGACGCAGCCATGTTTGTACGTCATGGACACTCTCGCCTCCTATTGGTCAGATTTGGGAGTGTAGGAGAAAAAGTGAGTAGAGTGGCGTTTAAAGGGGCAGTTCACCAAAAAAAAAAAATGAAAATTCTGTCATTTTATTTATCCTTAAGTTGTTATAAACCTGTATGAGTTTCTTTGTTCTGCAGAACACAAAAGAAGATATTTTGAAAAATGTTGGTTGCCATTTGTTGGTCCCCATTGACTTCCATTGTGTGAAAAAAAAAAAAAAATACTATGGAAGTCAGCAACTGTTATACTGTGATATATTTTTTTAAAGAAAAGAAAGAAATTCATACAGATTTGGAACAACTTGAGGGTGAGTAAATGATAACAGCATTTTCACTTTTGTGTGAACTATCCCTTTAATTACAGTTATCCCACTAGAGGGCGTGCGGTGGCCCAAAAACCTGAATCCTCCCGCACTTAAAGGGATAGTTCACCCAAAAATGAAAATTCTATCATCATTTATTCACCCTCAAATTGTTCCAAATCTGTATAAATTTCTTTGTTTTGTTGAGCACAAAGGAAGATGTTTCGAAGAATGTGTTGAACTAAACAGTTTTGGGGCACCATTGTCTTCTATATTAGTTTTTTTTTCTCCCTACTATGGAATTCAATAGTGCCCTAAAGTAGCCTGGTTATAAACTTTCTTCAAGATATCTTCCTTTTTTATACAGGTTTGGAACAACTTGAGGGTGAGTAAATGATAACAGCATTTTCACTTTTGTGTGAACTATCCCTTTAATTACTGTTATCCCACTAGAGGGCGTGCGGTGGCCCAAAAACCTGAATCCTCCCGCACTTAAAGGGATAGTTCACCCAAAAATGAAAATTCTATCATCATTTACTCACCCTCAAATTGTTCCAAATCTGTATAAATTTCCTTGTTTTGTTGAACATAAAGGAATATATTTTGAAGAATGTGAACTGAACAGTTTTGGGGCACCATTGACTTCTATAGTAGTTTTTTTCCTACTATGGAAGTCAATGGTGCCCTAAAGTGGCTTTCTTCAAAATATCTTCCTTTTTTTATACAGATTTGGAACAACTTGAGGGTGAGTAAATGGAATTTTCATTTTTGGGTGAACTATCCCTTTAATTCTCATCTTTATGGCTAAGGTTATAAACTAAAGAAGTGCAATCGTTTACATATGCTAGTCTACGGGTTGACATTAAAAGAAAGAAAAATCGAGATTGCAATTTCTTCTAAATTATTATTTTTATTTTTAATGTTTGTAATAACAAACGACTGTGATTGGTCCACACTGACATATTGTTGAACTACTCTTTTCTGTGCTGAGTATTTTAATAAAGATTACACAACTTAATAAACTAGTTAAAATCATAAATCATTTTAGTAAACAAATATTTTAGATTATAAATTAATCAAAATAGATCCTAAATAGTAGGATAGATGAAGAAAGAATTTGTACGTGTTCCTAATTATGTATATAAAATATATGTAATGTGATCAGTCGTATATTTTTAGACCCCAGGTGAAAAAATACTAGTGTTTTTGAACCATACTATAGTAAATTGTAGTATACTGTATATATTATAATATTTACAACACTTTGTTAATGAATGCTACATAATACTGTAGTATTAACTATAGTGAGCTGATAAACTGTAATACTGGAGTATACTTTAGTTTTTACTGCAGTAAACTGTAGTGTATACTGTAGTATAATATACCCTATAGTTGTTTATATTACTATAGTTGTTATATTATCACAGCAACTATAGAATTACCACAACAAATTAATTCAAGTACTTTACTATAGTGTGGTTCAAAAACACTATACTATTTTCTATAAATTACTATAGTGTTTTTTCACCTGGGACTCTACAATGTACACCACTAGAAGGCGCTATACAACTCGTTTTCATTTATGAAATATGTGAACTCTTTTTACAAACTACTTAGACTTTGTATATTAAAGATAAAAATTTGCCACATTTGAGTTTTGCAAAGATGTATTTTATTTTGAGACAGGACTAGATATACATTTATCAAACATTTGTCTACATTAAGCCAAATAACAACAAAAACATCACCACTGAGGCTTTCTTGCAGCAGCAGTATATTAATAATCAGCTAATAAAGATCTGTGTATATCAACCAGCTCCTTAAAATCAAGCATTTATTAGAAATGACGCTGTCAGAGGCAGAACAGTACTTTACCGTGACCTGAGCTACAGCGACTAACGGGGAAGACCGAGACAAAATTCCCTGATATGACATTGTTAAAATCCCTTCAACATAAAAATACCAAGCACTCTGTAGAAAAGCAAAGTTGCTGACAAACATTTCATTTTAATCTGGGAAAAAAAAAAGAGAACAAAATGAAAAAAGAAAACAATTTAATACTTTCTGTATATGTTTGCTCCATCAGCAAATATTAAAAGACAAAAAAAAAAAAAAAAAAAAAAAAAATCTTCTTGGGAATATTGTGAACTTGCCTGAAATAACACTTGATTTGATACTTAATAAAACCGTTAGAGATTTTTCCATGTCATGCAGTTTCTTACAATCTGGATCTAAGGCACCTGATAGAAATCTGAATAGCATACTAACTGTATACTGCAGAAATAGTATGCATACATTTGAAATATACAACAGCACACATATGCAATGCAATGCAATGCGCTTGAACTTTCATTTCCAGTGTGATAAATGAATCAGAAATGTCCGAACACAAGCGTACTAACAAGTGAATGAGGTGGAAGATAAATTCAGTCCATTCTGTTGGGATTTAAACATCACATTTACATGTCAAATCATATGAACTGGTATGAAAATAATTGTGCGCACACAAAACAAGAATTTAAAACAAAACGATGCACACAAAACATTTTTTACTGTATTAATTACTAATTTTCAAAAATGTCCTGACAGTGTGACAGCAGGGAGTGCATCTTGCAGCCGCGAGAGAGATCTGGCTGGATTTGTGTCACAGGCAGTTGTTGATGATCTAAATCATCAGTACCTCTATTCTTTACCTGAGACCTCAGGGATCACAGTACAGTACATCATGTGAGGACCTCAAACACCCCGAGAGCTGATCAAAAATCATCTTCATGAGATCAGACCTTTACAATATCCTGCTTTATGGCATAAATCATCACTTAGGTCATATCTATGGAAGCCCATTTCTGTTACAAAAGAAAAAAACATGCTTTGGTACATCTTAATAATCAGATTAAAAGTCACAATTATGACACAATAAAATTGACACCACAAGTCCTAATTGACATAATTAAAAATTATGAAATAAAAAGTCGAAAATATGACTATCAATGCTTTTTTAAAAATTCACAATTATGTTTTTTTTTCAAAATCTGGACGTCATAATTATGACTTTTAATGTAATAATTATCAATTGTAATAAACTATCAATTTTGACTGTCATGATTATGTCAGAATTTGATTATGTTAATTTTGAATTAGTATGTGATAATTATGACTTGTTGGTCATAATTTGACTTGGTGTGTCATAAATATGACTGAATGTCATAATTTCTACCTTTTATGTAATAATTATGACTTTTGGTCATAATTTGACTGTCATAATTATTTCTTAGTATGTCAATTTCGACTTGTGTCATAATTTGACTTAGTGTGTTAAAAATAATTGACTGAGTGTCATAATTTAAACTTTTTTTATGTCATAATTTTGACTTAGTATGTCATAATTAGGACGTAGTATGTAATAATGAGTCAACCCTCATATATATCTACAGTGTTCTGGTGCTGAAATATGGTTGTGAGGTTCCTCTAAATCAGTGGTTCCCAAACCAGTCCTGGAGGACCCCCAGCACTACACATTTTGGATGTCTCTCTCATCTATCACACCTGATTCAACTCATCAGCTCATTAGTAGAGACTGTAAGACCTGAAGAAGGTGTGTCAGATAAGGGCAAACATACAAAATGTGCAGTGCTGGGGGTCCTCCAGGACAGGTTTGGGAACCACTGCTCTAAATGATTGCTAGGGTGTGGCTAGACAGTTACCAGGGTGATATTAATAGACTAGATGTTAAACCAAATCAAAAAGCCCAACCATCATGTCTTTATTATGTTCTGGTGCTGAGATATGGCATCTTCATGCTGTTATACGGTTGCTAGGGTGCACTAAATGGTTTCTAGGGCATGGCCAGACAGTTTCCAGGGTGATACTAATAGACTAGATGTTTAACCAAATCAAAAAACCCAACCATCATGTCTCTATTATGTTCTGGTGCTGAGATATGGCTACTTCATGCTGCCATACGGTTGCTAGGGTGCTCTAAATGGTTGCTAGGGTGTGGCTAGACGGTTACTAGGGTGATAATAATAGACTAGATATGAGACCAAATCAAAATAGCCAACCGTCATGTCTCTATTATGTTCTGGTGCTGAGATATGGCTTCTTCATGCTGCTATATGGTTGCTAGGGTGCACTAAATGGTTTCTAGGGCGTGGCCAGACAGTTTCCATGGTGATATATAAAGACTACTTGTCAGTCTGAGTTAAAAGAGGTCACCCACTTGTCTCTATGATGTTCTGATCCAAAGGTATCGCCCTCACCTTTTTTCAATGTAAGTGGTTGCTAGGGTGATGTAACTGGTTGTTAGGGCAGAGCTATCACATTGTTATGTCACTACTTATTGGCTGCTTGCTGGGCCAATTCAAATGAGCCCATGACATACTAAATCATAATTATGACAAACAAAATTGGTGATTTATCATCAGTAAAATTCCAACAAACACAACAAAATGTTCGGGATAATCAGCCACTCCGTTTATCATTCCATGTGGGGTCGAAGTGTTCAGGTCCTCACGCTGCAGGAATGAAAAAGGAATGTGGAAATCACAACATGAGTTCCCATGCAAGTGTCGTTCGATGACAAATCTCCCCCCATATTTACATTGCACTACATAAAACTCATTCATTTCACAACATCTGCTATATATATATATTAATAAAGATACCTTTGCTTTAGTATAAAAAGACTAAATGTCAATCAACAATAATCTAGGTAGTGCATAATACCTAGATGCATGTACAACATCTGAGCCGTTAAAAAGCATTTATCAAAAGTCAAGACAATGCCGCGGTGGGCCGTCAAAGTGTCACGGTCAAGCGACTGCTATTTACAGGGTTACAAAGCTTCAACGTTTCCAGTTACAAACATAACTTTACAGTTTAAGTGCATCCATTTGCAGGACAGTGGGAGCAGGAGTCGCGCAGGCTCACGGACACAGCCGGCATCACCTGAATGTGACACGGGCCGTTCAGGTTGACGCGATTTAAGCGACAGTACGACGAAAGTCATTCATTTTCAATGACAAATGGTTTTTTTGGCGACTGTTAAGGAAGTAACAAAGTTAAGTAGCGTTCAACTTTATGCAGATGAGAAGTGAGGTGGTGGAACAATTAGCAACCAAGAGACTCAATGACCTCCAGCAGTTTAATTGCATTGATTTTTACACGAATCATTTCAAAATATTGCTCAAGTCTCAATCCAATACGGTATTTCCAAGTTCTTTAGATTAATCATTATAATGACTTTTCTCGCACCTGAAGTGAAAAGAAACAATATAATCTCGTCATTGGTCACATCTTCAGAATGGTGAAGCTGTTGACGTGCAAAACGAAGCCACGTCATCCCAAGAAAATCACTGAAGATGTTGTAGGCGTTGTGTTTATGGAAATCCAATTCGTAGCTTTATTTTAACCTTACATGGCTTTTTACATTAGCACAAAATGAATCTTACAAATTTTAAGGTGTGTTCTATAGAAGCTTGTTTCCGCCATGAAATAAAAATATTTAAAAGATATATGCGAGTTATAAAGTCTCAAGTTTTTTCTCACAAGTTGGACTTTTTCCTCACAATTTTAACTTTTTTCAAGTAATTGTTTATATCTCGCAATTGACTTTTTCCTCACAATTCTGACTTTTTTAAATTAACTGCGAGTTTATATTACAATTTAGTTTATATCTCGCAATTGACTTTTTTCCTCACAATTTCACCTTTTTCAGGTAATTGCGAGTTTATATCTCACAATTTAGTTTATATCTCACAATTGACTTTTTTTCATGATTGTGACTTTTTTAAAGTAATTGCGAGTTTATATTTTTCAATTAAACTTCTCAAAATTTGGACTTTTTCAGGTAATTGTGAGTTTATATCTCGCAATTGACTTTTTTCCTCACAATTTGGACTTTTTTCAGGTAATCGCGAATTTATATCTCACAATTTAGTTTATATCTCGCAATTGACTTTTTTCACGATTGTGACTTTTTTCAAGTAATTGCGAGTTTATATTTCGCAATTAACTTCTCAAAATTGTGACTTTTTCAGGTAATTGTGAGTTTATATCTCGCAATCAACATTTTTCCTCACAATTTGGACTTTTTCCTTACAATTTGGACTTTTTTCAAGTAATTGTTTATATCTCGCAATTGACTTTTTTCCTCACAATTTTGCCTTTTTTCAGGTAATTGCGAGTTTATATCTCAATTTAGTTTATATCTCGCAATTGACTTTTTTCACAATTTTGACTTTTTTCAAGTAATTGTTTATATTTTTTCATGATTGTGACTTTTTTTAAGTAATTGCGAGTTTATATTTTTCAATTAAACTTCTCAAAATTTGGACTTTTTCAGGTAATTGTGAGTTTATATCTCGCAATTGACTTTTTTCCTCACAATTTGGACTTTTTTCAGGTAATCGCGAATTTATATCTCACAATTTAGTTTATATCTCGCAATTGACTTTTTTCACGATTGTGACTTTTTTCAAGTAATTGCGAGTTTATATTTCGCAATTAACTTCTCAAAATTGTGACTTTTTCAGGTAATTGTGAGTTTATATCTCGCAATCAACTTTTTTCCTCAAAATTTGGACTTTTTCCTTACAATTTGGACTTTTTTCAAGTAATTGTTTATATCTCGCAATTGACTTTTTTCACAATTTTGACTTTTTTCAAGTAATTGTTTATATTTTTTCATGATTGTGACTTTTTTTAAGTAATTGCGAGTTTATATTTTTCAATTAAACTTCTCAAAATTTGGACTTTTTCAGGTAATTGTGAGTTTATATCTAGCAATTGACTTTTTTCCTCACAATTTGGACTTTTTTCAGGTAATCGCGAATTTATATCTCACAATTTAGTTTATATCTCGCAATTGACTTTTTTCACGATTGTGACTTTTTTCAAGTAATTGCGAGTTTATATTTCGCAATTAACTTCTCAAAATTGTGACTTTTTCCTTACAATTTGGACTTTTTTCAAGTAATTGTTTATATCTCGCAATTGACTTTTTTCCTCACAATTTCGCCTTTTTTCAGGTAATTGCGAGTTTATATCTCAATTTAGTTTATATCTCGCAATTGACTTTTTTCACAATTTTGACTTTTTTCAAGTAATTGTTTATATCTCGCAATTGACTTTTTCCTCACAATTTTGACTTTTTTCGAGTAATTGCAAGTTTATATCTCGCAATTGACTTTTTTCCTCACAATTTCGCCTTTTTTCAGGTAATTGCAAGTTTGTATCTCACAATTTAGTTTATATCTCGCAATTGACTTTTTCCTCACAATTTTGACTTTTTCAAGTAACTGCAAGTTTATATTACAATTTAGTTTATATCTCGCAATTAACTTTTTTCACAATTTTGACTTTTTTCAAGTAATTGTGTTTATATCTCGCAATTGACTCTCACAATTTAGATTTTTTTTTTTAAATATCTCGCAATTGACTTTTTCCTCAAAATTCTGACTTCTTGAAATTGCTAGTTTGTATCTCACAATTCTAACTTCTTTTCTCACAACTGAGAGATATAAACTTCCAATTGCAAGTTATAAAGCCCAACTCTTCGCCACTTTCACCAATAGAAATCTCCTTTGTTTGAAAGTGACTTCTGTGTGAGCGATGCTACTCATGATAGACAACGGATCTTTTTTTCCTGCAAAATTTAATTACTATGACCGCACTGTTAGGGCTTGATTACACAGAATGCATTTTTTGCGGTTAAAAACGTGAGATGCAGGGCAGTGGAATGGACACCAAGGTCTCAAAACCTTGAAGTTTTAACTTGAGCGCTACATTTTTAAAAGCATTAAAACACTCAAGTCAAAGATGTCCATCTAGCGCATGTTTACATACAAAAACACTGGAAAAGCAGCAATGAATGGAATGCAAAAACACCTTCTGTGTGAGCGGCCCAACTTTTTAATGTAGATAACTGCACACAGAGTGTAAACTGGTATGACATGGACATATTTTAGCTTCTCTTTCTGGTTCATATAGGGAAGAAAAAAGTTGTAGAATGAGACGCGGTCTTCACTACGAAGATGAGACGAGGCACTGCGGTTCTCTGAGAAAGCGACAAGAACGGAGAAGAGTGACGGACTGCTGGAGGGACAGACAGACAAATGGTGTGAAACGAATTCAGACAGGAAGGAAATTAAATCAATGTGTGAAGTTTCAGGAACAGTGCAAATGCAGATCTTTACAGAAAATAAAGTGATTTCTGTTTTACTGCATTGAGTGTTTCCTATAATAACGGCCATATATTATAAAACGGTTATCAGCTATGGGCCCTTTGAGAATTATCACAAACTTTATAGTCATTACATCTAATTTACCTGAGTAGGGACGTCACATTCACATGCCAATGGTAATTAATCTACACAGAATCAAAAATGTCCATCACTGCATTTAAAATGCAACCATGTTCAAGAATTGGTGTGTCGTTCACTTGAATATTGCATGTTGCTTCATTAAAGTCAACATTGCAATAAATCAACATGCTGCAAAAACACACTCAGTGCCGAAACTCGCAGTGTTGCTGATGTTTGAAGTATGAATGCTGTAACGGGCCTCATTTGTCATTTCTTTCAGCCCTTGAAACACTACCTATTGAGTGGAGCGCGTGTGCTCTGTCAGAAGGCATCGGTCGTGAGGTATTGATCTGCTTTGTATTTGGGCATCTAAAACTTGTAAGCTGCACTGATGGATGCTTGGAGATGTCTAAGTGTCTTCACTGGTCAAACTGAAGCATAATATTGTGTTGAAGTCAAGCGTGAACCGATAAAGCAATAAATAATTCCCGTTTATCATGATCATCTACAAATATCAAGTTTTACCGCAGCACTGAACATTTGCAAATGGTGGAATTCAAAGGCTGGAAACTGTTCAAGTTAGTCGTATTTTCATTTGCTCGGTGCTTAATGTTAGCATGATCAAAAGAAACACCAGTAATCATGAAGCAAAGTCCCTATAGCGTTACAAAACGGTCAGTTTCACTAGTTACGGTAGGTGGAAGTCACTTGGGTGGTTTTACTGAAGTGTACACTATTCAAAAATGTAACTGTATAAAAAAGGATATTGCTGTATGAATAAGCTGGATTTTAGGGTTTCTATTCACAGTTTCTGGCCTGCGAGACCAGTGAGTGTTTATAAAATTTCCCCCAAAAAAGTTCATATAACCACAGGATGCATTTTAGTTGGCATTGCATTGATTTTCTCTTTAAACCAACAACCGCAGAAACCAAAGTTTAACTCAACGATAATGAAGAGCCCTTTCCGCACATCTAACCGATGGCGTTTTCATCCAGAAATCCCAGAAATAGTGGTAGATGTGGGCCCCTGAGAGAAACGGCCCTCTAGAAGTCAGCTGGACGAACGAGCCGTCTTGAGAAACCCGACTCAGTACATGTCTCTGTAAATCTCCTGCAGTAAGGGATGCAGCGAAGTGTCTTCCGTCTTTTTGATTTCCTGCACTAACTGAGCGTGCTCCGTCACCAGCTGCCGCAGGTCCACTAGTTTCTGGAGGAGTTTGGGGAAGAGGAAACCGTGATCCGGGTGGTTGCTCTTGAGATGCAGATGAAGCACGTTGACGATGGTCTCCTGCATTCGCTCGATGTGCGGGACGTTCACCAGGCCTGGCCGATCTGGAGGACAAATTTAGTGAAGCATTAAACGCACATCTTTTGGAGACTTTATAAAAATTTTTTTTTAATTTGATTCCCTCTTCAGCGATTCTGAATCGATTCTCGAAAACTTCAGCAAATATAAAACATTTAAATTTGATTTTATCTTCAGCGTTTCTCAATCAATTCTTGAAAACTTCAAAAAATATATTTTTTTTTAAATTAAATTCTCTTCAGTGATTCTGAATCGATTCTTGAAAATTTCAACAAATATAAAGTTTTTTAATTTGATTCTCTCTTCAGCGATTCTGAAAACTTCAGCAAATATAAAATATTTAAATTCAATTTTCTCTTCAGCAATTTTGAATCAATTCTTGAAAACTTAAGTAAATATAATTTTTTAAAATTCAATTCTCTCTTCAGCGATTCTGAATCAATTCTTGAAAACTTAAGTAAATATAATTTTTTAAAATTCAATTCTCTCTTCAGCGATTCTGAATTGATTTTTTAAAATTCAATTCTCTCTTATACATATTATATATATAATATTTATAAATTTTATTCAAATCAAATATTAAAAGACCCAATATACCTCCACAGCAGATGATGGCAGCAACAAACAGTGCGAGGTCACTGTCGTCCAGTTCGAGGGAGTTGAACTTCATCGCAAACTGAAACTTGGGCTCCATCATCTCGCTGAACGGTCGTCGTAAGCTCTTCAGAAACTCTCTGGTGATGAAGCCGCTACCGTACGCGACCAGCAGACCATCTTTATTCATGCATGATGCCAACATGGCAAAGAGCGCCTCATGGACGCCATACTTTAATAACGTCACCTGTTGGAGAACAGACTGCATTCAGTGTTTATACAATGTGAATATTTGAAGATCTGGCTGACAAATCATTTTCACGAAGCTTAAGGAGTTTACAGGATGTGGCGCACTAACCTGGTCATTTAAGTCCAAGTTTGAGAAGCCTGGCACGGACTTGGCGAACTCTGTCAGCTCAGTCACCGTCTCAACCGAGGTGCACTGGCAGCAATGAAATATCCGAACCTCAGCGTCCTTATTCAGCAGCCCTCCAGAAGAGCCCACCATCTTGGCCACGAAAGTCTGTTCGGCCAGCTGCAGCGTCTCCATGTCGTGGATCACAAAAGGCTACAAAACAAAGCGAATGAAGCATAGAGATCAAATTAAGCTCTTTGTGCCAAGGTGGCAAATGTGCACTGAAAAATTACATTCTATAAAAATAAATAAATAAATATAAAAATATATAAATATATGGACAAGCCCTAATATATAATTATGTCCTGCCCTAACATCTTGTTTCAATACTTTCAAATCGATTAATCACAATTAAATGCATCTAATCATAAAAGTTTATATTATTAACGATTAATTGATTTGACTATATTAGTGCTGACAAACTGATTAATCGCATCTAATCATAAAAGTTCATTTTAATCATGATTATTCACTTTGACAGCATTAATATATAGTCAAATCGATTAATCGTGATTAATCTCATCCAACCATAAAAAAGTTCATATTAATCACGATTAATCGATTTGACTATATATTAGTGCTGACAAACCGATTAATCACATCTAATCATAAAAGTTCATTTTAATCATGATTATTCACTTTGACAGCATTAATATATAGTCAAATCGATTAATCGTGATTAATCTCATCCAACCATAAAAAAGTTCATATTAATCACGATTAATCGATTTGACTATATATTAGTGCTGACAAACCGATTAATCACATCTAATCATAAAAGTTCATTTTAATCATGATTATTCACTTTGACAGCATTAATATATAGTCAAATCGATTAATCGTGATTAATCTCATCCAACCATAAAAAAGTTCATATTAATCACGATTAATCGATTTGACTATATATTAGTGCTGACAAACTGATTAATCACATCTAATCATAAAAGTTTGAATTAATCGCAATTATTCACTTTGACAGAACTTATAGTCAAATTGATTAATCATGATTAATCACATCCAACCATTAAAGTTTATATTAATCGTGATTAATTAATCTGACAACACTAGTGTGTGTAGTCAAATCGATTAATCGCATCTAACAGAAAAGTTTGTAAATATGTGTATATAATATAATAACAGACCCGACTTCATGTTTTAGTACTTTGAAAAAATAAAACGAAAATAAAAAATAAGTAATTAAATAACATTTAAAATAATAAAAAATGATAAGATAACAATAACATATTATTATTAATTATTATGTGTCTAACAGTCCCAACTTCATGTTTTAATATTTTAAAATAATCAAATCTAATCAAATTAAAATAAAAACTAAGTACTAAAATAACAAAAATTATAAAAAATATATAGCAATAACATTATTATTATTATTATGTGTATCTGTATATGTAACAGACTCAGCTTTCTATTTGAATACTTTCTAAACTTGTCAAGCCAACTAATTGTGTCACTATGTAATTGTGTTTTACAAGGAAAATACAATATCAGATGTACAGCATCTTCCTTTCACAACCTGAAAAGGTTCAGATGATGGCATTTGTTCCAGACAGGGCTAAAACTCAAGCCACTCCCCGCCTCCACAAGAGGTCAACATGACCCCCGAGAGGCTCGTTTGCAGGGCCGTGAGAGAACAAGCATACTGTGAGAGATGAAAGACTCATCTTAATTCAGCTGCTCTCACTCCCAACAGCTGGCCTGTGTCCTGCGGAGCTCAGGGCGAAGAGCAGAACCAACAATCAAGCTAGTGTTACAGATGCATGAGGGGAAACACGTCTGAGGTGGAACCCATCCTTATACTGACATGTATCCACACCCAGTCAGGATTCAGTGCAACGAAGTCAACTACAAACCTCTGTCCCATGACCATAAAGCTTCTTCAATATAAGAGATCAGTATTATTGATGGGCTTTGGGCTTTATAAGAAAGTGTAGAGAGAGACAGGAGTGAACAAAATTGGCCTTATGTAAGCACATGCACTGACCACTGCACGGTGCATGTGCTTACACTGGTTAAAATAGTTTTAAAAGGTTATACAGACAGACAAACAACATCTAACATAGACTGGTTGCTAAGGTGTTCTAAGTGGTGGCTAGGTCATTGTTATGTGGTTTCAAAGGTGTTCTGGGTTGTTGCTAGGTTGTTGTTAAGGTGTTGCTAGGGCATTGGGTGGTTGCTAGGCCATTGCTAAGGTGTTCTGTGTGGTTACTAGGGTGTTGTTAAGGTGGTCCGGGCTGTTACTAGGCCATTGCTAAGGTGTTCTGTGTGGTTCCTAGGCTATGTGGTTGCAAAGGTGTTCTGTGTTGTTGCTTGGTCATTGTTGAGGTGTTCTGGGTGGTTGCTAGGCCATTGCTAAGGTGAATTAAAGGGATGCTAGGTGTTGCTAAAGTGTTCTGAATGGTCGCTATGGTATTGCTAATGGGGTCTGTGTTGTTACTAGGCCATTGCTAAGGTGTTCTGTGTTGTTGCTAGGCCATTGTTGAGGTGTTCTGGGTGTTTATTAGGCCATTGTTATGTTGTTGCTAGGGCACTTGGTGGCTGCTAGGCCATTGCTAAGGTGATTTGAGCGGTTGCTAGTGTGTTGCTAAAGTGTTCTGAATGGATGCTAGAGTGTTGCTAAGGTGGTCTGAGTGGCTGCTAGGATATTGCTATGCTGTTGTTAGGGCATTGCTAAGGTTTTCTGGATGGTTGCTAGTATCTAGGGTGTTCTGGGTTGTTAGGGCGTTGCTAAAGGTGTTCTGAATGGGTATTTGGTAATACCTAGAGTGTTGCTAAGGTGTTTTGGATGGTTGATAGGTAGTACCTAGGGTGTTCTGGGTTGTTAGGGCATTGCTAAGGTGTTCTGGATGGTTGTTAGCTAGTGTCTAGGGTGTTCTGGGTTGTTAATCCTTTGCTAAGGTGTTCTGAATGAGTGTTTGGTAGTACCTTGGGTGTTCTGGTTTGTTAGGGCGTTGCTAAGGTGTTTTGGATGGTTGATAGGTAGTACCTAGTGTGTTCTGGGTTATAAGGGCATTGTTAAGGTGTTCTGAATGAGTGTTTGGTAGTACCTAGTGTGTTCTGGGTTGTTAGGGCATTGGTAAGGTGTACTGAATGAGTGCTTGGTTGTACCTTGGGTATTCTGGGTTGTTAGGGCATTACTAAGGTGTTTTGGATGGTTGATAGGTAGTACCTAGTGTGTTCTGGGTTGTTAGGGCATTGGTAAGGTGTACTGAATGAGTGCTTGGTTGTACCTAGGGTATTCTGGGTTGTTAGGGCATTACTAAGGTGTTTTGGATGGTTGATAGGTAGTACCTAGGGTGTTCTGGGTTGTTAAGGCGTTGCTAAAGGTGTTCTGAATGGGTACCCTCTGAACGTGATTTCGGCCAATTGATCTCCCCTCAGTGCCCTTTTTTTGGTTTGGGCCACTGCCCTTCAATATGCCTGTGCACGTCCCTGTTGCTAGGATTACTTACATATGGCTGAATTCTCTTACCGGCGTGCTCGTCTTGCCCGTCAGGATGGTCCGTGCTTTGCATTTGTTCATGTTGAAGTTCTTCATGTAGGCCTCGTAGATCTGCTTGGCCAGGGTTTTCTGATCGGCAAGCTGCGGGTCCTCGACATCTCGCTCTCCTGTTAGGATCTCCGCCTTTAACCTCAGCTTCTCCGACTGTGGCATTCGCCCAAAGCGGATGGCTGTTTGAGGGATTGAAAGGTAAGTTATAGATGACACCCAAACAAGCATCCCATGTAAGAATTGATGCTCCCTCTGTAGGAAGCTCACTTTGTTTTGGAATAAAGCCCATATCTGACATGCTTCACAACTGTTTCTTGTGAAGGTTCTGCAGTAATATGTGGATGTAATGTGACGTGATCATTTGTGGTTAGTTCTTGACAGGCTTCCAAGAGTGCAAATCACATAAAAGTACTCTTTGCCTGACTGCTAGGCCTACTGCTGTGTGACTTACTTGGCACAATGTTCAGCAAGTTTTTGTTCAATATCCCTGAGGATAACAAAAAAAAAAAACGGATTGAAATTGTGTCTATAAACCTTCACTCTGCGGATTCTCTTGCAAAACAAGCAAATATTTAAAAAAAAATATATATATAAAAATATATATGAGGACAAGCCCTTAGATATAGTTATGTGCCGCCCCAACAATGCATTTCAATACTTTGAAAGATTAAAATTTAATAAAATTAATACAATAAAAATAAATACTACAATAGACTAAAAATTAAATAATAATAATATATATATAGTTTTGTGTTTATATAGTCGTGTTTAATTGCATCTAACATATAAGTTTGTAAATATATAATATGTGTGTGTATATAATATATATATATAAACCTTTATGTTAGATGTGATTAACCGCAATTAATTGATTTGACAGCACAAATATATATATGTAACAGACCCAACTTCATGTTTCAGTACTTTGAAAAAATAAAACTATATAAAATAAAAATAAAAATAATAAAATAATAATAACAATAACATATTAATATTATTATTTTAATAATAATAATTATTATTATTATTATGTGTATATGTATATTTAACAGACCCAACTTTCTGTTTCAATACTTTCTGAACTTGTCAAGCTAATTAATTATCACAATGTTGTGTTTCACAAGGACAATACAATATCAGATGGACAGCATCTTCTTTTCACAACCTATAAAAGTTCAGATGATGGCATTTGTTCCAAACGGCTGTAAACCTTCACTCTGTGGATTCTCTTGCAAAACAACCACGCGGATCACGGATGATTAATATTTGCTGAAATCCAAGGCCACTGTGTACAAATTCTGTCAGATCTGGATGTCTGGTGCATTAGAAACTCGCCCAGAGGAATTGGGTAACACGAGTTTCAATCTGGCCCGTGTTCAAATGGTGTTTCACGGTGTCATTGGACAGGCAGAGCAGCGGTAGGCATTATGGTGTTGAACATCTTTTCAGTGGTTTAGAAACTAGGGTGTTTTGGATAGTTGCGAGGTGTTTTCTAGTCTAACTGTCTCTAATGTCAGTAGTATATGGTGCACTAAAATGTAGACATCTTGAAATGCAATCCTAACACAGACACCACAATCCCCAACAGCTAATAAGCTTACAGTCCCTGCCTCTAAATCAGGTTATCCATTCTAGAATTAGTGTCAAAAGTGCAGGCTTCGGTACCAAGTTGGTACTGAAATTATAAAAATGTGACAATACCAGCATTTCCCCCTAGCATTTTGAGCAGATTCTCTGTGTTCACAAGCTCAACAGATACGTTTGTGATTGGCTACAATGATCTTTTGAACACTTTAAAAACATTTTGTAAATAGAAACCTTTGACGGTCTTCACAGAGCGCTTTCACAGAGTACGTGAACCCAACGGCCAATCAGAGGTGTTTACGAATCCACTTAACAGTGCTCAAAATGCTAGGGGAAAATTCTGGTATTGTCACATTTTTAACATTTTTAACAAGTCAGTACTTTTGACAACCCTATTCAGAATACTATCAGACGCTTTTCTTGCATTTGTCTATATGTCGCATAACATGCTATGATTTTTGAGACTGTGAGGGACAGATAAACAAGAGTCCAGCAACCGAACTGTTATATGTGTGTTTGTGTGTATTGAACGTGGACAACAAAACCACAGAGCTTAGTGAAAGAAGTCTCTTCTGCTCACCAAGTCTGCATTTATTTGATCAAAAATATAGTAAAAATTCTGAAATATTATTACCATTTAAAGTAATTGTTTTCTATGTGATTATATTGTAAAATGTAATTTATTCCTGTGATCAAAGCTGAATTTTCACCATCATTACTCCAGTCTTCAGTCACATGATCCTTCAGAAATCATTCTAATATGCTGATTTGTTGACAATGTTGAAAACAGTTTTGCTGCTTCATATTTTTGTGGAAACCATGAACCTTTTTTTTTTTTTTTTTAAATCAGGATTCCTTGATGAATGTAAAGTTGTAAAGAACAGCATTAATTTGAAACAGTAATCTTTTCTAACACTATAAATGTCTTTACTATGACTTAAATGCATCCTTCATGAACAAAAGTTGAATAATTGATCAGTAATGTATCTTTTGGCCTGTTCATCATCATCAAATTTTACTGACTTCAGTTTGTTTGACTTCACGAGTCATATGAACTACTATCACTGTACTTTTATGTTGATTTTTAGTCATTTTTTAACCACAACTGCTGCAGTCCCCGATATAAAAAGGCGTGACATGAGAGTGAATAAATGATGACAGAACTTTCATTTTTCTGTGAACTATCACTTTAACAAAGCACTATATGCTGATTAGGCCTAATACTCCAGCGTCTGGAGATGACAGGATGAAGGGAGTGGCGAGGAGTGCTGGTTTTAACTTTCACATGGATGAGCAAGTCTCAAGCAGATGCCTATTCTAAAGTAAACGTCCAGTGGCACATATGCTTAGATCAGCTTACGACATGAAAGATAAACTGCTTTAATAATGAAAAGAATGTAAAAACCAATATCTGTTTCTTTAGTAACACAAGTCTCTATTCCAACACAGTTTATAGTTAGTATTTCTATCAAAAGGACCCAAAAAAACATAAAAGCTGGTAATTTTAGCAGCTAACCTACATCGATGCGAGGAATGGGGTTAGGGTGACCCTGCCTCGCTGTATGTTTTCAAGTGTCCACGGTTCAGATTACGGACTTTGACCATAGCACGATTTCAGCACATGCCTTCACTGGTCATAAAGTCTGTGCAAGATGAGGGGTTCAGCATGGCTGGACGTGTTAGCGGGCCTCATAAAAGATGACCTTTGACTCCAGACTGAAAACAATACAATGCAACAATGCACTGATATCACAAGGGCAAAGACAACCGAACGCTCTCAAGTTAACTCATTTAGTCAAAGATTATCCAGAACACTAGTGGAATATCACGTTAACCTTGAGGAAGATCATTTAAAGGAACAGTTTGATTTAAATGTGTCGTTCCAACCGGCCAGTATTGTACTGGTTTCCATGAGAAACTATTACTATAAAAATAGGGCTTTGTGTTTGAGATTTTGTCACACTCACCATTGTGGGACATGCCCACAGACAGGCACTTCTGAAAGCGACAGTATTGGCACTTGTTTCGGTTCCTCTTTTGGATCTTACAGCGGCGTTCACACTTGTCGTACTCCAGTTTGAGGCGAATGGTCCGGCGGAAAAAACCCTACAATGTGGTAAAAAAAGAAATCCAGTTTAATTTAAGAAAAACACCAATGACACATATTCTCAAGCATTTACAAACCGACACGGATCAACGTAAGGTCATCGCTTGTTTTAAATATCTGTCCTGTTCTGTACTGTACACTTTAAAGATGACTCATTCTATTTTAAGTTCATATCTCACTATTAAACAGGCCAGAAAATTATGTACACAATCTAAACCAGGCACTTCTTGAAATAGCCTGGCAGTACATTCGAAGGTAGTGTTTGTCCTCATTTGTCCTTGGATCCGTCGGGGTTTCCTCTCTTGGAAACACAGCTTCTGCCTTCCAGGCATGGTGACAGAGATTTAAAATAGGAATAAGGTTGATAATCATACCCATGTGGAACACAACCATAACATTAGGGGTGAACAGTATGTCAAAAATCGTATATCATGGGAAGGGAATGCATCAAAATACAGTTATTCTCGCTGGAAAAGCATTGAAAAAATGTATATATTAAATAACCATGTGGCACTGCCTAGTTTTGGATAATCCAGTAAATTATATATTTTATAAATGAAAAGTACTTAGATTTTGCTTTAATATAAAACTATGCTCTGCATGTGCTGTTTGTTTAGGTTTCCAATAATGTGCATTTGTGAAAGTTTACTGTACTGTAGTGGGCTACAGTAAACTTCTGTGAAAACAAATTGCTCTCAGCATCTCGGTTAACTCGGTTAAATCTCTGCATATGCCAAGTTTGGGTTGCTTATCACGTGCATCATTTCAACTGAATTCTAACGTTAATCACTTATAAACCCACACCAACTCTGGAAAATACATACATATGTTTCTAAATATGTGAATTGTTTTAAAAAAAATCATCTCATTACTCGATTAATCGTCTAAATATTCGACCGAATACCAAAATAATTGCTAAGTGTTTGGGTTGTTTATACCGTTAATCTCGGAATGCAACGTGCGTCATTTCACCAGATTTGTAACACAAATCATTTATAAACCCACACCAACACTAGAGAATACATCAATATGTTTCTAATTATGCAAATTGTTGCTCAAAAATGATCTGATTACTCGATTAATCATCAAAATATTCTACAGATTACCCGATTACCAAAATAATCGTTAAGAGTTTAGGTCATTTAAAATGTTCATATTGAAACGCAACATGTGTCATTTCACCAGATTTGTAACGTTAATCACCTACACCAACACTAGAGAATACATCAATATGTTTGTAAATATGTGAATTGTCGTTCAAAAATCATCTCATTACTCAATTAATCGTCAAAATATTCGACCGAATACCAAAATAATCGTTAAGTGTTTGGGTTGTTTATATCATTCATCTCAGAATGCAACATGTGTCATTTCACCAGATTTGTAACGTTAATCACCTACACCAACACTAGAGAATACATCAATATGTTTCTAAATATGTGAATTGCTGTTGAAAAAGCCATCAAAATCCAATTACGAAAATAATCGTTAAGAGTTTGTGTTGTTTATAATGTTAATCTCAGAATGCAACCTGCGTCATTTCATCAGATTTGTAATGTAAATCACTTATAAACCCAAACCAACATAAGAGAATACATTAATATGTTTCTAAATATGCAAATTGTTGTTTAAAAAAATTGTCCGATTACTCGATTAATCAACAAAATAATCGCCGATTACCTGATTACCAAAATAATCGCCCTTTTCGAATTTATTTGACAATAAACCTCCCAGCAACGGCCAACACAGCCAATTGAAACCTTGATATCAGAGCGTTATTCTCCTCAGTATTCCTGGAAATAACAAACAGGCCAAATCCGAAGGTCATAAATGCATCCAAAGCATGAAATCAAGAAGCTTGCACAATCTGGCACAGCGATGAAGACGACAAGCGGTTTGCCAGCAGAGCAGAGACTCAAAGTGCAGGCTGGCAAGAAGCGACGGGGTTGTAAAAAGGAATGGATGTTGCTTCACACATATTGAGCCATTTGTCCCTAGAAACACTCGGTTTCGAAAGGAAGATTAGATGGAGAGATGGGAGAGGAAGAGGAGGAGAGGTTGAATCGAGGACAGAAACACGGGAGGTGTTGGTCCCACTGGAAGGCGACGTGCTCCAGACCACATGTTCCTTCACAGAGAGCGAGCAGCCAAATCACGGGCATCAAACATGACCGAGCAGATGGAGACGCAGAGGAGTGAGTTTTTTTGATTTCCTTTATATATTGACATTTATATATGTATGTGTATTATTATGTATCATTTTATTGTTTTCTCTGGTCTAATGAAATTCGATTTACCTGGCGTACAAGCTGGTGTGGTAATAAAAACAGTATTAGAAAAGAGTATAAATAAGTCTAAGCCTGTATAAATGATAAACACTGCATCATCACACCACACAGGCTTTATTTAACCCCTACTAAAGCTTGCTGACCTCTGCAGCTGTGGCCCTGTGACGCGGATCAAGCAGTCATATAATTTACCCCTGAACTGGGCGAGGACGCACCTGTTGCCCGTGATTTAACATCAGGGTCAAGGCTAGAGTTTGACGGGCCTACTGTAAGTCGGGTGACATGAATAAATAGCTTCCAACGATTCTTTGCGATCAGAGAGTGTTTGAGAGGCGAAGACAGTTATGCAAGTGTGTCAAAACATACAAAATATACATATAAAGATGAGCATTATATGGAAATGTCATGAGAGATGCAGTGCAGTCATTGGTTATCGGTTTGATCAGTATTTTGTTAATGACGACACTGTCATAATTGATTTTTAATAAAAATAATTGCTATTATTTTTATTATTATTCAATTAATAAATAAATATATACATATGATTATTATTATTATTATTAATAATAATAATAGTGGTTGACTGACTGTTGATTTTTTGATGGCCAATGCTGATATCTTAGACAGCAACATGTATGTATATTATAAATATATATAAACAGAAAAAGTAATTGTCTGATATTTAAAAAATGTAAAATATTGGCCGATATATCGGCCTTGGCTATATATCAGTTGACCACTAATTATATTATATGTATTATAGTATATTTAACCATTACATATTAAGCTTTGATTGATGTAGTTAAATGATTATTGAAAAATAAAAAAAAGACTAAACACAAAAACATAAATTCTGCACATTAGTTATCAGGTAAATATATTTTATCAATGATGTCAAAGTAGGATTATTATATATATATTTATACACACACATATTATGTTTAGAAAATATTGAATATTGTGATAATATATGAAAGCATCCTACTTTGTCATCATTGATAAAATATATTTACCTGATAACTAATGTGCAAAATTTATGTTTTTGTGTTTAGTATTTTTTTTATTTTTCAATAATCATTTAACTACATCAATCAAAGCTTAATATGTAATGGTTAAATATACTATAATACATATAATATAATTAGTGGTCAACCGATATATAGCCAAGGCCGATATATCGACCAATATTTTACATTTTTTAAATATCAGACGATTACTTTTTCTGTATATATTATATATATATATATATATATATATATATATATATATATATATATATATATATATATATATATATATATATATATATATATATATATATAAAATGTACACTATATTGCAAAAAGTATTGGGACACTCCTCCAAATCATTGAGTTCAGGTGTTCCAATCACTTCCACAGCCACAGGTGTATAAAATCAAGCTCTAGGCATGCAGACTGCTTCTACAAACATTTGTGAAAGAATGGGTCGCTCTCAGCCACGAAGTGGTAGGCCACGTAAAATCACAGAGCGGGGTCAGCGCATGCTGAGGCTCACAGTGCTCAGAAGTAGCCAACTTTCTGCAAAGTCAGTAGCTACAGACCTCCAAACTTTGTGTGGCCTACGGGTTAGCTCAAGAACTGTGTGTAGAGAGCTTCATGGAATGGGTTTCCATGTTCGAGCAGCTGCATCCAAGCCTCACATCACCAAATGCAATGCAAAGCGTGGGATGCAGTGGTGTAAAGCGCGCCGTCACTGGACTCACATGTTCTCTGGAGTGACCAATCACGCTTCTCTGTCTGGCAATCCGATGGACGAGTCTGGGTTTGGTGGTGGCCAAGACAACGGTACTTGCCTGACAGCATTGTGCCAAGTGTAAAGTTTGGTGGAGGGGGATTATGGTGTGGGGTTGTTTTTCAGGGGTTGGGCTTGAACCCTTAGTTCCAGTGAAAGGAACTCTTAATGCTGACATTTTGGATAATTTCATGCTTCCAACTTTGTGGGAACAGTTTGTGGATGGCCCCTTCCTGTTCCAACATGACTGCACACCAGTGCACAAAGCAAGGTCCATAAAGACATGGATGAGCGAACTTGACTGGCCTGCACAGAGTCCTGACCTCAACCCCATATAACACCTTTGGGATGAATTAGAGCGGAGACTGTGAGCCAGGCCTTCTCGCCAACATCACTGCATGACCTCACAAATGCTCTTCTAGAAGAATGGTCAAAAATTCCCATAAACACACTCCTAAACCTTGTGGAAAGCCTTGTCAGATAAGTTGAAGCTGTAATAGCTGCAAAGGGTGGGCCGACTCCATATTAAACCCTATGGATTAAGAATGGGATGTCATTAAAGTTCATGTGCACATAAAGGCAGGTGTCCCAAAACTTTTGGGAATATAGTATATATATATATATATATATATATATATATATATATATATATATATATATATATATATATATAGTATACATAAAATACAGAAACACCTAAAAACAAACAATTGGCTCCAGTATCAGTTATAAAATAAAATAACAGCTGATTTCCAATTACCATCTCACAAAAAAAAATGTAATAAAAATACTTCAAAATTATTTAATTCCCCCCCCCCCCCCCCCCCCAAAAAAAAGTCTTTCTGGCCTTCATACAGCTCTTAGACATTGAAACGCATAAAAACACACTCTGTGGTAAGAACATGTCCCATCTTCTGTGTTGTTCTTCTGACAGCAATATTATGACTAATGTGTCCAGTCAACAGATGTTCCTTTAGACACTGATCTGAGGGCAAAACATCCTCAATGACCTTAGTGAGGCCGGTTTTCTGCTCCGAGCCAATAAGGAGAGTGTGTCCTGTGGCTTGAACAGGCCATCAGTGCATGTGAGAGAAGTTATACAGAAAAACCTCTATACTTCAAAGATATACAAACATTTGTATGGGGAAATTCTCTTCACAGAAACTTAAAAAGTGAGTATACAGCAGCTAAAGTGACACTGCAACATTTACATGTAGAGTTTTACGGGAGTGACGCAGCCAAGATGATGCCGGGATTATGAGCGTCCTGATTCGGTATTCAGTGTGTTTCTGAATTATTAGGTAATTATCTATAGGACAGTAGCAAAAACACGGGTCTCACCTTGCAGCCCTCACATGCGTGAACTCCATAGTGGTATCCTGACGCGCGGTCCGAGCACACGCGGCACTCCAGGTTCAGAGAGGTGGAGGTGAACTCTTCCTGTCCCGCCGGGCCACCGTACACACATGATGACGGGCTGGACGCAGGAGTCAGTGCATCTACACAAGTGAGCAAACCAACAAAATCTCAACAAAATCACGATTTGAAATCCACTGTCATTCAACAAAAAAGTAAAAGCAAAAATGTGCACACTTAAAACTAAAAATATGCTGATTTGCTGCCCAAGAAATAGTATTATTATCAAGTACATACACACTCATAGTTTTGCAGTGTAATATCAGAAAGAGTAGTGTGAAATTACTATTAGTCTTCTAATAATCACTATAATACTTCAAAGACTTGACAAATGACAAAGCATCAAGCCAAATCCTCCTGTTTACCTCTTTGTAAGAAATCCAATTCACTCTTGACTTTCTGCTGCTTCATCATCACTCTTTTCCATGATGTCATTTCCTCATTTCTCATGTATTGTGTTTTAACCTCAACCTGCTCGCTTTGATTGTCTGATTTCTTATAATCAGTTTTATGTGCGCGGTCTAACGATTATATGGTGAAACAGCAGATTATGATTCTGAAACTAATCATTTCTGCCCTCGAGGTTTAAATTTAGGAATTTAAAGTTTGTTCACAGAAATAATACAGATTCCATCAAGCTTCTAGAAGTGAAAACTAGGTCAGACATTCCAGAACCACAAGCTGATGTTGATTCATCAAAAACAACACAAGGTCTAAAAGGTCAAACATGTCAAGTGATACTTGACATTTTGCACGTATATTACATCTGATAAATCATTGGAATATGTGCTGGATGCAATGAAGAAAAACGTTCATTTCCTGCCTGACTGTATATGAAAATTATGCTGCATAAGAAGTACATGTCCACAACATTCTCTATTCAAGTACATGAAGGTTTAAAACTACTTTTAATTAGCATTTTTGTTGTTTGCCAACAAAAAATCTAAACATCCAATTTTGAGATTTGACAATGAAAAAGCACTTTCTTTGAAATAATATTTATGTTATATATCTTATGCTTTTATCATATTGGCAAATTGTTTATTTTCATTTTTTTTCATAAGCATAAGTCTACCCAAATTTAAATGCTTACAATATGTAGCAAAGCAATCTGCATTTGCATACTTATGTAGAGTATGTTTCTGCAATTATTCTTTGCAAATCAGCTGGCAATTTTCAATGCAAAGCAACACAACGTAACACAATGCAACAATATAATGTAATGTAAATGTAATGCAGTGCAAAGCAACGCAACGTAATGCAACATAACACAACGTAACATAATATAATGTAATGTAATGTAATGTAATGCAGTGTAATGCAATATAGTGCAAAGCAACGCAATGTAACAACTAACACAGCGTAACGCATTGCAGCATATTATAATGAAATGAAATGTACAGCAAAGCAATGCAATGTAACAACATAACACAATAATGCAACATAATATAATGTAGTGCAAAATAACGCAAAGCATCGTAACGGAACTTAACACAACGTAGCGCAATGTAACACAATGCAGCATAATATAATGTAATATAATGTAATGCAATGTAGTGCAAAGCAACACAACGTAATGCAACTTAACTCAACCTAACACAACGTAATGCAATGCAGCATAATATAATGTAATATAATGTAATGCAATGTAGTGCAAAGCAACACAACGTAATGCAACTTAACTCAACCTAACACAACGTAATGCAATGCAGCATAATATAATGTAATATAATGTAATGCAATGTAACACAATGCAACATAATATAATGTAGTGCAAAGCAACGCAACTTAATACAACGTAACAGTGCAGCATAATATAATGTAATACAGTGTAGTGCAAAACAACATAACGTAACGCAACTTAACACAACGTAACAAAATGCAGCATAATATAATGTAATGCAATGCAGTGCAACGCAACGCAAGACAACTTAACACAACGTAACATTATATAATGTAATGTAATGCAATGTAGTGCAAAGCAACGAAATGTAATGCAATGTAATGCAATGTAACGCAACGCAACGCAACGCAACGCAACATAACGCAACGTAACGCAACGTAACGCAACGTAACGCAACGTAACGTAACATAACGTAACATAATGCAATGTAGTGCAAAGCAACGAAATGTAATGCAATGTAACATAACGCAACGTAACGCAACGTAACGTAACATAACGTAACGTAATGCAATGTAGTGCAAAGCAACGAAATGTAATGCAATGTAACGCAACGTAACATAACGTAATGCAATGTAGTGCAAAGCAACGAAATGTAATGCAATGTAACGCAACGTAACATAACGTAATGCAATGTAGTGCAAAGCAACGAAATGTAATGCAATGTAACGCAACGCAACGCAACGTAACATTATATAATGTAATGTAATGCAATGTAGTGCAAAGCAACGAAATGTAATGCAATGTAACGCAACGCAACGCAACGCAACATAACGCAACGTAATGCAATGTAGTGCAAAGCAACGAAATGTAATGCAATGTAATGCAATGTAACGCAACGTAATGCAATTGCATGCAAACATGTCTTTTCTCAGACTGTATTTGAGTGGCAGCATCTGGGTACCTAATGCAGTGGAGCTCTCCGATCCAGAGCCCAGACCCGACGACTGGTTCTCGGTCACCTCCAAGCTGCTGAGAGCGTCTTCATCGATGGACTGGGAGATGTCCTGAAGTTCTTCCATTCCCCCGATGAAGTCCCTGCACAAGGGGCTGTCCAGCACTGAGTTGTTCAGTGGCGACGGGGCGCTGTAGTGGTTCTCCATGTCTACCATGTTGGCGGACAGGGCCAGAGCGCGAATCACACATCAGCCTGGAGGAATGACATGGACATATATATATTAAATAAATAAATACAATTCGTTTTTATTTTAATTTTAGTTTAAGTTTTAGTAATTTTTTTGTCAGTATAGGCCAAATATACTAGGCCAATATGTATACTTTGTATTAAGCTTTACTGTTTTTTTTATTTCAGTTTTAGTTTTAATGGTTTTAGTAACCACTTTTTCAAACCACTCAACATAATTTACAGTTTCATCTTATTTAATTGAGGCACAACAGCTTGTCAGATAGTAGCCCTACTAAAAGCTTTATGTTGTCTGCAGTATTTTTATCAGCAGTAAATGCGGTTAAGTTCACCCAAAATAGCCTTATCTAAACGTCTGTGTTGCGTCTGCCTGACACAAAGAGAAAATCAGAGAGCAAAACCAGGCCACAGGAGCAGCAAGCTTAAAAGAGACTTTGCAGATACATAGTAAATATCCTTCAGGCGTTAAGAATTTACTCACATGCCACTTTAGGTCTGTTTTGAGGTCATGCAAGTTTTCATGAACTCATGAAACAATGGAAGTGTTAATAGTTCATCTGAGAGCTAGATCACATGACTTCAGAGTGGCTTTATAAATGACACACGTACAGAAAAACCACAGCAGTAGTGAGAGTTTCACATGAAATTACCAAGAGTTTTTCTAAGTAAACAATGAGATAAAATGGAGAGCAACTTCTCAAACCTCTTCTCAGATGTTTCTCCTGAGAAAAAGACCATATAACCTCACGTCTCCTCTATCCTTAAAAAAAAGAAGTATACTTTAAGTTCATTTTATCAATTAAATTTAAGTAAAGTTTTATATTTTTTTTATGTTTTATAAGTCTTATATTTTCCAATATTTTCCTAACAATAAATCAATGTACTACAAGTATACTATTTCAATACTTCTTGGGACTAAACTATCTCACTTTTTAGTTCATAAAAGTATACTTTTAAGTGTAACAGTGGTAAATTGAGTACACAATATTTTTCGAAAAGTTTTTCTTTTTTATTGCAACTATACTGTGAACTATATAAACTATAAAAACTTGAAAGTTTATAAGATAGTATATAAAATATATGCTGGAGTACTGCCTCAAAAAAGCCAATATATAAGAAAAAAGTATTTATTAGGCTACTCTATCAAAAGAGTCAACACAATTACAAGCCAGTTATACTTAGAATACTTAATTACACTTTTCTAATTTCTCGATCAAAAGAGTACAAGTATAGGCCAAATATACATAGACTTTTCTGTATACTTGCAAGTATAAGCCAAGTACACTTATGATACTTAAAGGTGCCCTAGAATGTGTTTTTAGAAGATGTAATATAAGTCTAAGGTGTCCCCTGAATGTGTCTGTGAAGTTTCAGCTCAAAATACCCCATATATTTTTTTTTAATTCATTTTTTTACCTGCCTAATTTTGGGCATTATTAAATATGCGCCGATTCAGGCTGCTTCCCCTTTAAATCCTCGCGCTCCCCGCCCCCGAGTTCTCAACTCTATTTTACATTGCATAAACAAAGTTCACACAGCTAATATAACCCTCAAAATGGATCTTTACAAAGTGTTCGTCATGCATGCTGCATGCATGCATCGGATCATGTGAGTATACTATTTATTTGGATGTTTACATTTGATTCTGAATGAGTTTGAGGCTGTGCTCCGTGGCTAAAGCTAACATTACACACTGTTGGAGAGATTTATAAAGAATAAAGTTGTGTTTATGCATTATATAGACTGTTTAAAAATGAAAATAGCGACGGCTCTTGTCTCTGTGAATACAGTAATAAACGATGGTAACTTTAACCACATTTAACAGTACATTAGCAACATGCTAACGAAACATTTATAAAGACAATTTACAAATATCACTAAAAATATCATGTTATCATGGATCATGTCAGTTATTATCGCACCATCTGCCATTTTTCGCTGTTGTTCTTGCTTGCTTACCTAGTCTGATGATTCAGCTGTGCACAGATCCAGATGTTCTGCCCTTGTCTAATGCCTTGAACATGAGCTGACATATGCAAATATTGGGGGCGTACATATTAATGATCCAGACTGTTACGTAACAGTCGGCGTTATGTTGAGATTCGCCTGTTTTCCTGAGGTATTTTAAACAAATGAGATTTATATGAGAAAGAGGAAACAATGGTGTTTGAGACTCACTGTATGTTATTTCCATGTCCTGAACTCTTGTTATTCAACTATGCCAAGATAAATTCAAATTTTAATTCTATGGCACCTTTAATACTTTTCTGAAGTATATCTCAATCAAATGATTAAGTACAAGTATAGGCCAAATATACTTACCTTTCTGTATAGTTGTTAGTAGAATTCAAGTATACTTAGATTACTTAATACTTTTATGAAGTATATCCTGATCCAATGATTTGAGTACCAGTATAGGCCAAATATACTCACTTTTCTGTAAACTTATCAGTATAAGCCAAGTATACTTGGAATCTTTTTCTGAAGTATATCTTAATCAAATGATTGAGTACAAGTATAGGCCAAATATACAAATGTACTTGTCAGTATAAGCCAAGTATACATAGTATACTTAACGCTTTTCTTAGGTATATCTTGATTAAAAGATTAAGAACAAGTATATTTGATAAGTACATAAAAAGCAGTATACTCTCTTATTTTAAGAGTAAAAGAATAGTGAATAGTGTTTCAAACTGTGCTCAGACTTGCTCAAGATACCAAAGTATGAAATCAAGTCTGAGATCTCAATATGAATGCAAGTATTTCTCACCAAATGATTTGAGCTGCTCTCCACATTCATTTTTGGCTCTAGAGTCTAACTGGATGACAAATAGTGACTCAGTTTTTATCTCTCCTGAGGAATTTTAGGAGAAAAATCTGAGACAAAGTTGATACTGAAAATCGGTTGTCTTCTACTATAATACAAGTATACAAGTCCAAGTAAAAATGGTATTAACATGGTATTTCCACATCTAAATACAGAGATGTAGACTTAAGGAAAACCTGAGTTTAAAGGACCTGGACAACAGTCAGACATCACACGCTCATCATGTTTGACTGACACAACAATGACAAAGACAGAAATAAATAGACAGAAACTCATTCACTCAATGTCACTGAAGAGCAAAAACAAGAAAGAGGGGGAAACACTTGTAGACGGGAAACAATGAGCGAGAGGAGTAGGAGGACAAATACAGCAGATCTTTGTGTCTGTCAGAGGTCAAAGAGGGACAGGACACTCATTCAGACACATTCAAGGTCACAGACAGACAGAAACGTTACAAAAATACCCAACCGATAAACCTACACCAATAACCTCAAAAGAAGTTAAGGTAACTCACAGATTGACCCTATGGGCCCTATGATTTCTGCAATGCAAAAACATGTGGTCATATAAATTGAATTAATGTGGAATGTCACAGAATTTTGCATTTTGATGAATTCTGGTGAACATTAAAGCTCAAAAAGTGTAGTGCGACCGTCCCTCGCTAAGTACTTGCATAAGTATGCAATATACAATGCTTAACGTTTCAAATGGTATCATGCAAACTGTGATTTCTATTAAAATTGTGGAACAATATTGTGCAGCACTTTTTTTAACAATTGAACATAGCTCTTTTCTATTTATGCTCATAAAACATCAATATGCATCAAATCAGGTGACCAATCAGCTGCAGTAGAATAAATACTTCGCCGCTGCACGATTATGTAAGACTTGTGCAAATAAACAAAGGTCCTGTATGTAATGCGAGCTTGTTGAATGTTCAACACCTACTCGCTCCTGTGATGACAAGCCACTAAACACGCTGCATCGCCCCCAACCAGGACACGCTGTTCCCTGACACTCGTCTCAGAGACAGACCAGAGAGAGGGCAGCCAGTGGTCACAGACCAGGGGCAATACGCCAGGGCATTGCACCCCGGCAGCCACAAGAAGTACATGTGTACGGTATTTATCAGGCTGAACAGTACAATGATATGGTATGTACAGTTCTCCAGGGACAGTGATGGTTCACTTTCCATTCTAGATCAGTGAATGCTGCCAAAACATTTCCATTTTACTTATTTTCTTCAGTAGCATTTTGGGTTTTTTTCTAATGTCCACTTAATTAGAGTTTCTGCTTAGATAATTAACCAAAACGTAAGCTCCTTCCTTGTGTCAATTCTGAAATCTACTGAAAGCTTTGGAAAAATTTTTAAACTTTTGAGTAAATACTGGCAAGTTAAATTTATTTATATTGCACTTCTCACAACACACATTGTTTTAAACCAGCTTTACAGAACATCATGATGTAAATTTTTATAATATCTCTTAATATCCCTTATTGTTGCATTTAGCAGATTAGAGCTGGACAATAATATTGTTTACATTTTGCAGCTATGCAAGCAAGTTGAGATACATGGAAGCTCGTCTCCACCATGAAATAAAAAATAAAAAAGGTAATTGCAATTTTTTATCTCACAATTCTGACTTTTTTTCCTCAGAATTGTGAGATATAAACTCGCAAATTGCTGAGGAAAAAAGTTAAGTTTTTTTTTGCGACTTTATATCTTGCAATTCTGACTTTATGACTCACAATTCTGACTTTATATCTCGCAATTCAGACTTTATTGACTCGCAATTCTGACTTTATGACTCACAATTCTGACTTTATATCTCGCAATTCAGACTTTATTGACTCGCAATTCTGACTTTATGACTCACAATTCTGACTTTATATCTCGCAATTCTGACTTTATTGACTCGCAATTCTGACTTTATGACTCACAATTCTGACTTTATATCTCGCAATTCTGACTTTATATCTCGCAATTCTGACTTTATATCTCGCAATTCTGACTTTATGACTCACAATTCTGACTTTATGACTCACAATTCTGACTTTATATCTCGCAATTCAGACTTTATTGACTCGCAATTCTGACTTTATGACTCACAATTCTGACTTTATATCTTGCAATTCTGACTTTATGACTCACAATTCTGACTTTATATCTCGCAATTCAGACTTTATTGACTCGCAATTCTGACTTTATGACTCACAATTCTGACTTTATATCTCGCAATTCTGACTTTATTGACTCGCAATTCTGACTTTATGACTCACAATTCTGACTTTATATCTCGCAATTCAGACTTTATTGACTCGCAATTCTGACTTTATGACTCACAATTCTGACTTTATATCTCGCAATTCTGACTTTATTGACTCGCAATTCTGACTTTATGACTCGCAATTCTGACTTTATGACTCGCAATTCTGACTTTATAACTTCCAATTGCGAGAAAAAAGTCATAATTGTGAGATAAAAAGTCATAATTACCTTATTTATTGTTTTATTTTGTGGCAGATACAAGCTTCCATAGTATACTGTGTGTACACAGATAAATTCCTTATACATTCATATCCACCTCTTTTTTCAACTGTGTTTTCTGTGAATGTGCGAGACGTTTGATTTATTAGCAGCTATAGGGAGAAGTGCAGTAAACTAGAAAATATCCAGATTTAAAAGACAAGCATCTGATACAATATGTATGTGAGTCAAGTCAAGTCAAGTCACCTTTATTTATATAGCACTTTTTACAATGTAGATTGTGTCAAAGTAGCTTTACATTGATAACTGGTACATAATTTTGGCTGCACAGCAGCTCTTAAAGGAAAAGAATCGTAATATATCAATTATATGATTGCAATTTGCATATTTATGTGTGATTACAGTTAGCCCCAGTCTAGAGTAACAGACCACACTGAACTCTTTTATTTCCCAAGATCAAAGAAATATCCTGTTTTTAATGATATTACCCCTTTAAGTAGTAAGAAACTGACACTTTATTGAGCATACATGATATATTTACCAACAAAGGAAGTTCATCATAAGTTTGGAGCTATGACCAACAAATATGAGGAGTTATGCGGAGTAATGGATTGGTTATTAGTTTCAGGACAGAGTCTTGGATGGCCAAGGACGATCTTAGTGAATCAATGACAACTCCTGCTATACAGCATTATTATAAGAGCAGATTAAAACCGAGATATAGGGCGGCTCAGATAACACTACATACACTTACAATCTGTTTGAATGAAGTGTATTGAAAGTCATCAATGCATGAAATCTATCACAAGTTCTATCAATAGCTATCAGCAAAACAATTAAAAAAATATAAAACAAATGAGCTTCATTCCCACTAGGATTAGAGTCAGAACAGCATGTGCAAAACCACAACAAAACCTCACCTTCCTCTTGAGCATATACACATGATCTGATGTTTATGTCTTTTTGCATGGAAAGTACTAATCGTCCAGCAGAGATCAGTGGCAAATGCTTCACGCGCCTGCCGTATGTGTCTTGTTTCAAGTTGCAATTCAACACACAACGTGACCTCAACCGTGGGTTGGGGGTGGATGAGGGGCCAACGCTGTCAACAAAACCGGACACCAAGACCCGAATGACACACTTCTCACGGTAACATTATCATGGTAACATTAAGGCTGCAGAACATCAGCATGTGGGAGCGCAAAAATCTGAAAGCCACAAGTCATTGTTTAACAGTTTAAAAGTGCTGAAACGAATGCCAACTGCTTTCATTTGAGTGGAATCAAGTCACATGATAGTTGAATCAGTTGAAATTACTAAACGGCTCTTAATCTGCTTGCGTTCAGTGACGGATCAGTGTATGTTAAGGGTTCAACTCTAAGGGAAATAAGCCAGCCATTAGGGGTGGGTGGTATCTTATTTCACGGTATATTAAATAATAGTTGACTGTGGTAACTATTACTTATTCACTTGCTAAGATCTGAAAAGGAAAAAAGAATCAATGACTTTCCAAAGTGACTTGTGAGACTCGAAACCCAATACGCTTGTTCGCAGTGCAATTGCTGTAATCAAAATAAACACATTTTTTCCTGAAAGTTACTAAAAATACTTTTATTAGTAAAAGTACTGATCTCCTTTCATCTCCAAACTCAACAACTTCACCTCTGAAACAACTTGCAATCTGCAACTTGCAAATACATTTTTCTGATTCAATCGAATCAGGTTAAATAAAATCAACTCGATCCTTGCCCTGGGTGGTTGCTGGGTGGGTGCTGATTGGTTGCTGGGTGGATGCTGTGCAGTTGCTGTGCAACACACTGCCCTCCACCCAGCATCCGCACAGCATCCACCCAGCAACCAATCAGCACCCACCCAGCAACCACCCAGTAACCGCACAGCAACCTCCCAGCATCCACCCAGCAACCACCCAGCAACCGCCCAGCAACTACCCAACAACCGCCCAGCATCTTCCCAGCAACCACCCAGCATCCACCCAGCATCCACCCAGCATCCGCCCAACAACCACCCAGCAACCGCCCAGCATCTACCCAACAACCGCCCAGCATCTTCCCAGCAACCACCCAGCATCCACCCAGCATCCACCCAGCATCCGCCCAACAACCACCCAGCAACCACCCAGCATCCGCCCAGCAACTGCACAGCAACCACATAGCATCGACCCAGCATACGCACAGCATCCACCAAGCAACCACACAGCAAACACCCAGCATCCGCCCAGCATCCACCCAGCAACCACCCAGCATCCACCCAGCAACCGCCCAGCATCTTCCCAGCAACCGCCCAACAACCACCCAGCAACCACCCAGCATCCACCCAGCATCCGCCCAGCATCCACCCAGCATCCACCCAGCATCCGCCCAGCATCCACCCAGCATCCACCCAGCAACCGCCCAACAACCACCCAGCATCCACCCAGCAACCACCCAGCATCCACCCAGCATCCGCACAGCATCCACCCAGCAACCACCCAGCAACCACCCAGCATCCACCCAGCATCCACCCAGCAACCACCCAGCAACCACCCAGCATCCACCCAGCATCCGCCCAGCAACCGCCCAACAACCACCCAGCAACCACCCAGCAACCACCCAGCATCCACCCAGCATCCGCCCAGCATCCACCCAGCAACCACCCAGCAACCGCCCAGCATCTTCCCAGCAACCGCCCAACAACCACCCAGCAACCACCCAGCAACCACCCAGCATCCACCCAGCATCCGCCCAGCATCCACCCAGCAACCACCCAGCAACCGCCCAGCATCTTCCCAGCAACCACCCAGCAACCGCACAGCAACCACATAGCATCGACCCAGCATACGCACAGCATCCACCAAGCAACCACACAGCAACCACCCAGCAACCAACCAGCAACCACCCAGCAACCACCCAGCATCCACCCAGCATCCGCCCAGCATCCACCCAGCAACCACCCAGCAACCGCCCAGCATCTTCCCAGCAACCGCCCAACAACCACCCAGCAACCACCCAGCAACCACCCAGCATTCGCCCAGCATCCACCCAGCAACCGCACAGCAACCGCACAGCAAGCGCACAGCAACCACATAGCATCGACCCAGCATACGCACAGCATCCACCCAACAACCACCCAGCAACCACCCAGCATCCGCCCAGCAACTGCACAGCAACCACCCAGCATCCGCCCAGCAACTGCACAGCAACCACATAGCATCGACCCAGCATACGCACAGCATCCACCAAGCAACCACACAGCAAACACCCAGCAACCACCCAGCAACCACACAGCAACCACCCAGCAACCACCCAGCAACCACCCAGCAACCACACAGCAACCACCCAGCATACGCACAGCATCCACCCAGCAACCAATCAGCACCCACCCAGCAACCGCCCAGTAACCGCACAGCAACCGGCCAGCAACCGCCCAGCATCTTCCCAGCAACCGCCCAACAACCACCCAGCAACCAACCAGCAACCACCCAGCAACCACCCAGCATCCACCCAGCATCCGCACAGCATCCACCCAGCAACCACCCAGCAACCGCCCAGCATCTTCCCAGCAACCACCCAACAACCACCCAGCAACCACCCAGCAACCACCCAGCATCCGCCCAGCATCCACCCAGCATCCACCCAGCAACCACCCAGCATCTTCCCAGCAACCGCCCAACAACCACCCAGCAACCACCCAGCATCCACCCAGCATCCGCCCAGCATCCACCCAGCAACCACCCAGCATCCACCCAGCAACCGCCCAGCATCTTCCCAGCAACCGCCCAACAACCACCCAGCAACCACCCAGCATCCACCCAGCATCCGCCCAGCATCCACCCAGCATCCACCCAGCATCCGCCCAGCATCCGCCCAGCATCCGCCCAGCATCCACCCAGCAGCCGCCCAGCAACCGCCCAACAACCACCCAGCATCCACCCAGCAACCACCCAGCATCCACCCAGCATCCGCACAGCATCCACCCAGCAACCACCCAGCAACCACCCAGCATCCACCCAGCATCCGCCCAGCAACCGCCCAACAACCACCCAGCAACCACCCAGCAACCACCCAGCATCCGCCCAGCATCCACCCAGCAACCACCCAGCAACCACCCAGCATCCACCCAGCATCCGCCCAGCATCCACCCAGCAACCACCCAGCAACCACCCAGCATCCACCCAGCATCCGCCCAGCAACCACCCAGCAACCACCCAGCATCCACCCAGCATCCACCCAGCATCCGCCCAGCATCCACCCAGCAACCACCCAGCATCCACCCAGCAACCGCCCAGCATCTTCCCAGCAACCGCCCAACAACCACCCAGCAACCACCCAGCATCCACCCAGCATCCGCCCAGCATCCACCCAGCATCCACCCAGCATCCGCCCAGCATCCGCCCAGCATCCACCCAGCATCCACCCAGCAACCGCCCAACAACCACCCAGCATCCACCCAGCAACCACCCAGCATCCACCCAGCATCCGCACAGCATCCACCCAGCAACCACCCAGCAACCACCCAGCATCCACCCAGCATCCACCCAGCATCCGCCCAGCAACCGCCCAACAACCACCCAGCAACCACCCAGCAACCACCCAGCATCCACCCAGCATCCGCCCAGCATCCACCCAGCAACCACCCAGCAACCGCCCAGCATCTTCCCAGCAACCGCCCAACAACCACCCAGCAACCACCCAGCAACCACCCAGCATCCACCCAGCATCCGCCCAGCATCCACCCAGCAACCACCCAGCAACCGCCCAGCATCTTCCCAGCAACCACCCAGCAACCACCCAGCAACCGCACAGCAACCACATAGCATCGACCCAGCATACGCACAGCATCCACCCAGCAACCAACCAGCAACCACCCAGCAACCACCCAGCATCCACCCAGCAACCACCCAGCATCCACCCAGCATCCGCCCAGCATCCACCCAGCAACCACCCAGCAACCACCCAGCAACCACCCAGCATCCGCCCAGCATCTTCCCAGCAACCGCCCAACAACCACCCAGCAACCACCCAGCAACCACCCAGCATCCGCCCAGCATCCACCCAGCAACCGCACAGCAACCGCACAGCATCCACCCAGCAACCGCACAGCAACCGCCCAGCATCCACCCAGCAACCACCCAGCAACCACCCAGCAACCACCCAGCATCCGCCCAGCATCTTCCCAGCAACCGCCCAACAACCACACAGCAACCACCCAGCATCCACCCAGCATCCGCCCAGCATCCACCCAGCAACCACCCAGCATCTTCCCAGCAACCGCCCAACAACCACCCAGCAACCACCCAGCAACCACCCAGCATCCACCCAGCATCCGCCCAGCATCCACCCAGCAACCACCCAGCAACCGCCCAGCATCTTCCCAGCAACCACCCAGCAACCACCCAGCAACCGCACAGCAACCACATAGCATCGACCCAGCATACGCACAGCATCCACCCAGCAACCAACCAGCAACCACCCAGCAACCACCCAGCATCCACCCAGCAACCACCCAGCATCCACCCAGCATCCGCCCAGCATCCACCCAGCAACCACCCAGCAACCACCCAGCAACCACCCAGCATCCGCCCAGCATCTTCCCAGCAACCGCCCAACAACCACCCAGCAACCACCCAGCAACCACCCAGCATCCGCCCAGCATCCACCCAGCAACCGCACAGCAACCGCACAGCAACCACATAGCATCGACCCAGCATACGCACAGCATCCACCAAACAACCACACAGCAACCACCCAGCAACCAACCAGCAACCGCAAAACATCCACCCAGCAACCACACAGCAACCACCCAGCAACCGCTCATAACACCCTAGCTACTGCATAGCATTGGCCTAGCAACCACCCTGGCATTGTGGCGGTAAGTTTTGCACAGACAATCACAGTCATTTCACATAGACTTAAAGTAAACACAACAACTAGATTGTGCAGTGCTCAATACCTCATTTACCGGGTAAAACTGAAAGTAACATGCGTAAATTTGAATATGTGGTTGTAGCAATCTTGTTTTACAGCGCCTGAGGCCTCAGCAGAGAGTCCTGGATCATTAACTCACAATCTCTCCTGAGCTGCTTACGGTTTGTCTGTCTCTGACATGGTCATTTAGTGTGATGGACGTTTAGAGTCCTCGTCAGATGGACTTAAGCAGCGAACACAACTTCAGTATTGTCTGTCAGGACAGAAGCTTCTGAGATTAAAGCTGCAGTGAGACAACAGCAGATCAGGTCAAAGCGCAGGAAATGACACGTTTAAAACTGCTCTGTGTTGGCTTAAACTGAAATTCCCCTCGGGGATCAATTAAGTCAGTCTGTCTTTCCGTCTGTTACTGGTTTCAGAGATACTTGCCTTGCCTGAGTAAACCAAAATGTGGTATTGTATTTCAGCAGGTCTCTTCGAACCAAAAGTGCTGCTGTTGCAATAAATATGTAAATTTAAGAGAGTAGTTATGTTTAGACAAAGTGAAAACCTCAGTATGAAAACATATGAGGGAGGAAGAAGCCGTCTGTGAAAACAGCAATTAAATATTGCATTCATGCATCCATATATGCCTTATAAATGCAGAATTTGCAGGAAAAAGACGGACAAAGGGATAAAAATTTAATTTTATCATTATTATTTCACCCTCATGTTGTTTCAAACCCATTTGACTTTCTTCTTTGAAACACAAAACGAGATGTTTGGCAGAATGTCCAAGTTTTCAAAAGTGATGTGTAAGGCCAAAAAAAATAATTCTTTATAAAAATATCCTAACTGATTGGAATGGTCTACTTAAAAGTTGTTGAGACGTTGAGGTTATTCTTTACGGAGACACAGGCAGGTGGTAAGGATAGGAAAACATGTCAGCTCAACCTGAAAATCCTGTTTTAGGAAAATGAACAGTGGGGAAACATACAGAGTGAGAACATTCCCATTCTCTTACTCAATAACTAAAAAAGAAGGGTCTGATTAGACGTCTCAGATTCCAAACGGTAGAACACAAGTCAGACAAAGACCCTCAGAAAGAGACAAGGAGTGATGAGCATTTTGCTTACGATTTTGAGAGCAAGAAAACATTACAGAGAGGCAGACAGAAGAAGCACGACATGTTCTGACATGAGAGGAAATTTGTGATAATTACTTATCTAAAGACACATGTAACGGTACTAATGGAGGCCGATTTGGTTTTCCTTGTTCCTTGTGGCTTTTCTGAAATACTTGTTTCTGATTGGTCAATCGTGGCATTCTGTGGTCAAATATTTTAGCATATTTACTGCTAAACTATCCGTTGCTACACATTTAAGTTTTTTGTATCACTTTGCATTCTCTTTCCTCTCACATACTGTAATAAAATAATTCAACTTAAATCAATAGTTCACATTCATTTTTTAAATTATTCGGCTGTGCAATAAGCCGGTAATTTACAGTCAGATGGTCATTTTGCGCAATAAAACTCCTTCAGGGTAATACAAGCTTTGAGTTTATTTAGCGTTTATCTGATCCGTCTGATTGTATATCATCTCTTGCGCGTTTGACACTGTACTCAGAGTTACTAATTAATCTTGGTTAGTTAGGATTTTTTCGTTTCACACTGTACATTTGCAACCCCTGGGTTAACATTCTTAATTGCATGTTTATTCAATTAAAACATTAATGGTTTAAAACATTGTTGGTCTCTGCACATTCAAACCAGAGTGTTGCATTAGGTTACTTCACATGTGAGTAGGGTTGGGAATCGAAAATGATTCCAATTCTGGAATCGGATACTTGTTATAAAATAAAAATTTCAATTCCACTTATCGATTCTTGTGTGCATTTTAATGTGGTTTTAAATCTTTCAAGCAAAAGATGCGAAAAAGAACTCAATTCGACACACGAATACTGAATTGAGTTCTATTTTACGTCTTCTTGCACTTGAACTGAGAAATACAAAATTACGTCAAAATATCCATGTCTTAAGTGAAGATAAACACTTGAGAATAATGGGTAAAATTCACCAATGTGATCATGGAGCTGCTTTGAGGTCCCAATATCTATCGGACTGAACTATATAGGGCCTTGAAAATGAAGATTTCAAAAGAAAAGTTTATTAAAAATGAGAATCTGGAAGGATATTAAGATACCTTGAATACTTTTAGAGTTACAGGCATGCAAACTTTAGAAAAGGAATATTTATGGCACTCAGACAGGAATGTTCTATGCAATTGAGCTGATAGAAAAACAAGAGATACATTTCTAGTTTTAACATTATTTGTTCTTCAGATATTCCTCTTGGAAAGAAAAAAGTATCAGCTGTATGCAAAGTGACCCACATTTGGTTTTTGACCACTGAAAATGTGTACATTTTACTCATGGAGCTTCATTAAGATCTCCATATCTCTGGGATTGAACCATCAAGGGCCCTTAAAATGAAGATACAAGAAGAAATGTTTGTTAAGAACCAGAATCTAAAAGGATATTAAGATATCTTTAATACTTCTTGAGTTTCAGGCATGCAAACATGAGGCAAAAAAACGTCTGGAAGTGCTTTTTCCCATTTTTGAACTGCCACTGTTGGCATATAATGAAACAAGGACTGCTAAAGTCAACAGATTTTACTAACAGACCTACCAATTTTCACCACTATTTATGTTTGTCTTTCTACAGAAAAATATATAAACAAAATAAAAAAATTTGAGCCAGAGAATTTTCCGAAATTTGGTTGGTTTGACACGGAATGACCCTATAAGGCTGGCTTAAAATGAACCCAAAACAGGTTGGAAATTAGACACATAATTACTAGAGGCAACAATAATAATCAAAGGTGAACATTTAGTAATAAGCAATTTAATAAATGTTATTGTTTAATTATAATTAAACTTATTAATAAATATTCATTTATTAAAAATATTAATAAATGTTAATACCCAGCATATTTTGGGTTCATTTTAAGCAAGCAATACAGTAGTTTTTAAACAATAGTTGAGGTAAATTAAACTAAGTCAAACATTTAACCCAACCGCTGGATCAAAACAACCCAATTGCTTGGTTTGTCCAATTTTATCCCAACTTGGGTTGTTTTTAACTCAGCATTTTTTAGAGTGTACAGTTACAAAACATTAAAATACTCCACATATGTCATGACAGAAAAAGCCTGAAAACTACAGCAAAACACAGGTCAACATAACTAAAAAAACACAAGGTAAACTCCATGACCTTCACAGAACGTCCGGTTATGCAAGTTTATGGGGGGTTGGTGCTTCAAGCAATGTGTCTGCTTTAGTAATTTAAACACCGGCCCCGCAGCGAGAATAGGACAGTCTGGTTTGTGTCCATGGCTCTGTTGCATTAGCCAGGCAATGCAAGTTACAACTTAACAAATGTGTAGCAGAAGTGACAAATAACCTGGCATGTTACCACAATTACGAGTTTCCGATTTGCTCAATTTTTTTTGTCAAACTTGTACTAGTACAAGTTTACAGAGAGCTTAGGACTTTCTAGAACTTTCTACAACCAAATTAAGAAAGATCTAAATTAAACTAGTGCTAAATTGGTCCAAAATAGGAAGAAAATCTTGGTGCACAGCAATTTTGATTAGGAGTTAATCGTCACACTATTTGAAGGAAAAACATTACTTCAAACCTTATTATTACATTAAAGCCACCATGAAATCTAAATTCTTACTTTTTCATGGAATATTGCAGAATTTATTATAAATGATTTATTTGTGTGACTCATAATGTTTAAAATAACTTCCCCTTCCTCTTGAAGCAACATTTCTTCTCTTCTCTGATGACGAGGGCGGAGCAACCTGTCATTCACATGAGCTCCACCAATAGCAAACCACAACCATCCAATCATTTCCCCACAAACAAAATCAAGCCCCGACCTACATTTGTTCTTGTTTGACAAGCCGTGTCACTCAGATATACATAACAATAGAAAAGCGCAAGCGTTTTATGCCAACCATAAAAGAATAGTCCAAATTGCTTCTAAAGTCACAACATGATGAGGTGTGACAGACACAGGTGGTGGAAAAGTTTGTCTTGTTAAGTTTTAAAAAATGTAAAATTCGTCTAACATATGACTTAAGAAGACAGGAATATAATGCAATATAATTGCAACCCGAAGAACTGGTAGTGCAAACCCACCAAAAAGTTGTGAAACATCAGTTATTATAAATGGAGATGGAAAAACCCAGATGGCGTTTATGTAGCTGGTAAATCTGAGACAGGTACTGCAAGATCTGGGTCAAATTACAGTCATGGCAATGCATGCTGCAACTCACAGGCTGAATGCGAGAACCCGTGTCCAGCAACATGCCCGTATCTACTGACAGTACTAGTTTCACTGGCAAAACAGCCTAAATATTTGAGTTTATTGGGACTCAACAGCAGTTTTATCCCTGATCGCAATGATTTTGCTTGTCACAGTAGAGCTGGAACCAATAAACACTAGATACTTTGAAGATACTTTGATGATACTTTGGCTTAGGATAAGAAAAGTCCCACTTATATTGAACTAGAGAGCTTGAGTATAACGACTATTTCTAAACTCTAATGAATCAATCCATGTCTTCTAAGATGGTCATTTGCCACACAATAAACCTTCTGACTATTGCAGCTCTGCAAACACATTAAAAGCATAAGCAATCTGTCGGATAACACTGCAACCAGCTTTATCGTGTTGAATATTTGAAGAAGGCGCTGTGAGAGAGCAGTTTAGAGTAAATTACACCAGGCCCAGGAGAAAAACAGCGCAGTAAACGCAGATTAGAGGAAACCTGCGGGACGCTGAGAAGGTCTTGTAAATGCATGCTCAGCTAGCTGATGCAACACAAAGAGGTCACCATAGGATTAAAGGACAGCATTAACCACTAAATTATCATGTAGTGTGTCTGACATGTTGGTAGGGTTCGGGTTGCAAAAATGTACTTTGGTGATTACATAATACTCCAAGTAAAGCTGCACAATTAATCGTTAAAAGATTGAAGATTCAAACACCCACGCAATCGTATTCCTAAATGACGATAAAGCTCTCTGTATTAAACCATTGACAAAGTCACAGTGAACATTCAGATCTGCGTTCTGACTCCGCTTTAGCTTCACAAACAGTCTTTTCAACCACACAGAATCATCATTTCTTTGATACAATAACAGATCACAGAAATACTGGAATAAAAGTTTCTAGTTTAGATATAAGCACCGATCCAAATCACCTTTTGAAAGTAACTTGGCGCTTCAAATAAAGATTGCATTACATTGTTACACCAGTAGCTGGTTAATGTCATTGAATCATTCACTCAATAGATTTGTTCAGAATCGACAGTCCATCGGCTAATCTTCAACATGTTTAAACTTTAGTTTTTGATTGATCTATTTCAATTGACAATTGCGCGACAGGTAGGATTCAGTTTATGGCACATTTTTTTGATGGTCTCCAGTGATTGACTGTTGCACAACTGAACGAAATTCAATGACGTCAAGGCTTGGTTATCAAGGCACACGTGAAGTTAGCTGTTACGCTTTCTCCAACGGTAAAGCCACGGACCCTCGTATTTCCCAATAATAAGACCATCTCTGTTCATCCAGTAATGATCGCAAAGTCTTTATGAGTGAGTCATTGAATCATTCACTCTGAATTTTTTTTTTTTAAATAATTAACTCAAATTAATTTAATATTTAAAAAAAAAAATAAACATTTTGTCAGAACCTCTAGTAAATGGCATTATTTTGTTTAGTTTTTCTATTCAGAATCCTGGAAGAATCGCAATCTCTATTTTAAACCAAAAAATCGTGATTCTCAGTTTATCCAGAATCGTGCAGCTTTAACTCCAAGGTTGTCAAAGAATACAAAAAACACACAATGAACTACAAAACAATACAAAAAAAGTTAACTGTACTTAAAATAGGCTACATAGTCTTTATGCAAAAGGGTAATTACTTTTTTTTCTTTTTGATTTTGTGAGATTAACCTACAAATTTAAAGCCTGATTTACATACTTTTCTTGTTTTCAGTAATATTAATGTTAAGAATAATTAATAATGTCATATAAATTGTTTATAGCAAGTTTAAGTTTAAAGTCAAGGTATACTATGGAATTAACAAATTAAACATGGATTAAGACTCAAACAAGTACTGTATTCCAGCAGTTTAATAGACACACAGTAGCTACACCTGTGATATTATGTAACTCTTTCACCACAGGAGCAAAAATCCCTGCTCTTCTCATATCCGAAAGGCATAATGTCAACAAAACTATCTGATGTGCTCAGATAAGCCCTGTTAGCGTTGGAAAGCATTGCTGTATGATTTCAAACAGACATATATGCTGTAAATATCTAATACATTAAAATATTTATATATATATATATATATATATATATATATATATATATATATATATATATATATATATATATATATATATATATACAGTAACAAAGTAAAAGAAACTAGAATAGAACAAAACAGAAGATGACTAAACTGAACATAATGAAGAATAAAATAAGGCAGAAACACAATTAATAGAATAGAAAAGAATAGAACACAGTAGAGTAGAATAGAATAGAGCAGAGTAGAATAGAATAGAATAGAATAGAATAGAATAGAATAGAATAGAATAGAATAGAATAGACCTGCAGGATGTGCACACAGTGCTCTGCCTTTCACTTCACAGAACAACACTGACTCTGACAAACAGCAACACTGAGTCACCTTTAGCTGCAGCAGCCAGTGCTCGTCAAACATCGCGTCTCGAGGCGTCAATGAGCCGATGGCGGTGCTGTCAGCGCGATCACTGCAGCATAATATCATTTATATCATTTATATAAACACATAACCTCCGCTGAGTCTCGTCGCGCACCTCCGCCGCTGTCAAACTGCAGCTGCAGGTCTCGCGCCGCCCGGAAACGGCGTCATGACGCACAGATGATCATGCAGACGCACGGACACACCCCCCGACACACCTCAGCGCTCGACCAATCGGAGCGCAGGACGCCCCCTAACTGGAACACTGATAAAGTAGTGTGGATGATGGCCAGTACATGAGCAGATGAGATTGTCTGAATGGTTGGACCGGGTTCAGGGAACATTGCTGCATGTCTGTCGAGAGCATACAGTAACATTCAGTGAGTGCATGTAGTGCAGATACTGCACACTCATCATCTCGCCAACATCCTGTAAACACACACATACATATACAAACACATAGATATATATACACACACACATACACATATACATTTATATGCATACACATATATAATTATATACATACATTCATATTATTACACATATATAATTATATAATTATACATATATATATTCATATATATATATATATATATATATATATATATATATATATATATATATATATATACACACACACATACATATACATATATACATATACATACACATATATAATTATATACATACATTCATATTATTACACAAATATAATTATATAATTATACATACATATATTCATATATATATATATATATATATATATATATATATATATATATACACACATACATATACATATATACATATACATGCAAATATATAATTATATACATGCACATATATAATTATATACATATAAATACATATATTCATATATACACACATACACATACATACATTCATATTATTACACACATATACACATACATATACAATATACATACATATACATACACATATATAATTATATACATATATATTCATATATATACACACCAACATAGACACAAACACACACATATATACATTTATGAACACATACATATACATATACACACAGATATATAATTATATACATATACATTCACATATATTCATATTTATACATACATATGCACACACACATATATATATATATATATATATATATATATATATATATATATATATATATATATATATATATATATATATATATATATATATACACTCACAATTAAGGTAACTTACATTTAACCAAAACCAGCAGGTTTTTATTCCATCATTTTTACATTCTTTTCTATTCAAATGAAAAACATCTTTGGATGAAGCAAGCCGGCAGGTTGGCAGAGAGCAGCGTCTCATCCAACTTAAAAACTCTTTCCATTGCAAAAGCACTTTGAGGAGAGACACAGGGCTTATGTTGTGAAATCTTCCAGACATAAATGTTAGGGTTGCAGTGATATTGCCCAGGGGGCGAGTGGGCGGAGAGGAGATGGGGCAGATTGCAAAAGAAGAGTGAAGGTGAGGTCCTCTCCTCTGGACAACCTCCAGAAACCACTGCCAGCCGAGGGACTGGAGCCCGTCACGTAGCGCAGGATGCTGGGTAGGAGCGGGATCATGGCTGGCCGGGGACTCTGGAGAACTGGACAGGCTCCCAAGCTCTGAAGCATGAGTTTCTTATTAAAGGGACAGTTCACCCAAAAATGAAAGTCTGTCATCATTTACTCAGCCTCAAGTTGATCTAAACCTGTATGAGTTTCTTTGTTCTGCTGAACACAAAAGAAGATATTTTGAAGAATATGGGCAACCAAACAGCTGCTGGTCCTCACTGAGCTCCATAGTATTTTTTTCATACTATGAAAGTCAATGGGGACCAACAACTGTTTAGTTACCAACTTTCTTTAGTATTTTTTTAAGTTGTAATAAAATTGATTATTGCAATACATTTTGCAAGAAAATGCTATTTCAGTCTTTCAAAATTTCATGTTTACTTCAATGTGTTATTGGTCATTTGTAATTATTGTGAAATTTACTTGCAATTTCTTATTGAAATATTGAAAATTGTTTATAAATCTATTTTTTTTTCTGTCAATCTGTTCAAGTGAATCACTTTGTAGTTTTTGAAACTCAAAAATGTTTCTCTAATAATGGGTAGAACAGCATAATACAAAGAAGATATTTACTTTTTTTCTAATTGGCTATAACTTTATTATTAGATGAAAAACAAGGCAAATATCTAGTTCAGTCATGAAACACTAGATGGCGCAGGCTGATCGAACTTTTACCTGCAATCTGCAAGCAACCGCATCAGCTGTGTCCGAAATCGCATACTCTCTTGAGCTGGTACTAGGGCTGCCCTCATCTAAAGATATTTCTGGTCGACGAGCAGTCGTTCATTTAAGCGATTAGTCGATGCATAGCCATTGACCTCATGGTTCTCATTTGCTCTGACATGCACTGTGAGCTGTAAGGTCTTATATAGACAGGAGTGTGGCTTTCCTAATCGCCAAAAAAACAAAATATCGACTTATAAAGTGATGGCTGATTTCAAAACAATGTCAAAGTCACGTGATTGCAGCAGTTTGGTGGTTTGACACGCGATCTGAATCATGATTCGATACACTGATTCATGAAGCTTCATTATTATTCTCCTCGCTTTATAATATTAATATTGATCCACTGTACTCACATGAACTGATTTAAATATGTTTTTAGTACATTAATGGATCTTGAGAGAGGAAATGTCATTGCTGCCTATGCAGTCCTCACGGAGCCTTCGGATTTCATCATAAATATCTTAATTTGCGTTCCGAAGATTAATGAAGGTCTTACGAGTGTGGAACAACATGAGGGTGTGTAATAAATGCCATTATTTTAATTTTTGGGTGAACTAACCCTTTAATGTCTACATAGCCTGATCAGGAGTAGTTTCATACGGATTACATAACCTGAGAATATTTTAATTGGTTCATTTAAAAGTAGACATTTCACTTTCTATAGAGATAATATTCATGTCTGTGAGGCAAGTTTACATGGAGTTTCGGTTCTTTTTTTTGGCGCGCTCAAGTTCACAGAGAGAAATCGCACCCCGTTTATGTTCATAAATTTCAAAAGCACAAGGTTTTGTTGTTATTGTGAGTGCACGCTAATAAAAGTAGACTCTTCACAGATTCAAAAGATGTCTTACTTTATCTGTATGACCAAAAATGACTGAGTATTTTAAGAGCAAGCGATCGCGCCGGCGCCTCCATGTTAGCTGTCATGCAGTAAGTGCGTTACTATTCAGCTTTCACATTTGAATAGCCCACATTTTTCTACATTAACGTTAAAGCGAGCGACCATGTACATTTGCTACAACTTACATGTTTGAAATGACAAGCCATATTTGAGGTTGATGAATGATAGCGAGCGTTTGGATGTCCTGCCCGATCTGTCCATCACAGACTGCGTGACTTCGCCATATTTTTTTCCATATTTATATATTTTTTTTGCGACTAATACAATTTTGGTCAACTAATCCTCTTCTCGTCGACTGATGGTTAGTCAACTATTAGAGGGCAGCCCTAGTAGGTACTTATTTTGAATAAGTAATTACTTCACGACTGCTAAAAAAGTATGTTCTTTATAGTATGAATGTAATCTAGACGTATGTTATTACAGTCACCTGACCTACCAGTGACAATTGTGTCACTGTCTTTCCAAATGCTCTCCCGTGGCCTCATGGGATAGTAAAGTGTCCATTGTATGCACACTTCAGAACCTAGTAGGTTTTTCGCAATAGTATGCGATTCCGGATGCAGCCCGTATTAACATATGGCACAAGCTGATTGGCCTCTGCTGATCCTGCAGCCAATGAGATTGCTTGCTTAAGATTTAAATAGTCTGGTTCATTGTTCTTCTTCCTCTGAACCCCTCCACCTCCCTAGCTCCACCTGCTTAGATCTGCTATGGGATTTATGTAGGTCTATTTATGCAGCAGCAGCAGCATTTCTTACATGCTCACAGAACCTTGTCTGTGTATATTAGTAGTAGCGAGTCCACATTTGCTCCGCAGCAATAATCAACAGCAGCAGAAGCGTAGCAGATCTAGTATATTTTCACACTTGACATTATTCTCACATAATCAAAATGTGTCTTTGTAAAACATATGGTTTCTGACCCTTATCAAAAGGCATCCCAGAATAAGATGAACCCAAAATCGAGTGAGAATCAGCAATGGGAAAAGGGATGAATTTAGATATTGCACACAGCATGTCCCAAAACAGTGAACATCATTAACAGTCATTTCATGAGCTTGCAAAATAATGAGCTTAGAAAGTGTGTTTGACGAACCATCAGAGAATAGTCATGGCAGAGACTTTGTTTAAAATGGAATAAATAACATCCTGGACAATGAGTTAGCAAGATGCTGAAATAATGGGACTTGCATAACACATGGTGAAAATGTTGATTTCTGCAGAGCACAGCTGGGATCTCTCCTGAAACCTGTGGAAAATCTGAAAGGTTTCCTAACAATAGATCATCTGATGAGTCTGATTTTGTGTTTTTTCTTTTGTGATATAATGCAATAATTAACCGTTAGATGACAATGTTGTTTTAGATTACTCTTGTAATTAATACATTTTATAAAAGCATAACATTTAAAATACAACCCAACCTGACATTTATGTGCACAGGTCAAAAATTTGGACACATTACTATTTTTAATGTTTTTGCTCATCAAGCCTGCATTTATTTCATCAAAAATACAGAAAAAACTGTAATATTGTGAAATATTTTTATCAATTAAAATAAAGGTTTTCTATTTTAATATACTTTAAAATGTAATTTATTTCTGTGATCAAAGCTGAATTTTCAGCATCATTACTCCAGTCTTCAGTGTCACGTGATCCTTCAGAAATCATTCTAATATGCAGTCATGCTGCTTTATATTTTTTTAATAACCTGTGTTACTTTTTTTAGGATTCACTGATGAATAAATTTATTTAAAATAGAAATCTTTTGTAACAATATACACCACCGTTCAAAACTTTTGGGTCAGTAATTGTTTTTCCTTCCTTTTTTGAATTAACAATTTTATTCAGCAAGGATGTGTTAAATTGATAAAAAGTGATAGTAAAGACTTATATTGTTAGAAAAGATTTCTATTTTGAATAAATGCTGTTCTTTTTAACTTATTTATTAATGAATCCTGAAAAAAAGTAGTTTTCAAGAAAATAAGCAGCACAACTGTTTCCAACATTGATAATAACTGAGTATCAAATTAGCCCATTAAAATGATTTCTGCAAAAACGTGTTAATAAAATAATATGCCTAAATAATATGCTAAATACACTGCAGTAGAATCACCAACAGATGGCGCCATGTCTCTGTTTTAAAGTTATGAAGGAGAGTTGGATTAACTAAGCTAGCTCAGCAGTTATGATTTAGCAGAAATATTTCATAAAGCAGTTTCTAATCATTTTTGTGTGTATATATTGTAGGATAAAGGGTCATTTCCCTCCAAATGTGAGGGAAAAATATCTCAAATTGCTCCACACGGCCTGTGAATGAAGGGAATTGTTGTCATTATGACAGTGCCATCTAACGCTGCATCATGGTCAGTATGATAACAGTATAGCAGAGCTTTATATAATGTTTTTTCCCCTGTCTTATGTGTACAACTCTGTCATGTGAGGTTCTGACACGTGTTCCAGTCCGGTGGGGTCCACTTTATGATCCGGTCGAAGTCTGTCAAGCCTTGAGGTCATCCAATAAATACAGGTAGGCCTATATGAATGACCACCGAGACACAACAAACTACTAGCTTGAAAAAGTTATTCTCTATATGCAATTATGTAGAAACTACACTAAAAATTGTTTCTTAAAGTGTGGCCTCTTTATATATACATATATATAGTCAACATTTGAAGTGTATCAAAACCTTCTTAGGACAACTTTGATGAACTTTTTTATCCACTTCAAATGTTGACTACTATGGGTCAAATACGAAAAAGGGTTTTCAAGCATCAAAACAATAAGTGTAATACAGCTTTGAATTGTTGTTTTTCATCAGATTGTTTAATTTTTCATACATTTTTATCATGATTTACAAAAGACACCCACTAAAATGTCATTCGGTGTAACAATCTTGTCAGGCATATTTACAACAAATATATATATATATTTATGCCATATTAAAGACTAATTACATGTAACTTTACATTGTTAAACTCTGCCACTATCTTATCTGAATATTTTACTCATTTAAAATGCAGTAAAAGTTAGTATGCTCACTTATTCTTTTATATATTTTAATACATACAGGTCAGAATAAGTATTTCAATTTTTACATAAATATAAATGTTACACTGAATGACAATGGAACATTATTTCACCCGCATTTTATTCTCTCAAAACTTATTTGAAACCTCAAAGTAGACGTTTTACTTGTATTTAATGTGCTTTCTATGTTTATAAAATCACTATTGTACATTTCTATTGATGCACACATCTAAATGTCTTTATATAAACAAACTCGCATCTTAAATTATTGCTCATTCTGTGTTGGAAATGACAAGGTTTAAAGATATTTTATGATGCATGTTCATAGTTTAAGGTTGTAAGTCATGTGATGAGAGTACAACAATAAAATCTATACATAAAACACATTTCATGATAAAAGCTTTCCAAGACATTTAGCAATCTATATATATATATATGTATATATGAGATGCACTGATATATCGGCTAATAATCGGTATTGGCCGATTAAAGCAAATTTTCACACTATCAGCTGATAGTTTAAAACAGCCGATATTCAGGGCCGATATATCAAAAGAGGGCAGGAAAATTTACTGCATTTTGACTTTGTGTAAAAAAAAAAAAAAAGCTAAGAAACCAGTTTGATGTTTAATATTAGTAATTATATGAATTAATAAATATTAATTTAATCTTCAGAATCTAGTTAATGTGTTCATATGAATTATAACCGATATCAGTTTCTCTGAAACAAGTTGATGAAATGGAGAGAATAAAGTTTCTATTTGCATTTCTTTCAAAATATAATAATTACAAATATCATTAATTTAAAAGAAGGTATAAAAGGCAGAACCCCCAAACTATCGATATTGTTATCGGTATCGGCAGATATCACTGTGAATAATCGGCTGAGAAATTTAGTATCGGTGCATCTCTAAAATATATATATATATATATATATATATATATATATATATATATATATATATATATCTATATATAATAAAAATGAACCCTAGGACATTAAACCTACTGTGTGTGATGTGCATGTTATTTAACTGCCTAAAATAATCAGACTAAACAACTAAAGTCTATGGATTTAAAAGAATTTCATGATATTGAATTCAGTTTAAACCCTGATGAGTTCTGCATTGTCTGGAAATAGTGATTAAACGAGCTGCTTTACAAAGTGTGTGCAAAAATAGTCAATGCAATCTTAATTTATTGAATCAGTATATACTGTATGTGAGATTCATTGTTCAAAGAGGCTTTTACTTTCTCAGGCCATTTGAAACAAGACACAAGAATAAACATCTTTATTAACAGTCTGTTTTATTGCAGCTTTATTTGTAAATCATTCTCTCTCAGACGGGTTATAACAACTGATACACCACAAATATTGCAGAATGGGATTTATATTCTCATAATATTTATCTGCTAAACAGTTTAAGTCACAGCTTTCCAAAATATCAAAATGACTTAATGAAGCCAAGAGACTTGTTCAATAGTTTATCTGCGAAACATTTATTTTGTCAGTGTTTACGGAGTACATTAGCATATAGACTATATATAGATTGTTTCAGAATATTTAACTGGGTGATAAATATTTATGTAATGTTAATTTGGCCATTTGAATGTACCTGTATGTCCTGATGAGGGCATGAGAGATGCAGCGCCTCCTGCTGGTGCCGTATCGCTGCCCTCCAGGGAAGGCAGTAGGTTGTATAGTTATCTCCTGATGGGGCAAAATCACTACCCTGAAACCACACAACCTACTACCTCACCCTGTACGAACATCAGGAGCGACCGTCCCGCGATGACTGGCGCATTCATTCGAGGATCCTGCAAAATAATGAACTTCACGGGCATTCATTCGAAAGTTCGAAATGAAAAACATCCTGAATGCAGAGGCCTGGAGATGCTGAAATATTCCCGGGGACTTGCATAAGAATGAAAAATTATCTTATCTATTGTCCATACTGACAGATTGGGAAGAGAGAAGCTGCAACAATGGAGAATATGGGAAAAATAATGAACATTCAAGCATGAAAACATGTTCCAGTAGAGCCCAAAAACAACATCAAGACTTTGTGAAAGGGCATTATGGTGTCTTTAACACTTAAAATCATCAAATCAACATCAAGAAATCGATTAATCATTTAACCAACATCATGTAATTCAGTTTTGATGTTTGGTTGATGGATGTAGTCCGTTCCAGAGACTTCATCCATCCAAACCCAGTCCTGTCTAGTCGTGTTCCGGTTTCACGTCCATCCGTTGCAGAGTTTAAAGAGGAAGATGACGGTGATATTACAGCCTCTTCAGGAAAGACAGTAAGTTGTATAGTTATCTAACAGGAAGGGTGTCACCCTAAAACTATACAACCTACTACCTCACCCCAAAGGACAGTGTGATACGCTGGAGAGACGTCAGCGCTCGAGCCCGTCTGAAAATAAACTTACAATACATCAATCATGGAAGCAGGGTTATTATTGTTAACTAAAACTAAAACCATAAAAAGAACATTTTCAATATCTGAAATAAAATAAACATCATCAAACAAATTGAAAGTATTAAAAAAAAAAAAAAACAACGAAACTATGGAAGCTTGTTTCCGTCACAGAATAAAAAATAAAAAGGTAATTGCAACTTTTTATCTCACAATTCTGACTGTTGTTTAACTGCGAGTTAAAAAACGGAAATTGTGATAAAGTCAGAATTACGAGAAGAAAAAAGTCAGGATTACAAGTTTAATATTTCACAATTCTGACTTTTTTCTCAGAATTGCAAGTTATAAACTCTGAATTGTGAGGATTAAAGTCCCAATTTGTGAGATATAAACTCGAAATTGAGAAAAAAAGTCAGATTTCTGAGAAATAAACTCGTAATTTTAAGATATAAACTCACAATTTTGAGAAAAGTCAGATTTCTGAGATATAAACTCGTGATTTTAAGAAAAGTCCAATTTCTGATATAAACTCGCAATTTTGAGAAAAGTCTGATTTCTGATAAGGTGCAATTTTGAGAAAAATCCGATTTCTGAGATATAAACTCGTAATTTTAAGATATAAACTCGCAATTTTGAGAAAATCCGATTTCTGAGATATGAACTCGTAATTTTAAGATATAAACTCGCAATTTTGAGAAAAATCTGATTTCTGAGATATGAACTCGCAATTTTAAGATATAAACTCGCAATTTTGAGAAAAATCCGATTTCTGAGATATAAACTCGTAATTTTAAGATATAAACTCGCAATTTTGAGAAAAATCCGATTTCTGAGATATAAACTCGTAATTTTAATATATAAACTCGCAATTTTGAGAAAAATCCGATTTCTGAGATATAAACTCGTAATTTTGATATAAACTCGCAATTTTAAGACATAAACCCGTAATTTTGAGATATAAACTCGCAATTTTAAGATAAACTCACAATTTTGAGAAATCTGATTTCTGAGATATAAACTCGTAATTTTAAGATATAAACTCACAATTTTGAGAAAAGTCTGATTTCTGAGATATAAACTCGCAATTTTAAGATATAAACTCGCAATTTTGAGAAAAATCTGATTTCTGAGATATAAACTCGTAATTTTAAGATATAAACTCGCAATTTTGAGAAAAATCTGATTTCTGAGATATGAACTCGCAATTTTAAGATATAAACTCGCAATTTTGAGAAAAATCTGATTTCTGAGATATGAACTCGCAATTTTAAGATATAAACTCGCAATTTTGAGAAAAATCTGATTTCTGAGATGTAAACTCGCAATTTTAAGATATAAACTCGCAATTTTGAGAAAAATCTGATTTCTGAGATGTAAACTCGTAATTTTAAGATATAAACTCGCAATTTTGAGAAAAATCCGATTTCTGAGATATAAACTCGTAATTTTAAGGTATAAACTCGCAATTTTGAGAAAAATCCGATTTCTGAGATATAAACTCGTAATTTTAAGATATAAACTCGCAATTTTAAGATATAAACTCGCAATTTTAAGATAAACTCACAATTTTGAGAAAAGTCTGATTTCTGAGATATAAACTCACAATTTTAAGATATAAACTCACAATTTTGAGAAAAGTCTGATTTCTGAGATATAAACTCGCAATTTTAAGATATAAACTCGCAATTTTGAGAAAAAGTCTGATTTCTGAGATATGAACTCGCAATTTTGAGATATAAACTCAACTTTGAGGAAAAAAAAGTCAATTTCTGAGATATAAACTCAAAATTGTAAGAAAAAAAGTCAGAATTTTGAGATAAAAAGTCGCAATTACCTTTTTTATTTTTCATTCCATGGCAGAAACAAGCTTCCATACAAAAACAAAGAGTAATAAATAAAAATTAATGATAACTATATAGACATAAAAACAAAACAAAACAAAAATAATACAAATAACAAACCACACAATAAAATTGCTAAAACGTTAACCAAAATTTAATTCAAAATATTAATAAAAACACTGCTGCATCCAATATGAAGAAAGAGCCGGAGTCTTCAGCGGGGCCGCAGCACCTATAGTGGGTCTAAAGTCTTAGATTTGAAAAGGCAATCAATTTAAGGGTAAAAACAGACTAAAGAAAGACAAACGCATTAGTTAAAGAAGGTGATTGTGTGGATTTGAACTGGCACCTTTCACGAAGGGCTCAGGAAGAGTTTCAAACTCATCTCAGTCTGATCACTGTTCGTCTCTCCTTCCGTCTTCATCTACACGTCTGTCTTTCTGCATCTGTAATGAAGAGAAACAAGTCTTCGTCTTTATCTGCTGATGTTATGGTAAGCTTTCTCTTCAGAAAGAGGTCAGATTTGGGTCTAGGTAAAGGAAAGATCAGTCAGATCAGCAAGGACAAAAGCAAATACGCTGGTGGAAGATGCAGATGTGTGGCACGGTGGTGCTTATGTGGGCAACCCAAGTTTGAATTCAGTTTTCCCAATCCCAATCCGCCTTCTCCCTATTCTGTCAGATCTCTATAAACTCTCAACACAAAATCCTACTAAATATTAGAATAATACTTTTATTTAATATTTTAATTAATTACTTACATATTTTAATCAATATTTAAAAATTAAATAATAATTATTAAATTAATATTATATATTATATTATTTATTTACATATTATTATTTAGTATTTAAATATTGAGTAAAATGATTAAATTAATATTATATATTATATTATTTATTTAAACATTTTATTCAATATTTAAATACTAAATAATAATTATTAAATTAATATTATATATTATTTATTTAAACATTTTATTCAATATTTAAATACTAAATAATAATTATTAAATTAATATGATATAATGTTATGTTACTATAATAGATCTAATTTATATTAAATAATGATTTTATTTTTATTAAATAATAATTATATTAATTATTTATTTAAATATTTTATTTAATATTTAAATACTAAATAATAATTATTAAATTAATATTATATATTATAATGTTATGTTAATATAATTGACAATTTATATTAAATAATGATTAAATATATTTTTGAATATATTTACAGCTGTCCTTTCTGTGATTTCATTTCTTGTTTTATGGTTTTATTGCCATATGACAGCAAAATAGCTTCCTGCATGTTGGTTATACCACAGTGATATTGATTTGATAGGCAGTTTTTCCAAACTTTTTATGATCACAGGACAGTTACACAGCCTTGACCTTGACTTTAAGCCAGAATCATAATCCAGAAACTGAAAACATAAATATAAATTGCATTTAAATGCATTTTTGATTGAGACCAAACCCCCCATAAAACTGCTACTATTGCTAACCGATTTCCTCTTGGGTTTCTATAATGTTGTTACCCAGCACACCCTTTAGTCAGGATCGCCCCACCGACGATAGTGCGGCCCCGAGGGGCCCCAGGTGCAGACGGGAGGAATCCAGACAGCTGAGTTTGCTCGGCAGACGCTAAATAGGGCAAGAGAGGCTCGACCGGCCCCCGGGTTCACAGGGCAGAAGCCTGAAGCAGCTATTTTTATATGCCAACAGCTCCTGTTACAGATGTGCGGGACTGGACGGACTGCACGAGGCTCGTGTCTGGCTGTGGGGGAGGGTCGACGCTGCAGACGCCGCGACCCCTGCGTGACCTCTACGGCTGAGAGCGCATGAGTTACAGCAGGGCACTGAGGGCGAACGCAGCGAGAAGGTAAAGTCACACATATGCAGCGCAAGAAGTACATGTGAGTGCAAACCCAGAGGCAGAACGATTCACATTCATACAAGCGTGCATCTTAAAACACAGTCACATGTGGATGTGAATTCAGAAATGCACATGTGAACACTATAAATGGATGCCTTAAAATAATCAAAAGTGGCAGTAAATGCATTTATAATGTTACAAAAGATTTCTATTCAAATAAATGCTGTTTTTTAAACTATATGTTTATCAAAGAATTCTGGAATATATTTATCACGGACATATTTTCAACATTGATAATAATCAGCATATTAGAATGATTTCTGAAAATTCAGCTTTGATCACAGGAATAAATGACATTTTAACATATATTCACACAGAAAACAGCTGTTAAATATAGTAATAATATTTCACAATATTACTGATTTTACTGTATTTTTAATCAAATCAATGCAGGCTTGTTGAGCAGAAGAGACTTCTTTTAAAAATATTTAAATTTTGAATGACTTTAGATTTAGATGATTTTAGACTTTTGAATGGTAGTGTATGTAAGAAGTACGGAAGAGGATTAGGGCCAACAATAATAAAAAAATAAAACCATCTCGAGATTAAAGTTGTTAAATTTCGAGAAAAAAGTCTAAATAAAATGTTGAGAATAAAGTCATTAAATTATGAGAAAAAATCGTTAAATTACGAATTTGTTCTCATTATCTAACAATCTTTTCTCGTAATTTAATGACTTTATTCTCAACATTTTATCTCAACTTTTTTCTCGAAATTTAACGAGTTATTTCTCAAAATTTAACGAATTTGTTCTCAATCTAACGACTTTTTCTCTTAATTTAATGACTTTATTCTCAACATTTTATCTCGACTTTTTTCTCGAAATTTAACGAGTTTTTTCTCTAAATTTAACGAATTTGTTCTCAATCTAACGACTTTTTCTCAAAACTTGACTTTATTCTCAACATTTTATCTAGACTTTTTTCTCGAAATTTAACGAGTTTTTTCTCGCAATTTAACAAATTTGTTCTCATAATCTAACGACTTTTTTCTCGTAATTTAATTAATTTATTCTCAACATTTTATCTCGAATTTTCTTGAAATTTAACAAGTTTTTTCTCGTAATTTAATGAGTTTATTCTCAACATTTTATTTCTTTCTCGAAATTTAACAATTTTTTTCTCGAAATTTAACAACTTTAAATCTCGAAATGGTTTTATTTTGTTTTTTTTATTATTGCTTGGCCCTAATCCTCTTCCGTAAAGAAGAGTCTCTGATGTACGAGCACCAATGAATGCATCACATACTGGTGCAAGTTTATGAAATCAACAATTAATCTAATTAATTACTTTTTTTTTGCGCCTTTGCCTTGGATGGAAACCCAGATATTGATGTCCAGTGTTGGTTTTAACGCATAACAAGTAACGCCAGTTACATAATCAGTTACTTTTTCAAATAAGTAATGCAAGTTACTTTGTTTTCCCATTTATTGACTGACAGCTTTCCTGTTCACATGTTGAGAGAAATCGAGAGTGAATGCAGAGACGGTAACGCAAAAGTAACGTAGCATTACTTTCCATAAAATTAACTAAGTAATGCAATTAGTTACTTTTTTAGGGAGTAACGCAATATTGTAATGCATTACTTTTAAATGTAACTTTCCCCAACACTGTTGACATCAATAGCTATGTTTCCATCCACATATTTTTATGCACATTTTGGGATATTGCATATGAAACTGCTGGATGGAAATGCCAAAACAGGCAAAAACTCTAAAAATGCCCATGAAAAACTTATATGCTCAACTGGGTCAGATAATTTTGGTTGCACATGCGCATAAACTACAATGGAAACACGTTTACCTCAAGGCTTATCAAAAAAGTCATGTGACTTTGCCTGATGGGACAGCATAGCCAGCGGACTGATCTTTTTGCACAACATCTGAAATGCAGTTTTGGTCGTTCTGTAATGCCTTAGCACAGTCAGTATAATTACCTTAAGAGCGGTCTTTCACAACTACCTCCGAAAGCAAGATAACGCATTTATTGCGTTTCGTCTGCGCACTCTGAGACGCAAGTAGCTTATTATATACGAAAATTATTCCATAAAGTGGCTACTTCTGCTTTTCTTAGTCATATTTAGCGCCAGTTTATCAAGAAGTGATGTTTTTGTTCTCTTCGACTCCCTGGATGGAAACAGTGCTTTATTTTCAAATGCTTTATGTGATATTCCAATATTGCACATAAATTAAGTTCACAACTTTGGATGGAAACATAGCTAAGGTGAAGTTGCACGTCACTGCAGACTATTCACTAACTAAAGAACCAATCAGCAGTGAGTTTGAGGCTAGACTTCAACAACAGTACAATTAAAATAAATTCCATATATATCGTATGCAAGACATGATTTTTATAAATAAAATGGCAATAATTTTGTATATATGTATAAAATGTAGCAGAGCAGTGTGTCTGTCAACTGAATGCACGTACCAGTGCAACGTAACATAAAATCAGACGCTTCCACTGCATTCGAATCCGGTGCAGATGTGCCATTCATCTCCTGAGAAGAGATAAAACAGACACAATTGAGTCAGTCCAGTTAGAGTTATAAAATAAACATGGAGCAGCTCAGATCACTTGATGAGGAGTTCATATTGAGATCTGAGCACAGATTGAGACATTACTGAGATCTGAAGCTCACGTGTGAGATTACTGAGGTTTTTCTCAGGAGATTCAGCAGGTTCAAATGTTCAGGTTTCCACTTGTTCTCCATTTAAACTCGTTACTGTTCAAATCTCATTACGTCAGCTTTGTGTGAGACTTTTGAAACTGTTTGAAAGTTTTTATTCATGGGAAATCTGCATTTGCTTTTTATTCATCCATAGTCAAATATAAAACAAATATAAATCAAGTGCTGGATTAGAAAATCAATCAAATAAAAATAAAAAATTTTACAAATAAAATGTTTTTTCAAAATGTGCATTAAAACACATGTTGTTTGTCTGTGTGTGTGTGTGTGTGTGTGTGTGTGTTTATATATATATCGTATTCCACGTTATTATATATATATATATATATATATATATATATATATATATATATATATATAAAATAAACAAAAATAAGTCCACTTATTTTATTAAAATTTTGTGGTGTTGCATAAAAATGCTGGATTAGAAATCAATCAAATAAAAATTTACACAAAAATTTTATATATATATATATATAAATAAATTAAAAAGATATATATAATATATAGTCCATACACTCAATTTTATTATTTTGGAGTATTGCATTAATAAAATGCTGGAGTAGAAACAAATAAAATAAATAAAGTAAGTAATTTTGTTTTCATAAACAATTTTCAAAATGTGCATTAATACATTTTTTCTTATTTAAACTTTTATGACAATTTTTATTCTTGGCAAGTGCATAAACTTTGATGGAAACACATTTACCAAAATGCACATGCAACAGGTCATGTGAATTTATCTCATCAAATGATGTGACTGAATGATCCATTTAATCTCATTACTATTTTCATGAGCATTTTCTTTACTATGGCCTCTTTACAAAAAAAATCAGTGTGTAGTGGGCTACAACAAACAGCTCTAGTATTTTAACTAAATAATGAGCCTTATTACAGTGACCCTTGCAGAGCAGATGCACAGGATTTCAACACTCCACAGCTCGATGTAAGACAATGAGACAATGAGGTTTTCGGCAGGCCGGCATTGAATCTGACCACAGACTTCAAAGGCTGAGGAATGTGGAGCAATGATCAATCAATGAAGGCCGGATCAGGTTCCCGAGTACAGTCACACCGCGCACAATAGCCAAAGGAATCCGGCTCGCTCTGATTTCCTCCCCGCTATCATTCAAGCAACAGTTTCCACGTTATTTGTTCATAATTTCCCCAAACGTTGACTGCATTTGTCATAACTGTGAGACAATGCCCAATAGAGGCTCTCGGCCAAAGCAGACCTTCGTCACATTGTCCCACGAACAGCGCAGGACGCTTAGCCTGAATTGAACCATTTTTCAGCGCTCACCGGCCAAACTAGCCTTGTTAACGCCAGAGTTTCCTCAGTTCCCTGTAACTGATACAATGTGAAAAAGCTATTTAGTGACAGGCCAGAAAAGACTTATGGGCCATCTCTCTGGTCAGGCCCGCACTGAGTCAGTCTGGCGCGTTCATGAAGGAGAGCAGCTGCATCCTGTTATTAAAGCAGAGCGTTAACCTTTGCCAACAGCACCTGACAACCCAACTCACTGTGTTTTCTATCGCAGCCCCGTGTACTGTACCCGACGCCCGCCAAATGCCTTAAAGGGACAGTTCACACGGAATTCAACTTGTTTACTCACCCTCGTGTTGTTCAAACTCGTCCGTGAAACACAGAAGGTTAATCTTCTAGAATCTTCTCACTGCTCTTTCCATACGACGACGGTTCATGGTGACCATTTCTGTCCTAAAAGAACCATAAAAACAGTTTTTCACAGTCAAATATCAAACAACAATAACAATAGCCTGGTTTTTATTCAAATATAGTTTTATTCAAATTTTGGGTACTGCTTAAAAATGCTGGCGATTTTATATATATATATATATATATAAATACTTTTTTAAAATAAAATGTTCAAAATGTGTATTAGAAAATGCATGGAATTTCTTTCATCTAAAGTAACAGGCATTATTTTATTTTTAACCACAGTCAAATAACATCACTTATTTTTATTCAAATTTCAGGGTATTGCATAAAAAATGCTGGATGGAAATATAAATAAAATATATATAAAATATCAAAATGTGCATTAAAATGTATGCATTTTTAATGTAAAATTACTTTATTTTATTCACAGACATATCAAAATACCAAACAACAATAACAATAGCCTGGTGTCCATTCATCTCATTTTTTTTATTGCATTTTTTGGGTATTGCATAAAGTAAAATGTGCATTAAAAATGCATTTCATTTTTTTTATATGTAAAATAACAGGCATCATTTTATTTTTAACCACACTCAAATATCAAACAACAATAACAATAGTCTAGTGTCCATCACTCATTTTTATTTAAATTTTGGGGTATTGCATTAAAAAAAATATGGGATTAGAAACTTTTTTTTTTTTTTGCATTAAAAACATGCTTGTTTTTTTGTTTTGTTTAAACATTTATGACCATTTTTGTGCATCAAATGCACATAAACTACAATTGGAAATACTTTTACCAAATAATTCACACCAAACATTTACCTCAACAAATGATGTGACTGAATAATTAACTTAAATCATGAAATAAATTCTCAACTTATAGTTTTTATGACAAAACATGATTTAGTTTTCTTACACAAGTGATGCTAAATGCAAAAAATATCAAGCACTTTTCCAATCATTCCTACTCCCATCTATGATCAAATGTCCAGTGGTTTAGCAAACAGTGAGCCAGCATCTGCTATATCGATAGAGAGCCTCTACTTGATCAAAATGACTCATTAGTCCAGTCAGCCTCTGTCACCTCGTACCCTGATTGAAATGCATCTGTTGCGATGCTATTATTAGAGCGCCGTGAACATGCCTCAACTCTTTCTTGGGCCTCTTTCGCGATAGTAGATGTCCCTAACCTCACGCCGTGCATTGCTTGTTTGTTTTTTAACAACAAATTTGTTATTATATTTATGGCAAATGTAAAGGTCCTTTCAAAACAAAAGTGAAATGAATAAGCCTCAGGCTGAAGGAAATGCATATTCACGCCTGTACAGTAGAGGGCGCAGCTCAAACAAACCTTCCAGCTGTGCAGTAACGGTCAGGGTGACCAAGCTTTCACAACAAAACCCGCCCAATTGCTACTTAAAACTAGCCCAATCGCGTTTCAGGGGGGTCCCCCAGTAAAAATTATGTTCCAAAGGGGAAAATCCACGTTTTGTTGGGGTTCCCCATGTAAAATTCGCATTCCAGGGGATAAATATCATGTTATTTGGGATTGCTTCCAACTTCCAAAAAATAAAGTGTAAAAGTAGCTAATTTCTGCAGGAAAACCACAGATTTGGCAACACCGGTAGTGATACTACTAAGTGATACACTTGAACCTAAAATGACAGAAACCATCTTTGGAAAAAATTTTTTGAAGCGTAATTGGATTTTTTACTTTGGTTCGCGTCTCGATCGATTACATGGAAAAGGCGGGGTTTAAGACCTATACTACTTCCAGCCACCAGGGGGGCGATCGAAATGCTTTGGCTTCACTTTTCAGGCACACTTGGTCAATACATGGGAAAACTAAGTAACTTGCGTTACGTATTTGAAAAAGTAACTCAGATATTTAGTTCCAAATTTAAAAGTAATGCATTACTTTTCTTGTTACTTGAAAAAAGTAATCTGATTACATAACTCACGTCAGACTGTCAAAGAGTCAACAATGACGATGAGCTATTCTGCGTTCATAACTGTAGAAAAATGAAGGCAAAATATCCCAGTAACAGTCAGGGTTGCCAGGTTTTCACAACAAATCCCACCCAATTGCTACTCAAAACTAGCCCAATCGCATTCCAACCGCGTTCCAGGGGGTAAAATCCGCATTTCCCCTGGTAAAATTCACATTCCAGGGGCTAAATATCATGTTATTTGGGGGTCGCTTTAACAACCATCTTGTTTTTCATGTCCGCGGGTTGGTTTACTACAACTTTCCGACTGGGAATACCTAGTTTGTTCCATACAAAACAGTTACATTGATCCAACATTGGGAGTGATGAGCTATTCTGTGTTCATTATGCTACAAATACTACAGCTGAACTGTGGATGTTATGAACTTTTACTAAATTTGTGGAGCCGTCTAAACCTAAAACAACCCACTTCTCCTTTACGCTTGTGAAGTTTCCCCTTACATATCCGAACGCATCACACCACGAGAGATCCCATGCCATGCCGTGTGGCCATCTGCTCGGTGGAAATGTAAGCAGACACAGGTTCGTGGGAGAGGAACTCTGGGAGATTTGTGTGCTGCGCTCCTACAGGAGGTGGCATGGAAATTCATGCGCGTTGGGTACAGTTATGCAATATAGTTCATAATTCATTTTTACACAGCAATATGGATGGTGTTTTATGCCAAACCCAAGCAGGGGAGCAGCAGTGACTGGTACGAAGTCAATCCTGGGCCTGTTGTGTAAGACTAGCATTGCTTACTAATAGCGAACAAACCTGTTTTAATCCTTTTGCTCTGAGATTAAAGGCCCGCTCACACCATGGATGATAACCATAACAACATAAGTCTAAAAAACGTCCACAGCGCAACTATAATGATAACAGCACAGAGAAATTATATTGTTAGAATCGCTTTCAGAATGGATTTTTTTCCCAGTTGATGAACGATAAAAACATCGAGAGCCAATCAGAATTTAATTAAAACATTAATCGTTTTCAAAATCAGTAAAACCTGTGTCTGACATTTTCATGATTCATGAAAATGCACTTAATTTAGGATAAAATACTAGGATTTAAAACATTAATAAACATGCCAAATGCTGGCAGAATTTTGTGCGAAGACTCTAATCGTAGAATTGATTCTTTTTGAACTGGTTCTTTTGCATGAATCATTTGAACAAACTGATTCACTAAAACAAATCAAGACTTTCTCAACACATTTTACACAACTTGCTCATAAACACACTAAGCTGAAGCGTGGTCAAATTAGTAGCATCACTTCTTTCATGGTTATTATATTTTCCATAATATAAGTTATGGTTTTTATCATCTGAAACAGTGGCTTAAAAAGCGACTTATATAATGCATGTAACATCAAGTACACAAAATATGCACAGATGCATGTCTGTAGTGTTTATAATGATTTCTGAATTTTCACCCGGTGCAACTTATAGTCAGGTGCGACTTATTTTCCATACAAAATTCAGTAGATATTCCCCAACACTGCCTTAACTAGTCAAACTGGGAGGGATTTCAGCTGGTAAAGGTGGTGAGAAAGGTCACAATGGTGCTATAGATCCTTGCCAATGCTGAAAAAATAAGTTTATGGCTCGGATCCAAGGTCAGGGCTCTGAGAGGGGCCGATGGATGCTGTGAAGGAGCTTATTTACATGCAGTCCGCTGGCAACAATTGAGCGGCTAAATAAGAAGGAATTCTGTTATTTCTTCATCTATCGCTACTCCTTCTTCTATCTAAAGTCACCCATTTCTCAGAAATGTAGTCACGACCACACTTGATTTATTGGTGACTGCACTGTTCGTAACTAAAATGAAGATTAATGGAGAATCTACTTCATGTTTAATTTAATGTGTTACTTGCCATTTCTTTGTAATTATTTATAATTCTGAGTAAAAAAAGTCTGACACCAATTTCTTTCTTCAGTGTGGTTAAAGTGCAAGCCTGATTTTTTTTTTAGCTGTAAGACACATTTTAAGACTAATATTAGGCAGAAACAAATGGGTTTTTATTTTTAAAAATTTGAAGAGGCACGTCTCTCCACTCAGGAGGAAAAAAGACATTATTGAAAACAAAAACTTTAGACACCCACAGCTTTGTCATGACTTGTGGGCCTGAAAGCTGAGGATTAACAAGACATGTGGCTCTTTCTCAATTGAGACTAAAGGCCCGTTCACACCAAGAACGATAACTATAAAGATAACGATAAAGATATAGTTCTAAAAATCATTATAAATATAAATAAATAGCACTGTCCACATCACAGCTATAACGATAATGAGAAAGGATCACTTTCAGAACGATTTTTTCCAGCTGTTGAACGATAAAACACTAACAGCCAATCTGAATCCATTCTAATTTAAGGGCTCATGCATTTAAAATGGCGGACGACATTGTGGAGAAGTTAATCGCCGAGGTCCAATAAAAGCCACCGCTGTTTGACAAGTAAAAAAATGAGATCATTATGGCAGGCTAGCAAACATTGTAACATAAAATTACCTCAGATATCCAGCGCTAGTTTCGACAACATTGTCTTGCTTCCTTAAAGTTGCAGTGAAAAGGACTAGGTGTTTTTATTCCACTATATTGACTAAATTCACTGTTAGATCAGATCGATTACACTAGCTCTTCACTCCAAACATAGCATGCTGAGGACATCTGCTGGTTAAAGCCGTGTAAATGCAACAAGAACTTTGAAACCACACTGAGAATAAACAGACTGTTATCGTTCGTTTGGTGTGGACGCAAATATAGTTATCGTTCTTGCTGTGAACGGGCCGTAAGGGTGTTCACACTTGTAGTTCTGTTCTCAAAAAAAAAAAAAAAAAAACAGTTAGTCCAGTTAGCATTAACTGTTTTTTAACGCCGAACCTAAAGATACAAACCAAAAAAACGGCTTTTATGACAATATTTTGCGTCTGAACTTACCTAAATCAATTCTGTGTGCTCGGCTAAATGCGCTCGTTGTATGTGCGTACGTATGATGGTATTTTTCAGGGCTGGGTATTGACACAATTTTCACAATTCGATTCTATTACTATTCACATGCTTTCGATTCGATTCGATATCGATTATTTTGGATGTAGTATTTCAGATACAGTACATGGCAAATTGTCATGCTGTAAACTACACATGTAAGTCAGCTGGTACTACTATAATAATATTGAAGGTTAAATTAACTTATTTATATGCAAACACTCAAATTATGTTTTTATTATAAATAAAGTTTAGAATTACAATCATATTTCTACTCCAATTAGTTTTTTTTAAATATAAACATTTAAATTGTGGCTGTCATAACTGATTTATTCAAACATGCATTAAATATTGAAGAATAATAATGAATATGTAACGGTGCATAGCTATATTTATCAGAATGTTCACTTTTCTAGCTGACTAATGAGTTTATGGTCACTGAATATGTTTTTCTGAGGTAAATGTGACGTCACGTGACATTGAAGCTGTTTTATTGACGTCTTTCCGAGGTTGAAGCACTGATTGAGCGATTACACGAGACATGATACGGATTTCAGTAAGTTGTACTGTATATTTTAACATACCTTCAGATGTTCATGTTTATTTCGCTGTAACTGGTATTAAAGCGGAGGAGAGGATGATCACATGCTTCTCTTTAACTGAGGCGCTAAAGCGATCCGTCACGCCACATTAAACAGCACCAAAACGGTATTTATTTTTTGAATCTCATAATAAGATGGACGTCATTTGAAATCTGAGACTTTGCTTCATATCAAAAGTAACAAAGATTATCGCGATTTACTGGATGGGAGGAGCTACATATTCTGCTCTTTCATCAACTGAAAACAGACTAGACTAATCGATTCTTGGGATTTAAGAATCGATATCGGTTCGTAAAAATGAGAATCGATTAAAATCGAGAAATCATTATTTTTTACCCAGCCCTAATATTTTTGAGAACTCATAAAGAGCTTATAAAAAAAAGAGTCAAAACAGCAGCAGGAATTCCAGCGTCACACAAACAAAGATCTGCTGCAAGGAGACGCGTTTCCAACATCTGAACTGTAATGGGCAACGTCGCGACTATGACGAGAAAAAACAGGAATGCTTTTGCATTCTGTCCTTTTTATGGTCGCATGTTGTGACATCATGTCTTTGTTTTTGGTTTGTTTAGTCTGTGTTGAGTTCATATTTCAGTCGGATCGCACCAGAGTTTGTTTAGAAGATGTGGGTCTTGCTCTGCTTGTTTGGTGCGCACCAGGATTCATGTGGCAACGTTCACACTTGTTCAAATGAACCACACTAACAGAGCAATCGCAGCAGAGTTCATAATCGAACCAAACCGCCAAATGTACACACCCTAAATCTGCTAAATATGTCTACAGCTAGTGCACTGGAAAATGTTTTTTACTCTCTTGGACTCAACTATTACTCCGTACATTTAGTTAAAAGCCCTATTCAGATGGGACTAGTTTTCATGGAGGACGTTAGAATAATTAGTACTTAGTAATTTTAATCTGTGTTCTTCTCACACAACGGCAAACTCAGCGGCGATCTGAGAAATCGAATCCCGTCTGAATGTTAATATCTGTGACTGCCAATACTGTAATCTATTAACGCTTCTCCTCCTTTTTGATCTACCTGAGCTACCATTTGCGCACCAATCTTTCGCATGCTTTCATTTCATTTCCATATGGATTGTATGCGAGGAAAAAATCAAATTAGTAAATATAGCCAAATCGCAGAAACTGCCCATATTAATATCAGTGTCAGGATACTTGTCTAGATTTCTCTGCTCACTTATGTGCGTTTATTATAAACAGCCACTTCTATAAACTCATGAGACGTCTATTTCAATAGGGTTTTAAAGGTGCAATATGTAAGATTTTCTGTCCGCTAGAGGTCGCTAGAGGCCTATTTAAAACAAAGGCGTAGCTTGATGACGCCTCACGATTTACAAATAGTTGGAAACATTTGGGATATTGTAAGTACTCAAGTGAACAAAATATAACACTGGCCTAGTGGCCTAGCATGTCAATCTTACATATTGCACCTTTAATACCAAATTAAAGTTATATCAATAAGAAAATCATATAAGTGATGAACGCAAGCACAGCACGATGTCTAGAAAACACACACTCCCACCTCTGTAATAAGCTGCATTCACACCATGTCGTAATTAGAGTAATTTCGAGATGACGAACAATTGACGTTCTTCTCTAAGCTGGGAATTGTGCATTTCAATGGCAACACTATCAATGCCTAAATGAATCAGCAGTGGTCAGGTGCTACAAGTAGGAAACTTGCAGGCTCTGCGAGGATTTGAACGCCTTCTACAAGTTGAAATCTCGTAATTACGGTAATTATGACATGGTGTGAACGCACGGAGATGTTTATGATACATGACAGGCGTTGGGTGATAAGAATTGTAACTCGAACATTGTTTAGAAAACCAGTCCCTGCATGGGGTGTTTTACAAATGAATTTCGTCATGTGCTTTGTGAATTTGGTTCGGGTTCAGCAGTGTCAGGGCCGGACTCTAGAGGGCGCCACTGTCAGGTGCATAAGAATGGAAACGTGTTTCCCTCCAAAGGCCATTATATTCAACCTCACTGTCTATATAATTGGTCCTTCGAAAAATTCTTTCTGATTTCATAAATAAATAAATAAAATATATTTTTTTAAAAACCGATGCATTTCAGAGTAACACCAACTGTTGAACTTGATGTTTAGAGGATGGAGCAATCAAATCAGTGAATGTAAAGTGACTATATGTGGTTGTTAAATGCACAGGCATTCATTTTATTTGATAAATTAAACATTCATTCATTATTCATATTTAAGTAGCTCAAAAAAAGAAAATAATATCCATACTGACCTGTGCAGCGCTGCATCTCCGTTAGTCCATTTCAAACTAAGGAAAAACACATAAAAATGTATTATTATAATTATAATTTTGCAAAATGACTTAGTAATTTGTTTGCTTAGATAAAATATATCAGTTATTGCAATATTTGTGATATTTCACTCTGCTTTATTCATGTGAAATGCATTTGAAAGCATACCATCGACATTTTTAAGTAATTAAATCATGCTGTTTTTAAACATTTTGTTATTTAATTTAATGAACCATAGTCATCAATAAGCTTAATTGATCACGGCAGCAGAGATTTATTCAGTGAATTATTGATCAAAGATCAACAAAAGGTGAAGTAATTAGTGATTATTAAATTTGCTGATCATGAAAAAAATAGTACAGGCTTCAATCAATGTGAATAAAGAGATTAAATGTGAATATTTCATTCAAAGAGATGACAAAACAGACATAACGTTAGTTGGAAAAATGCCAAGCGATTTCTAATGCATTTCTCATTAAAGCACATATTTTTAATTTCTGCACAACTAAACATGAGCTAGTACAAATATAAATATATAAAAGGTGCAATAACATAAACCAAGAAATACAGAAAGTTTTTTTCCCCAGAGATCCACATACACATTTATAATATGACTGAGGATTTCCAAAAAACAGGATTTTGTAAGATTATACAGAAAAATTATGATTTGTGTTCTTTTATGCATAACAATAAATTGCTTTATTATGCACAAATACGCAGTATAGAGTGTTTTTAAAAAGAGAACGTATTATTGACAGTATATTTAAAAATAAATTCAAATATTATTGTGACCCTTAAAGCCAATGATACTTATTTTATATACTCTTAACTTCAAACCACATCTACAGTTTTGCATAAGAGCTTGATAATTGTGTATTTTAATCATAAGTTATGCACATGGACACGTCTTGTAGCCTTTCTTTTGTCTCACTTTTCCGCAAAACATTTGGTGCATATCGCAAAAACACGGAAAGATGCGTAAACCTATTATGCCAATAACAATCGTTCAACAAACTTGACAAAAAATTATCTAGCAATAAATCTGTCAGCAAACACAAATGACCCTGACGTTGTGGTGAAAGTTCGGACTTTGGAAAAGAGAAATGAATTATGATTAAATATAATTAAGCACGGCTAATGTATATACATTTAAAATAGTATATATATATATTAGTATATTTAATATGTGTGTTACACTGTGAGTGTCCCAAACACATTACAGGAAACAAAGACAATTGTGACAAAGGTAATAGGATTAAAAATACTTACATGGATTAAACCAAAAATAAGACGAGATCAGTGTATCATAAAAACCGTGACATATTAAATTCTGCACTGTTATTTTGGGACTAAACTGGCTTCAATAGACACGCTAATACACAACCATACACTAAAAGCTTTATAATATCTTGCAATTCTGATCTTTTTGTGTTTGCTAGTTAAGTTTGAAATAAACATATTGAATATTTAAAAAAAAAAAATATATATATGGTTTAAAAAACACACATGCACACGACAATGTAAAACACACATAGATTTTATCATAAAATTATAGATTTTATATAAAGCTAACTATAATTCAAATAAACTAACACTAAACCTTAAATGAAGCTTTTGCATTTTTAGATTTAAAAATAAATAAATCATTTATTTAATCTATGGATCTCTTTTATCCAATTGTAAATGTAAGTAAAAGCCAGTATTTCAATGTTCAAAAATGTGCACAAAATAAATGCACTCAGATTTGAAAAAAATATTTATTTTAAAATCACAACTTCGTAAAAAAGTGTTTGTGTATGTGTGCGTTTAAGTAAATAAACTTGCTTGACAGAAAATTAAATTGTCTTAAAATGCAGTGGCAATTCCAAAAAAATGTAGTCTGTGGTCTGTTTAATCTCGTCAGTAAAATGGATATATTTTTCGATCCATATTGTCTAGAAGTATCGATAGAGCTTGATTCACAGACTGCATCAAAATGGTGGACTTGAACTTCACACACACACACACACACACTGAGGCCCAAACTACTGAGGAATGAGACCCCCTCACTGCAGACACCGTGTGTGTGTGTGCCCGAGGGTGACCAATCGAGTTTGAAAATATTTAAAAATATACCTAAATTAAATTCAAAGTCGTGTGCTAAAGTTTTACCATAATAAATATGTATTTTTGAAGCGCCTGAGGGCGAGCAGTCGAGATGCAAATATAAAGAACTTTCCCAAAATTCCATTTAAAGCTGTGTGCAATTTTTTCTACTGTAATGCATATGTATTTTTGAAGTACTTCTAACTGTGTGTGTGCATGAAGCGCTAACACACATTTCACAGTTAAAATGTTTGAAGTCTCTCTACATCCGACGAAGTGCCCTGTTCTTGATTTGGCAGCTCTTTGCCAAACACGGTGAAGTCGCAAAGTCAGCAAATTCGACGACAGGTAAAAATCACACACACAGACACACACACACACACTAGACCACAATCTGGGAGTCCAATTGAATAATTCCACACCCCAATGAGAGTTATAGCAGGAGTATTTGGCTGGAAGGTATAAATCTACACCACATGCATCACAACATCAAACTTCCCGTCTGATAATTATCAGAAAAAAAAACAAGCCTTTACAGAAAATACAGTCCGGAATTCAATAAACCGCAACTATATAATATTAAACAACTTTGGGTCACGATTCGGAACTTATTAAGGGAATATATTTATAAAATTAACTTTTTTTTTTTTAATTAAAAACCTTATGCATATGGCCGTATGAATTACATTTAAGATTTAAGTATGCCATATTGTCTTTAAAACATAATATATATATATATATATATATATATATATATATATATATATATATATATATATATATATATATATATATATATATATATATATATATATATATGAGCAGCGCTAGCTATTAAATGAATCATAAATGTGTAAAAGCATTATTATGAGTATTATATCATAATTTTGTTGATTTTTAAATGCATTGTGCAAAATTTTTACTTTAATTGAACGAACCACATGTGCATTTCGTAAGTTTAAATATTTTTTGGTTAAAAAAGCACCTAAAAATTAAATCGCTGTATACAATGGCAATTAAAAATAAATATATTATATAAAAGATTGCATGTGATAAATAAAAATCACAGTACAGCTGATCAAAGGCCCAGGACTGTAATTCAATAGAGGCCAAATACAAAGACTGAAGCCAGGCCTCTTGCTACCGATTATAATTTAGAAGAAAAAAAAAACATTTTGACCCAAATATAAATATTGATGAATACCTCTTTCGCTGTGTTTTATTTAATAAAACAAGACCGCTACGTATAAAAGTTTCGTAAACATAGCAAAGTATCATCTCAACATGGTTGAAGAGTATCAGCATAAGTATACTCGTAAATTTCAATGCATCCGAATGAGTAAATGGAATACATTTCGGATAGATTTTAATGCATTTACAGGCATTTCGGAATAATATCGAACTGAGTGATACTTCATAAATGGAAACATTTTCTTCATTGGTGTTCTTTGCATTAGACCTGAATCAGTGTGTTTTCGAAATGCATGTCTGTGCATCGGAGAAGGAAAAAGCACGCACACACACACATTCACACGCACGCACACTGCTGTGACTTACACACATCTGCGAGGACGTCAGCGTCCGGAGGCAGTGCTTTCCGCAGGCCTCTTTTTCTTCAGATGTCTTGCTGCAGAGAGAAAAAGAGAGCCTTCCCGTTCCGCTATCCCGGTCTCGAATTCCAGTCCACCCTCTCAGCGCAGGGATCTGGTTAGGCTCGCCGGCTGCTCGGCTGGGCCTCTGGAACAATAGGAGGCCTCCGGGGCGTCTGGGAGGCGTGTGTGAACCCCGTCTGTGGACCAGAGCGCGTCTCACTGAATGGTGCGTGTTAGCAAACACACAATTAGCGTGTCTGCCGCATGCAAATGGTCCCGTGGTTTCCACGGCACATGCGATCAGCTCTCGGAGGCCCGAGGAGTGTTGAACGCCCCCCCTCCACCTCCTCCTTCACGATCCTCTTTTTCTACATCTTCCCCTCCCCTCGCGACCATCTTTCACTTTTTTTTTCTGTGATAGTTGCATGGCGTTTTCCTTACACTCCCAACAACGTGCAGATCACCGATTTTCGGTTGCCTTTTGTGAGCAACTGGCACCTGTCCCAGAACGGAGCCGCTTCACTCCTGAATTCCGGATCAGGAACGGTTAAGTTGCAGGTCAGTACTTCCAAAATGGGTTTTCGCCGCTCCGAAGGGCCTGGCGCTGCGCTGGCGTGGGCTGCGGGTCGAGGTGAATTCGCCTGCTCGATAAAATCGGAGAAGAAATGAGTCAAAATAGGCACTCTGAGAACCAAACCTGGCTAAAAATCTGCAATCAGGTGCATGGAAAAGCTCAGGAACGTGCTGGAAAGCGGGAGCGTGTTGGCAGGTTTGTGGAGGAGCCTCTGTCGCGCTCTAGTCAGGAGGCCCTCGTGGCAAAAAAAAGGGTTTTTCTTTCCCCTTTTTTCCCCTCTTGCACTCTCTAAAAACTCCTTTCCACCTTGCATACAGCACGAAGACAACCGGGCTCGAGGAACCCGTACGGAAAGCGAAAGAACTGTGGAGAGGGAAAGAGATATGAAACTGGAGACGTAGAGGGGTGAAACTCCTCATCAGACGTCCCACATGGCCTTGCACTTGAGAGGGAGGGAGAGAGAGAGAGAGAGACAAATAAAGAGAGAGAGAAGTGGGAGGGCGGAAAAACAGCAAGTCCAGAGCGGGAGGAGAAAGACAGAGAGAGAGAGGGAGTGTGACATAGATACTCCTCCCCCAGTGCGCAGACTCAGTGTGTTTTCTCACACACACACACACACACACACGGATAATCCCAGCAGAAAGAAAGAAAGAAAGAAAGAAAGAAAGAAAGAAAGAAAGAAAGAAAGAAAGAAAGAGTGGAAATGCAGAAGAACACACCGAAAATGTATTTGAAACTTTGAATTCCACGTTTCTGAACATAAAAAAAGCTGTTTTTTATTATTAGGTCATCTTTTCCGCAAACATTCATTTGGTTGCTTTAAAGGTTTGCTTAATAGTTCACTTTAACATGGAGATCAAAAACATTGAACACCAAGCATAGATCTCTGAATAACGTTTACACAGCAATTCCTAAAAGTAAAAAAAAAAAAAAACAAAACAAAAAAAACACTGTAAAGTATAATAGTACATTCTGTATCGATGTTTTTCATGTGTGTCCGAACACAATACACCCATTTTGAATAAAGATTTTCATTGAATAACAGCTTAAACTAGGGCTGGGCGATATATCGCATGCGATTGTCACGCGCATTTCGTCAGTAAAGCCGGTTCCCTGATTGCCGCGAAATCGCCATCACCTGCTTTCAGATGGAGCGCCATTTAATAGACAGAGCCGTAGATCACTGATAAGCCACGCAATATCGCGTTCATTATCGAAGGCGATTCATCTGCGATATGAATGTGATATTGCGTGGCTTATCAGTGAACTACGGCTCTGTCTATTAAATGCCGCTCCATTTGAAAGCAGGTGATGGCGATTTCGCGGCAATCAGGGAACCGGCTTTACTGACGAAATGCGCGTGACAATCACATGCGATATATCGCCCAGCCCTAGCTTAAACTTTGGTGTATTCCTCAAATAAAGCATCATATGACTTAAGACGACATAAAATATAGTGCATGAGTTATACGGACTAATGTTGTGATACGACGGAAATGATGTACGAAAAAGAGCTGTTTGGTGCCGATAGCCTAGTGGGCAGCACTGACATATATCGCCGTTACGCTTCGTGGGACCAGAGATCGAGTCTCGGACCTTTCCCGATACCCCCCCAACTTCACTTCCTATCTGCTTACTGTCCTATCATAATAAAGGCAAAATTAATGACATGGTGAGTAAATAATGATAGAATTAGATTTTCGTGTGAACTATTCCTTTAACCAGGTAGTCTTTACGACTTTAAGGATAATAAACTCTCCTAAAACTTTTCTACTAACCACATCCAACAAAGGACATACTTTGTCTTTTCCACAACATCACAAATGACCATTCATTCTGTGGTGGAAATGACATTTTAAACATCTTTTTTTTGTAATCAATTTCATAACTAGCATTTTATGCATCGTAAATACACACAAATAATATTTGTCCACTTTGCATATTTTAAAAAAAATGCCTGGAAATGATGCACAATAGAAATACTCTGCTACAAATGATATTTACCTTGAGGTCTTCATTTCACATTGCAGTCTCCGTGATAAACAAGTATACTAACCTCAAATAAAACTTTTTGTTTACATCATTATAGTTTTAATCATAGTTTTGGATGTTTGGGAAAGCAAAAATAAGACAATTTCATTTCAGAAATACAAAACGAAAGTCTGTTAGATGATAAAAATCAGCCACTGGTTCATTCAAGTGTCTGTACTTGAAGAAACACCCACATTCAACCAATCAGAGTCTCTACACTGGATTTAGCAACAACTCTGACCTTCCAGCCAATGAGAATGCGGGAGAACGAACAGACTCCACCCCCCCCCATGATACAGCTCTCCTCATGTGCCCTTTCTCTCTCTCCCTACTCCTCGTTCATCTGTCCATCTGCCCCGTTCTCTTAAATCCCTCCCTTGCGGTGACCGAACAAGACTGGGAAAGAAAACGGCAAAAACATTAGATGTTCATTCAAACACACCCTCATCTCAGGGAAGTGGCGCTATCCTTTCCCTTCATTTCTTCCCAGTGCCTGACATTGAGGTGCTTTTGTAATAAATTAAAAGGAAAAGGACAGAGCAAAAACTTTCTGTTTGCTCTGGCGCTTGCTCCCGAAACCCCTTGAGGCCGGACTCGCTGTACAAACTTTTTTTTCCCTCCCGACTGCAGCTTTCTCTTTCTCTCTCTCTCCCCTCGCTTTTCCTCTCGGCGGCTAGACTAATGAGAGCGCAGAAAGAGAGAAAGCCTGCGAACTGCGAAAATCTCTTGCGGACTTACTCAACACTTCTCTTTGCAGTTTCTCTGGGGACTGAGGGAAGATTGTGACACTTCAGAAGGTGGGGCTGCTTTCTTAACCAGCGTCTTTCTGTGTCTGAAAGTGTGAATGCTGCGCTCGGACTGATCTAACATGGCCGATGCACGAGGGCGCACCCATTCCCTTCGGCACTGGCTCGTGTCTGTCCTTGCACACCAACACACCGATGCTCGTCGCAGGCCAATGCAGAGTTAATGCGTTCGGAGTAAAAAAAAAAGAAGCATAGTTTGTGCGGCCTGTTGAACGATTTTACGGCGTTAGTTAGGGACCCCGCCGTTTTCCTCCAACGTCACATCTCGCCACGGCTTCTGACCAATCGGCAGCCTCGTTTCCGGATGGCAGCTAAAAACGTACACGCTTGTGTTTCATTTCTAACTTCAGATAGCAGATTGCATCCCCAAAGACACAGCTTTATCTTTCGTTGTTTAGCAAGAAAACTCTCCGTTTAGTAGCTTTTTTTTTGCAGTGGTTTTGCACGGTGACCGCGGCCTGAGTTCAAGCATTTGCTTACAGGTTACTGGCCAAATATTAACAACCTGAGCTTCAACACCGCCTTTATGTCTAAACACATCTCCCATTAGCAGTGACAAAACAGAGCGTTTCTGAAATCCATCAAATCCCAAAGTGGTAGGGTTGCAATAGCTGTGGATTCATTCACAATTACTGCAATGCTAACGGAGGAAACTGGTGCAAGAGAAAATGTGGTCTGATTGTACAGTGAATTTGAATAAATGGCATCATACTATAACATGAGGACTGTTGAAAACATAATGCTAACGTTAATATGATGCCGTGCAAACACTCACACAAATATACTTCACCTCTCTGAGGCCACGTACAGCACAAAATGGCGGCTGCCACCATCTCGTAGATGTCGACTGTCTTGTATATGATGCATATACAGAGTACAGAGCACAATAAAGATTGCATTGTAAAAAAAACAAAAAAAAAAAACACTTTTGCTTAATTGTGTGTATTTTTATGTTGCAATGCACATTTTTCCTTTTTTCACAGAAAAATAAATGCATGGATGAAACAAATATTTCAATGTTTTCTCATTTCATTTTTTGCAATTGTTATTCCTTTTAATAATTCAATAGCTGCATTAAAATGCATAATTTGCATTAAAATTAATAGCATGCATTAAATCCACAATTAAATTGCATAATAATTGCATTCAAATCATGTGAAAATAAAATGCATTTCTTTCCTTAAAACGAACAGCTTGTTTTATTCATTTTAATGCAATGGAATGCAATGCAATTTTCTTTCTCTAGAAAGGGAAGCTATATTTGGACAATTCTCCAATGGATCCTTGTCCTTGCAAATTCATCAGATGCTTCAGACTTTAACTAGACGTAGCAAACGAAATAAAATGCCAACTAGCACATCTGTTTTGCTGCACATTTTAGTCAGCACTGCATTCTTTGATATCGTGATGTTGACCAGGCGTTAGGCCGCGTTAGCATGAGTAAGTACTCTGGATGAGGCCAGAAAGCACGAGGTAGTGTGACGCTCCTCGCCGGATTCACAGACACACACACACACACACACACACAGTGTTTGTGGCAACAGGAAATGCTGGACAAATGAAAGGCAGCAAGAAAACAGCCGACAGCAGGAGCTTTGAGAGCCGAGAACTGAGATTCTCTTCCATGCCTGGAAAGACGGATACTAAGAGTTTCAAGGTAATTATTCTTAAAAATAGCTTTCTACTAGTTAAGTTAAACTCTTAAAATCTGTTCAAACATGCAAATTGCACACAATTAAATTTGAATATGCTTGTCCAAACAAATCACACAGTTTCGACTACGTTTACACGTCGTCACACATCCGTCTCAGGCCGCGGCGCACAAATAAACTCCTTTCCCGACTTCACACAAAAAAGGCGGCATAGGCCGTTTGAGGTGGTCTGACCTCTGACCTCCACGCGTGCCTAAAGGACTGCTTCATTGACTCCCCACTGGCTCAGACAAAAAGGTCACGACCCCTGGGTCAAAAGCGCTACTCAAGGGGCTGTTCAAGCTCAATTGAGAGGGTGCGACATTTGTTTGCTTTGACAAGGTAAAGATTACGCTCACATTAAGTGTTGTCGACAAGGGGGTCAGCCCCTTGGGAATGACCTCTGGGACCTCAGACAGCTCCTCTTATTAACTGTTGCTGACCCTTGACCTCTGGCATCATCCGTGCGACACCGCGCTCGCAAACGTGTCTCGCCCCGTGAGATCTGAAACAGACATCAATAACGCACAGGTTAGTTGGATTTAAAATAAATATTGAAATAAAAAAGGTTGGAATTCATTTAAATATATTTAACAACCTCATTAATATATATTATATGCAAAATATTTAAATCAAATACATTTGAAAGAAAAGAGATGCAAGACTTCTTTCAGAGAATTTGAGAACTGCTTTTAAAAAAAATTTAATTTGGCTTCTTATAATTAAATTAAGCATTTGAAAGAACATTTTGGCAAACTTTACACTACTTATAAAAGTATTTCTAATGCATTAATTATAATGTATGATCTCATTAATTTTAACCACAGTTATAATGCATTATGATATTTATATCACAGCTTTAGAAAGTATAACACATTAAAAAACAAGGAATCTGCAAATATTATAATGCAAATTAACTTTGGTTACAATTATTTTTGAAAAGATATAATGCCTTATAATGTACATTATGAATGCCTTTATAATGAATTATGCATAAAGGCTTTAAGTTTGTAGTGCCGATAATTAATTTGATCAATTATGAACCATTTTTTTAACTATTTCAATTTATAGTATACAATGTAAAAAATAATTGTTTGTTTAATTTAAAGTAAGTTACCTTGCTTCTTTAAAATAGAGTTCATTGAAATTAAAAATTTCATTTAAGTTAATACAATGAAGGCATTTACTCAACAGAAACTCAAAATATTATGTTATCTGAACTACATTAATTATCTAAGTTGATTTGGCAAAAGAAAAAAAAAATTTATAACAAATCATGAGAATAATGTTTTAAAGTGTAAGTGTATTTAAAAACTTGATTAGAATTAGCAAAGTTTCCATTTTTTCCCTATTAAAATTTTGTTCCAACCACTTAAAAATGAAATATATTTATGAATTATGCATGTAGTATGTCTAAAACAAATATATTGTGAGGGGAAATTATATAGCATCAAGATTTGCAAACTAGATTTGTGTGTGTGTGTGTGTGTGTGTGTGTGTGTGTGAGACAAGAACAAGAGAAACTGAAGCAAACGTAATAAAATTTTCATAATGTTTTTTCTCACTAAATCACTGATATTTAACTTTACTAACAACACACAATAATAATTATATTAATAATATTAATATTTTGTCAATAAATATACTTGTATATAAAAAAAAAAGTTAATTAGACATTAAAAACACCTTTTAAGCATTTAAATTGCGTGCAAATATAGATACACTAAATTGGCCAAATATTATTTTTTGATCAATTATTTATATATACATATATACAGTATATATAACTCAGTCAGAGGATTGAATGTCTTTTGTCACAGACAGCCTACATAATATTTTATATTCAGTGAACCAAATACCACAATATTTTCACAATAACTCATTTTAAATAAAAATATCTTATAAAGGTGCATGAAAATATGAATATAACACACATTCAGCACAATTCAAACACCAGTGTAAAGACACTTCTTTACCTGTGATATTCACTATCATACAATTCTTGCACAAAATATAAATCATAAATGCATGCAATATCACCTTATATGATTTCACATTTTCCCTTAGTTTTAAAATGAACATAAAAGCACACGGTCTTCTTCCATAATCTGTCCATTTACAAACTAAATTAATATGCGCACACTGAGTGATGAATATGAGCTGGGTTACGCGTGTTAAATACATATTCATTTAACACAAATCTCAGCTTTCCTTCATCAACAAGAACAAAGTTTGCCAGAACTAACCGAAGGCTTTTCTCAAATGAAACTGACACGAGCAAACCTAAATTGATAGTTTTATGCAATTCAAAACGACATTTTTGTTTGTTCATGTTAATGCACATCTCCAAAATGAGGCACGTTGAATGAGAATGTAGCCATTAAGAGCTGTCAATCAAACAATCACTCAACTCACCCGCTGAAGATGCTCATCAAGTCCACAAAATATATCGTTTTCAGGTCTTTGACAGTCCTGTGAAGTGATTCTGTGTCCTTCTGTTTGGGCCGAAGCTGGCACGGGACGTGACCTGGCGCACAAAATAAAAAGAGAGAGAGAGGGAGAGAGAGGAAGAAAGTCTGCTTAGAAAAGAAAACCCCTATCCTCCAGGTGCAAATTACATTCAACCTGAGCGGATTGAGAAAGCATGACATTTTGCGGCAAATTTACTTGTGAAAAACAGCGTGCGACTCCTGAACTGCGGGGACAATAAAACGCACGGCAAAGCAGGTAGACATCTGACTCGTGCACTTATAAAGTGCGTTAAATACTGTGGCGTTCGGACCGGGACCTGCCACGTCAGCAATGTGCTTTTGGACAGGGCATCATGGGAGTTCCTCCGGTCAGACCCGACACGCCCTTCACGCGCCACACATCAGCAAATAAACTGTCTGTTTGTCTTCTCTGGTGTTTCTCTGATTGCACATAAACACATTAAAACGCACTTCTGCATGTTGATTTCTGATCCCAGCATTACGAGCAACAAGCGTCAGTTTTTCGGGATTTATCCGAGGTCACACTTTTTTTGCTGCATAACACCGAAAGCAAACATCATTAACGTTAACCGAGCTCTAATTTGCACATCATCTATGATTGTGAAATACATTTGAAAGCCATTTAAAAGAGCTTGGGCTGATGTGATTGCTTGGGTAAACAACCGAAGTACAACTAAGACCATCTGCATGCAATTCTGTCGGGAAATTTAATCCGAAATTTCAGTCACATTCATAAACTCTTAAACCTTAATGCTCAAAATAATTCATTCGTTTCAGTAGAGCAAACTCAAACTAAATAAATAGTTAATCAAATTAACTTTTATAAGTATTTAGAACTTTATTTGTCTTGTGAGTTCGCGAAACGGACACATTTGAATCGTTTCGTTGTTTTGAGATTTATGAATTTGTTTCTTTTCATTTTTTACCTGAAACCGGGTTTCCCAGCATGCTTTGTCATGACACTCGAAAGGGAGAGTAAATGCTAAAATTAAGTGCAGAAGAAAGGGTTCTATTTGGAATCTCCATCATGGGATCTTTTTATGGATTTAGTTTTAATTTGAATTCATTCTTAATTTTAAGAAATAAACACACTTGATCACTTGAAAAAATGTAAATAACCCCTAAACATGTAATCATTTACGACGTTTCTCCTTTTCTAGAACCTTTTTGGCATAAAGGGTTCTTTAAAAATCCTAGAGTTCTATATAGAACCTTTTTATTTTTTATAAGAGTGTATAATATAACTGGTAACACTTTATTTTAAGGTGACGTACTAATAACAGTAAATTATGCCTAAAACAAACCCTAACTGTAACTATATAGAAAGTACATGTAATTAATTAATATAACTCAGTACTTATTTGAGAAAGTACAATGTAACTGCCCACCTAAGTAAAGGGTAACCATATAAATTGGCAATATAAACGCAATGATCGTTCATACAGTAACATCCAAAAATATTTGGATGCATTATAAGAAAACATCACTTCTCTTCGTCATTTTCATCAGCTCTTTGAATCAGCTGGTGTTTTAGTGACTTGTTTAGGACATGTTCATCAAACATCATACTGATTGTCTTCATTTTCAGCACTAGATCTAGAGGTTTAGCAGCTCAAAGATTTGCGCTTGTGCATCTTTCTTTACAATAAATGACATGAAATATGTAATGCAATGATTTTTTTGTATGTAATGCAGGTGTCGACAGCACAATTCAATCATAAAATATTTCTTCATTTAGCAGGACTGTATTTAGAAATGATCATCACACTCTTTTTATAGACTTTGAGTTGCTGCTTTCCTTTTAGAAAAAGATTTTTATTTTTTTTAACCAGATTTGACAGCTAATAAATTGCAACAAAATGTATATAATATTCTTGTCCAAACCCTTCAATCATATTACATTCTTAAATATAAAATTGAGCCTTAAAAAACTGAATTTACTAAACTAAAATGCACATCTAGCACTGCTTTTAAAAACATATACAAGTAAAAATGATTTACTTATATATTTACTTTAACAATATTTCAAGAGAATATAATTAAAAAGCCACAACAAATGCTAACGATCACAAATATACTGTACTCAGATCATTAAAAAAATTAAAACTCAATCAAACCTATTTTATTTCGAGTTTACAATAAAGCAGCAATTTTAAAAATTCAGTTAAATTTTTAATAATTTTATTATGTGCTTTACTCATTTTTATTTGTTTTTTTGGGAGGGTTTATGTGTCTAAATGTTTTATTTATTTCCAGTGATTTCAGTGCATAAACTCGATCTTATTTTAGCTATATGCCTTGCAACATTTCTCATTTTCATGACGTTTTTAATCCAATATATATATATTTTTTTTTAAATTTCAGTTTTATTTCATTTAACACAAAAAATGAGTTGACGATGATCACCCTGCACTACATCTAACGATAACGACATAAGCTAATATACATTCATCAATTTAATAAAATAAAAAAAACACTATATTAAACCTAATCTCTCTATATTTTATGTCTACAATAAAGCAGCCAACTTTTTTTCTGTTCGAAATAATTGTTTGACATCTAAATCCCGAGCTCGGCACATCGAGCTCAAGAGAAGGTCGCCTGACTTTCCCTCGTGAACGTAACGATCCATACGATCGAGTGTCTGGCTGCGGTTACTGCTGCACGCTCACCTAATGAGACACCGACAGAAAGAGACGCGGTTCACGGGGGGCTTTTCGCTAATAATCCCCACCCCCAACTTTTTCTTTTTCAATAGGTAGAGCTGTCTGTCTCTCGGGTCTAGACTGAGGGGGGCTGGTGGACTCTGGAAGGTCACGTGTGCCAAGCCCATGACAAAAGCCTCTTTTATGTAGAGCGTATGCAGATAGAGCTGCTGCTTTTGTGCACCGACCCCAAGCCTGGAGGAGGGATGGGGCGAGAGAGAGAGAGATTGGTGTGAAAACACGGAAAACACTCGCATGTTCCAACCTGGTTTGTGACTAAATGATTTAAATGTCTTTTAAAGACCCCATAACGATAAAATGTTCTTAAACATTAACATTTCTGTAGAACCAACAATATGCAAATTGATTAGCATGAGTTGGTTTCTTAATAGTACATGTTAATGGTGTTAAGGCCTGTTCATGGGTGATAACTATTATAAAAAATAACTATAAATAATTGTTAATTGTTCTGAAGTGTTATTTTATTTTTTTATATATATATATATATATATATATATATATATATATATATATGAATTTTTAGTCTTATATCTTCATTTTTTGTTTTAATTTTAGTTGAATTTTTAGTAATTTTATTGTGATTTTATCATTTTTATTAGTTTTTTTGTGATTTTATATTTCTATTTCTATGTAACTTTAATTTATTTATTTATGTCAGTTTATTTGTATTTATTTCCAGTCATTTTAATGCTTCAACTTAAACTAAAATTAGTATTTATTAGTATATTAGTATTATATAGGTATTTAATTAATTAATTATTATTATTATTATATAATTATATATTAATAATATAATATATTAATATTAATAAGCAAGCATATATATATATATATATATATATATATATATATATATATATATATATATATATATATGCTTGCTTATTAATATTAAACTTAAATTAAACTTATTTAGTTGAGCATGGCAACATTTCTAATTTTCATGAAGTTTTTATTTTAATATTTATATTTTACTTTTGCTTTATTTCATTTAACAAAAATGTTTTTAATAGTTTTTATGATGATCACCCTGAACTGCCAACTATAACGATAACGACAGAGGAATAATATCTTAGAAATCACTTTATGAACAATAAAATTGTTGACAGCCAATCAGAATCCATCAGAGCATTTAAAGCGGCAGCGCACGTATTATGAAGAATGTTATTGTGTTTTGGTGTGATGCTAATATAGTTATCATTCTTGGTGTGAACATGCATTTACTGTTATCAGTTCATCAGGGCGCATTAAAAACAATTAAGAAAAAATTCTTTATAATCTTTCATCAAATTTAATAACTTGCTTCACCCATTTCAGCTGACATCATCAATCCCTCTTATTTTTCCAAACACATTCATATAAAAGACACACATGCACACACACACACACATATGCGCACACACGCTTGCAGACACACATGCACACACACACACACACACAGGCTTGCAAAACATGCTTGCACACACACTTTTGCACACATATATTTCTTTCATATAAATGCAGATTGCTTTGATATTTTATTATATAATGCAATGACATTCAGAGCCCAAAACACCTGTGGACAGTTAATGTCAGAATGTGATTGCATTAGATGCATCAAACGAACAGATTTCTGGAGTCTCAACATGTCAGTCAGCTGCTGTGCTGCTTTCTTTCAGCTTTTCAGGATGGACAATCTTCTATTTCGTAAAGTGTGCTTATGCATCAGAAATACAGCTTGTTTTGATATGTTACTATATAATGCAGTGACATTCAGTCATTTTTATGTGTCTAAATACTCACAGAATAATAAAAAATGAGAAAGATCTGCTCTTGACCTGTAAACTCCAGCAGCTGCAGTGAATGCAAATGACCCGAACTCCCTAAAAACGCTCTTCAAAAGACACGGCACAGAAATCACACAGCCAAAACTGTCCCGAAACCACACAAACGACTCATCAATCCACAAAAACATCCGTGCCTGTTTACACCATCACTTCAATTTATGAAAGATAAAATCAAGGTGCATCACACAGCTTGTAAATACGTCACATTAGGGAAATAAAATGGGCTTTGATTGCTTGAATTTAATAGTATTTTAATTGGTTCGAAAATGTGTTTATTCCTAATTAAACTGAAATTATTATTACACACACATTGTGATTAGACTGGCATTATAAAATATATTAATTTATATTATGTTATATTTATAAATTAATTAGATAAATTCATTTATAAAGTTATTTAATATAAAAATGTTAAATAAATGTATACATTTAATAATTTATTTTTTGTTAATAAATTTATTTAAAAAAATATTTTAATGTGCTTTTTTTGGTCATTATTGTTTTATACCATGTAGTTTCACAATTGCTCCTTGTGAGCGATAAGAAAGAAAAAAAAAGTGTCTTAATTTTAATTATTCCTAATGAACGGCATGTGCATAATAAGGGAAAGTTAGTTTATTTTTAAATGCACGCCGGCTGATGAAGCTGAAACAGTTTGACATGATCTGGGATGAAACGCTGAAGATTTGAGCGTTCATTGAACAGCTTTAACGCTCCACATTCAGCCCGACAGACTAAAAAACGGATGTGAAATGCGTCTCATTGTCCAGTGGAGTTCGTTGACAGTCGTCCAGCGTAACCAAGTATTTCAGGTCACTTCGCAGGCAGTTTGTCAGACAGCCAAAAGTCCCAGAATGCCTGGCGAAAGCCCAGCCTTGTTCAGCTCGGAGAGTTAACTGTTGCGACACAAGACGGACCTTTTTCCCTCTCTCTTTTCCTCCTGTCATCGGTTAGCCTTCTGTTTGTCCTTCTAAACAACCGTTTTTCCTTTTGTTTGGGGAATCGGAGCTGCTACGACACGATCGTTCGGCTCTAACGCTAAAACACTGACGGTTAAACACACAGCTGATCATTTAATGACTTCTGAAACACATTTGGAGATGTTTAATGTGGCCTCTTAAAGGAACAGTTCACACAAAAATGTTATTTCTTGTTTGGAAAGTTTATATTGACCGCAGCTTTAATAAGGATTAAAAAAGCTACAGTAAAATGATCAAAAGTAGTCTAAATAGCTTGTGCATTTATATTTGAAGTCTTCTCAAGCTTTATTTGAAGAAGAGACTCATATTTAGTTGCTAGGACAGTAAATCATTTTTTGCGTGAGCAGCTCTGGTCGGTCAGAGGCATTTGACCTGATCTCTGATCAGCTGCTTTATATTTCTCTGGTCACTAGAGACGCCGTGTCGTCCGGTTCACTGCTTTCTGTTCGTTCTGCATCTGTGCCACACCTGCAACTCTGATAACTGATAACAACACCACCATCATCAGAGAAGAACTGCCTGAAGAACCACACACACACACACACACACACACAGTGGGTACGGAAAGTATTCAGACCCCCTTAAATTTTTCACTCTTTGTTATATTGCAGCCATTTGCTAAAATCATTTAAGTTCATTTTTTTCCTCATTAATGTACACACAGCAGACAATATTGACAGAAAAACACAGAATTGTTGACATTTTTGCAGATTTATTAAAAAAGAAAAACTGAAATATCACATGGTCCTAAGTATTCAGACCCTTTGCTCAGTATTTAGTAGAAGCACCCTTTTGATCTAATACAGCCATGAGTCTTTTTGGGAAAGATGCAACAAGTTTTTCACACCTGGATTTGGGGATCCTCTGCCATTCCTCCTTGCAGATCCTCTCCAGTTCTGTCAGGTTGGATGGTAAATGTTGGTGGACAGCCATTTTTAGGTCTCTCCAGAGATGCTCAATTGGGTTTAAGTCAGGGCTCTGGCTGGGCCATTCAAGAACAGTCACAGAGTTGTTGTGAAGCCATTCCTTCATTATTTTAGCTGTGTGCTTAGTGTCATTGTCTTGTTGGAAGGTAAACCTTCGGCCCAGTCTGAGGTCCTGAGCACTCTGGAGAAGGTTTTCGTCCAGGATATCCCTGTACTTGGCCGCATTCATCTTTCCCTCGATTGCAACCAGTCGTCCTGTCCCTGCAGCTGAAAAACACCCCCACAGCATGATGCTGCCACCACCATGCTTCACTGTTGGGACTGTATTGGACAGGTGATGAGCAGTGCTTGGTTTTCTCCACACATACCGCTTAGAATTAAGGCCAGAAAGTTCTATCTTGGTCTCATCAGACCAGAGAATCTTATTTCTCACCATCTTGGCAAACTCCATGCAGGCTTTCATGTGTCTTGCACTGAGGAGAGGCTTGCGTCGGGCCACTCTGCCATAAAGCCCCGACTGGTGGAGGGCTGCAGTGATGCTTGACTTTCTACAACTTTCTCCCATCTCCCGACTGCATCTCTGGAGCTCAGCCACAGTGATCTTTGGGTTTTTCTTTACCTCTCTCACCAAGGCTCTTCTCCCCTGATAGCTCAGTTTGGCCGGACGGCCAGCTCTAGGAAGGGTTCTGGTCGTCCCAAACGTCTTCCATTTAAGGATTATGGAGGCCACTGTGCTCTTAGGAACCTTAAGTGCAGCAGAAATGTTTTTGTAACCTTGGCCAGATCTGTGCCTTGCCACAATTCTGTCTCTGAGCTCTTCAGGCAGTTCCTTTGACCTCATGATTCTCATTTGCTCTGACATGCACTGTGAGCTGTAAGGTCTTATATAGACAGGTGTGTGGCTTTCCTAATCAAGTCCAATCAGTATAATCAAACACAGCTGGACTCAAATGAAGGTGTGGAACCATCTCAAGGATGATCAGAAGAAATGGACAGCACCTGAGTTAAATATATGAGTGTCACAGCAAAGGGTCTGAATACTTAGGACCATGTGATATTTCAGTTTTTCTTTTTTAATAAATCTGCAAAAATGTCAACAATTCTGTGTTTTTCTGTCAATATGGGGTGCTGTGTGTACATTAATGAGGAAATAAAATGAACTTAAATGATTTTAGCAAATGGCTGCAATATAACAAAGAGTGAAACATTTAAGGTGGTCTGAATACTTTCCGTACCCGCTGTATATACAGTCATACACACAGACACACACACACACAATTTTTTTAATAATAACATATAAATATGTATATTATTCATGATTTAACTAGATTTGTATAGTTTTATTTCTTGCACAGTTTGAATCTGTTTGCAAACAATGGTCAAAAGGGTCAAAAATATGGAATAATTTTAAAATAAATATCAATAAGGTGAAAAATATCGAGATATTATTTTATCCATATTGTCCAGCCCTAAAAATCACATCCAGAAATATTTTTACTGCATAACTCAAACAATATGAGAGCACAACCTGTGAACTTACTTTGATGAATAATTAGTCAGAAATAAATAAATAAACTGGAGTCATACATTAAATGTGTGTGACTGGCATCAGCAGGTCTTCTGTTGAAGAAACACTAGCGCCACCTCATGGATGAGCGAGACGTGTGTCTGACCCAGAGTTCTGCAGGGTGTAAATCACTGTTCGTCTCCAAATATATAACAGACAAGATGATTTACTTTAAGACTATCTGTTCTTCTCCGGCACTACTACAATAACATAACTACATCTACAACTAGTAGATTCAAACATTTTATATACAAACAAATATATATATATATATATATATATATATATATATATATATATATATATATATATATATATAGAGAGAGAGAGAGAGAGAGAGAGAGAGAGAGAGAGAGAGAGAGAGAGACATTTTTGAACGCTAATTAATAATTTAACAATTCAGCTAATATAACTAAATTTAGAGATTGACTGTAATAATGTAGTTGGATAAATAGAAAGACTGAATAGAAATGATCTACTGAACACAGTTTGAACGAGTGTCAGTTCAGACTGAATTCATGAACTGAAGTTTAGAGTCAGAGGTTAAAGAGAATGTTTGAGGATTATTAATACAGTGCTGTAAAAGTGACTGCTGTAATATTGTTCAGCAGGTCAGGTGTGTGTGTGTGTGTGTGTGTGTGTGTGTGTGTGTGTGTGTGTGTGTGTGTGTGTGTGTGTGTGTGTGAAACTGAACCCACTAAACCCACAGGCGTGAGTCACACCGTCAGACTGAGAAATCAAAGAACAATCACAGCGAGACAAGACAGAGCAGTAAAGCACACACACACACACACACACACTCACACTCACTCTCTCACTCACTTACATGTGCACACACACACAAACAGACAAACACACACACTTAAAATATTTAATATAAAATATGAAAATTATAATATTTTAAATATTAAATACTAAAATTTATAATCGGTTAAATATTTAATTAATATTTAAATATAAATCAATATAAAAAATGATATTTAACATTTTAAAACTATAACTTATTATTTTATATTTAAATGTAAAATAACAAAATATTCAAATTGCATTTTAAATATTAAATGGAATTATTTAACATTTATTTAATATTTATTATAATATAAAATATTCAATTTATAATTAAAATATTAAATTCTATATTTTATCATTTAATATTTAAATATAAAAAATTAAAATAATATTTTAAATATGAAACACCATAATGTATAATTTATTTAATAGTTATTATAATATTATTAAAATATATAATAATAACTATAATTTAGTATTTCAATATAAAATCTCAATTGTGATTTTTATTTTGTAAATGAACATTTTAGGCTAAAATACAATACTTTAGATGTAATTGGTCACTAATTTATCAACAATTAACAATTTCATTTAAAAAAAATTTAATTAAACTAAGCATTCTAATTAGTTAAGATGAAAATAAGTTTTGCATGAGGTTCAGCATGTCATATAACGCTCATCTCTGGCTAAATGTGGCACATACACAAAACAGAAATACATAAAAGCCGAAAGCACAAGGAGCCGATCCAAACCCTGAGAGCAAAGAGCAACCCACATCTGCATAAAAATAATGAAGCATTGTGGGATTAAACTTTAACCACTGGTTTTCCAGACAGATATTAAACATTGTCATCGATGGATCAATATCAAAGCAAAGCTGCCATTAGCGTTTATGGATTCCAGGACTGACCTTGATCCGTGTCCAGGGAACCGCCTGAAAGGCCAACGAACTAAACCGAGACTCGCTGTTCATTAAAGCGCTCTTCGAAACAGCTGTAGATGGGCACGCGGGTCACCGAGTCCACGCTCGCGCCCTTCCTCAGGACGACAGACAGGTGCTGTCTGGGTCAGGAGGTAAATAAGTGCACACGCTGCCGGCCAGACGCTAGGTGAGTAAATATACACAGCCTTTAATTCAAATGCATAGTGTTAGTAACACAAGACACACGGCAGCTGGAGACAGTACAGTGACCCTCCAACACACACACACACACACACACACCGTCTCGCTCGGTGACCCTTTTAACCCACACGGCCACATGGGCAGCACTAACAGCTCAGAGGTCAGAGTTCAACCATCAGTAAATCTGTGTTGATCCGAGAACACATGCAGATATGTGACGTATAGCAGGAAATGCATGTAAAATACATGGATATATTTATATATTTTATCATATTTAGTGATCACTACCCAGCATATATTTCCAAAAATATTTGTGAGACAAATAAGGTCTTTTTACATATTAGAATTTAATGTAGTGTATGTGGAACATATTTTAAATTGATGTGACATTTTTGTAATATTCAGAAATACAGTTTACAATACAGTATACAATGCATACATACACAAATGTTAATTCTATCTATCTATGTATCTATCTGTCTATCTATCCGTCTATCTATCCGTCTGTCTGTCTATCTATATATCTATCCGTCCGTCCGTCTGTCTTTCTATCAGTCTATCTATCTATCTATCCATCTGTCTGTCTGTCTGTCCGTTTGTCTGTCTATCTAGCTATCTGTCCATCCATCCGTCTATCCATCTGTCTGTCTGTATATCCATCTATCCGTCCGTCTTTCTATCCGTCTGTCTATCCATCTATCTATCCGTCCATCCGTCTATCTATCGGATGTCTGTCTATCTATCATCTGTCTGTCTATCTATATCTATCCATCTGTCTGTACATCTGTCTGTCTATCTATCCGTCTGTCTGTCTGTCTATCTATCTATCTATCTATCTATCTATCTATCTATCTATCTATCTATCTATCTATCTATCTATCTATCTATCTATCTATCTATCTATCTATCTATCTAACTATCTAACTATCAGTCCGTCCGTCTGTCTTTCTATCTGTCTGTGTCTATCTATCTATCCATCTGTCTGTCTGTCTGTCCGTTTGTCTGTCTATCTATCTATCCGTATGTCTGTCTGTCTATCCGTCTGTCTATCTATCCGTCTGTCTGTCTATCCATCTATCTATCCATCTAGCTATCTGTCCATCCATCAGTCTGTCTGTATATCCATCTATCCGTCCGTCTGTCTATCTATCTGTCTATCCATCTATCTATCCGTCCGTCTATCCATCTATCTATCCGTCCGTCCGTCTATCTATCGGATGTCTGTCTGTCTATCTATATCTATCCGTCTGTCTGTACATCTGTCTGTCTATCTATCCGTCTGTCTGTCTATCTATATATCTATCCGTCCATCCGTCTATCTATCGGATGTCTGTCTATCTATCCATCCATCTATCTATCCGTCCGTCTGTCTGTCTATCTATCTATCAGTCCGTCCGTCTGTCTTTCTATCTGTCTGTCTGTCTGTCTGTCCGTTTGTCTGTCTATCTATCCGTCTGTCTGTCCTTCTATCTATTCGTATGTCTGTCTGTCTATCTATCCGTCTGTCTGTCAATCCGTCTGTCAATCCGTCTGTCTATCTATATCTATCCATCTGTCTGTACATCTGTCTGTCCATCCATCCGTCTATCTATCCATCTGTCTGTCTGTATATCCATCTATCCGTCCGTCTGTCTGTCTATCCATCTATCTATCCGTCTGTCCGTTTGTCTGTCTATCTATCTATCCGTATGTCTGTCTGTCTATCCGTCTGTCTATCTATCCGTCTGTCTGTCTATCCATCTATCTATCCATCTAGCTATCTGTCCATCCATCAGTCTGTCTGTATATCCATCTATCCGTCCGTCTGTCTATCTATCTGTCTATCCATCTATCTATCCGTCCGTCTATCCATCTATCTATCCGTCCGTCCGTCTATCTATCGGATGTCTGTCTGTCTATCTATATCTATCCGTCTGTCTGTACATCTGTCTGTCTATCTATCCGTCTGTCTGTCTATCTATATATCTATCCGTCCATCCGTCTATCTATCGGATGTCTGTCTATCTATCCATCCATCTATCTATCCGTCCGTCTGTCTGTCTATCTATCTATCAGTCCGTCCGTCTGTCTTTCTATCTGTCTGTCTGTCTGTCTGTCCGTTTGTCTGTCTATCTATCCGTCTGTCTGTCCTTCTATCTATTCGTATGTCTGTCTGTCTATCTATCCGTCTGTCTGTCAATCCGTCTGTCAATCCGTCTGTCTATCTATATCTATCCATCTGTCTGTACATCTGTCTGTCCATCCATCCGTCTATCTATCCATCTGTCTGTCTGTATATCCATCTATCCGTCCGTCTGTCTGTCTATCCATCTATCTATCCGTCTGTCTATCTATCTAGCTATCTGTCCATCCATCCGTCTATCTATCCATCTGTCTGTCTGTATATCGATCTATCCGTCTGTCTGTACATCTGTCTGTCTGTCTATATATCTGTCTATCCATCTGTCTATCCATCATCTGTCTGTCCATCTATCTACCTGTTTGTCTATCTATCGATCTGTCTGTCTGTATGTCTGTCTCTCTGTCTATCTGTCTAACCTTTTGAAAAAAATATTTCTTACCCATTTTAATTTTTAATATTCATTATTTATTAACAAAACATAAAAAGCAAAAAAATAAATAAATAAAAATACTGATGTTACTAATATGGTTGATTTACACATCCAGGACTGTAAATATCCGTTTTAAATGTGCATTAAATGTATGCGTTTTACATTCTTTACCTGCCATACATCAGATTTCTATAAGGAAACCAGTTTAATTACTTTTAAAGGCAAGATTTCATAATATTACAGTCGTCAAACTGGTATAAAAATCAAATCAGATGTGCCGAAAACACCCATCAATCTGTAGTACGTCACTACTTTCAGAGCCCAGAGCAAAAGCCATCCATCGTTCGGAGAAGAAATCCACATTAATGGCATAAACGTGCAAATGAAGGGCCGACCTGTCGAGATCTCACCGGTCTCACTCAGCCCAGCTCATAACTCACAGTAAACCCTGCCACTAAAATCTTAAAACAGGCAACAAAAACACTATGCGGGGCCAAGACACCACAGTAAAACCGAGGGTACGTACAGCAGGATGTCATCACCATGACTAGACCTGAAATATCACGCACACGCAATCCCATACGGCAGAACGACAGGGATTTGGGTTTCAGTCGAAAAGTGTTGACTTTGTCATATATCACACGAGAAAAGAGCTGACTGGACGCCATTTGAAAGATAGCCCAGAATCCATTTTACTGATTATACATTAAAGCCCTCGTTTTAATGCATACATTTAATTTAATCCATCAATTAATGAAATGAACCTAATTCCTAGTTTATTTTCATTTTTCTGGATTGAAAGCCCATAAATGCGACCCAACAATTTAAAGCATACGGTTCAGTATAAATAGATTCCATATGTGAAACACAATATCTGATTCCTAATATCCGTCCTATAAAAGAAATCTAAACTGCCAAGTATAATCTAAATGTCTTTTCTCTCATACACAAGGAGTTATAATGGCTTCTGCAAATCTGAAGCCTTCAACGCTTCCAAATCACCATTTTCCACATTCGTTTCAGGCTCTTTAAGTGCATTGATATCAAGCTTTAAAGTGCCTACAGTTAAAATCTCCTACAATAGGTTTATATGCATCCAAGGTCAAAAAACACATTAATTTTCTACATTTCACATCACCTCATTTCTCAAAAAGTCTGAAAACGTTGAGTTCGAAGATTTAGTCTCTCTAAACCCTTCCTTTCCATGAGCTTGCTGTGCTCTGATTGGTCAGATGGCCCAGTCTGTTGTGATTGGTTGACTGCTTACAGTGCGTGTCAGAAAAAAAAACACCCATTACCATATTTGAATTTCAGCTTCTGATCTTTTTCAGCGCTTGATACACAGTGATACAAACAGTAACAATTTCGTTGTTTTTTTCAGTATCAATTCCAGTGTGAGTTTCATCACTTTGAAGTGGATCTAGTGTAGAAACAATTTTCTCTCAGATTGCTTGTATATTTTGCAAAAGAAACGGTAAGAAACGCATTTCAATTGAACATGAAATGTTCAAGTAGAAAGACTTAAAATGGTATGTACGGTCTTGTAAAAACGTTTTCCAAATAACATATTCCAATAATCTTTGTATTATTTACAACTTCGAAAAATTTTTAGTGTAGTGATGTGCACTATTAGGAAAACGTTTCATTGGGTTAAAGTATGTTTATGAGCTGTTTAATTCATAAAATGTAATGCTTCAGAGCAACTGCAACAATGAGTAATTCACAAATCACAAAAATCACAAATACAATCACTTGAAATAGGATTAAATTGCTTATCACTTTTGACCAATAGGTGGCACTGTTACCAAATTGATGTTGTGTGGTCAGTGTGAGGACACAATGACACACACAACGTTTGGTGTAAATATGCCAAAGCGTTGCAGAAATAAAGCCTCGGAATCAGATATAGCTTTAAATCCAATATGGCATTCTCTTCGACAAATTCATTTGTGCGTTACTCAAGAACAGTTTATTTTATCAAAATGCTATTAATAACTTTTTGACAGCATGGTCAGAAGATGATGCGTGCCAATTTTGGTGAAAATTGGAAGAACCGTCTAGGCAGTCAAATCATTTTGAGCCAAGGAAAAGTATTTTATTAGTTCAAAAGTTATTAGCATAAATGCAAGTGCAAATTTAGACAGTTGGTGGCGCTAGAGGGATTGAGTTAGAGACTCCATAATTTTCCCACAAACGGTTATATGGACTGCCATAGACTAGAAAATTTCAATAGGTGCCTTTGAATCATCAGTGTTTGGCCCTTAATTAAAACTAAATCTATAAAATGACCCAATGATGGGAATGTTCTACATATGAAGCACCTGACGGAACCCTTTAAGGTTCCATATAGAACCTTTTCTTCCGAGAGTGTAGAAACGTGCTACAAAAGTTCAATTAATTTGAAAAAGTGCTGAATTCAGCAATGCTCCAAATCGAAGCCATGCGCTCACAACACACCTCCGATGAAACCGGGCCGTAACGGTCGATTCTGGGCCGCGCTCCATCCAAATTCCCTCTGGCAGATAGCTTATGGAAGCGGCACAGAGAAAAGTCCTCGGCCAAAAGCCTATTGCAGAACAGCTCAGCTTTCATTTCAAAGCCCTGTCTTTAGTGGCTTTTTCCTGATTTAACTTTCTTCTGGCCCATTAAAAGTGTTCATAAAATTAGGTTAGCAAGTGTTTTTGCCATTAGCAGTTAGCTTATAAATAGAAATCTGAACTGCTGGACGGGTTTGGGATTGAAGCTAACCGCTAATAATGTGGCACTATGGGAGAAATAGACAGTCTCTAAATGATCCCGGAGAAAAATAAAACATCTATGGTGATTAAAATGACATAAAGCAGCGACTGTAGCATGAAATTAGCCACTCTATTTTAGCAGAGAGGGCATTAATGTGTTCTACATCGGGCCTTTGTGGTTACATGGCATTTTTAGCAGCTAGCAGACGGCTCTCGTTTGTCATTCGTAGTTGCATTCATGTGCATGAACATACACAAATCTTAGCAAGCGGAGTGAGATGTGCAGACCATCAAGACTGTATCTTCAAAATGGACACACACAAAACCTTTTAGGAGTCAGGACAGAGTTAATGTTTTTCTAGCGTTTTGAGTCCTGTGATCTTCATCTCGAGAATGTGTTTTGATTCATTGCACTGAATCTAGCTGTTCTGAGCACAAGAATGGTCATGAATGAATGGCTCCTTATAGAAAACACCATGCTAAAGCTGGACAGACTAAAGAGCATTTGCACACAACTGGAAAACAAGTACAGAGAAAATGTTTAAAACTTAATCAGTAAGCAACAAAACAAAATGCACAAAATGAGTATTTATTGATTTCACATTCAGTTAAAAACAAAGACTGGCAATGAAGCTGAGGGGAAAAATTTTGATTTTTCTGATAAAAATTGCAAATGTGATTTAAAATGGGATTAAAAGCTGCACAATTTTAACAAACTTTTATATGATTTTAATAAACTCTTATATGGGTCTATGATTTGACAGGTCATTTTTTGCCTTAATAATGATAAAAAACTAAGATATGACATCCAGAGTATTTACAACTAGATCTCTTTTATTGAATCCAAAAGGTTTTAATTATATTTTGCTCCATATAAAGGTATTTTAAAGATCTTGAAGCGTCAAAAGGTCTCCAATGTACTCCAATACAGCCATTTCATTTGTGATTAAAATATCTTAAAATGTAATAAATGTATATTTTTTTTATTCAGGCATGATTTTATAACATCATATATCAACATAGTGCAAAATGGTGTTAAAATTATGTGTAGAAGTCGTTTTGTTATGTGAAAGAATGTCCGGAAAAATGAATTTCATTGATGTAATTTGGAGTAACCAATATAAAGGGACCATTTTGGATCAAGTCATGCTGTCAATATCATGTGACAGAATGTGACATCATTCAGACACCTGCAAAGGACCACATGGTCTTGAAGCAAAGTAACTAATTCTCTTTTAACTATTTGATAAATTCATGTTTTCACTTGATCATACGCATGTCCCGAAACATCAGGTCATTCGGTGCAACCGCTATAAAACATGGAAAATGTTGTAATATTTTAAAAACTTGTACTAAATATAAAATGTTTGATTGTCCTTTTAGATATCAGCCTGTTAGCATTGTTTGAAAATATCGTCATTCGGTATAACCAAAAGTGTCATTTGGTGAAACCGAAATTGTGGTTAAACCGAATGACTTTTTGGGTGACAAATTTTGTGAATCTTGTAAAAAAAAAAAAAAAAGCACTTATTAACACTTAATAAAACTTCAAAATTAATTATATCTCCATTGTGTTTTTTTTACACTTTTAAAAACCTTATTTGTCAATGACCCACATATCAATATGGCTCTAAAATTAATAATAATAAAATATACTTAAATAACGAGCTAAATAAAGTCATTTAAAAAATTACTAAACTAAACAAAAGATAAGTATTGTAATATTTCACTGAAAAAAATATAAAATTGAGTATTTAGGAAAAATAATATAATAATTATTTTATTTTACAACTGTAAATTACAATAATAATATGGCTGTCTTAATTTGGGGGGGGGGGGGGTGCAAGTTTTTTTTAAAAATGGGATTTAAAAAAAAAGTAAAAAACGTTTTTTTGTAGGTCTGTTTATATATAAATATGGCTCTAAAATTACTAATAATAATAACTAATAAACATAGCTAAATAAAGAGCTAAATAAAATCTAAAATTTATTTAAATGACAGCCAATTTCATTTTTATTACGATTAATCACACAGCCCTAGAGTCAAGTGATTCATTTTGTATTACATTTACGCATTTGCCAGACGCTTTTATCCTAATCGACTTACACTGTGTTATCGCATGTTATCATGCATTCCTTGGTAATCGAACCTATGACCCTGGCGTTCTACATTCTGCATGCAGGGAATCAAATCGAATAAAATTTGAAACAAAAGCTTTTCCTCCACCACTGGAACAGACAAAAATCTGAAATGGATGCAACCACAATGGTGCCTTTTACTAAGCAGTCAGAGATGCATCACTAGCACACCAATCAAAATATCCATTACCATCCGCACCCAGTCAAAAGCCAGCCAATGGGAAGTCTGCACTCCAGTTCCACCTCTTTGCCGGAGCTGATCACAGGCTTGAGGAACGCCAACAGCGAGGTAATTCATTCTAATTAGGCTGTTTGCCATTCCCGAGTCTGTCCCGGCCAGCTGCTACCTGAGAATGTTGCTCTTCAATCAAAACCAATGGCTGACTCTAGTCTTTCACCGCTGGGGAAACCATCAGTACGATGAGGAAGAGCATGTTCGGTTACAAAACAGCATGGCGGATGTTTAAAATGGCCAAGTGTGACTCAACCCAAGGTGCTTAACTGTTGTCCTTGGCCGCCCCGCTTGGTTCTTTTTCTAATAATGGCTAAAGTTTCACGCTTTCGAGCTGTAACAACATGGTACGAGGCAGCTCCAATGAATATATTAAGACTTTGTTTTGGACGCTTGGCTTCATCAGATGCATGTATCCAAACACACAAATCACAGATCGAGTAAACAGAGATATCTGCTCATAGTTTGTATGTTTTGTGGAGGGCTCCGTACCTGACTGTAATATCTACAAACACACTGGCTTTTCTGGCAGAAGATAGTGGTGTTTGCATTGTCTTGCATGTTCATTTCCTTGGTTTAGTCAACTAATCCTCATGCTGATTCCAGAGAGATTTAATTCGTATTTGTACATAAAATGTACAATAAGAATACTGATAGCATCAAAAACATGGATGTGGGCGAATATTCAAACATAAACCCAAATGAGGACTCTCATTTCCCAGTAAATAATGGAGAAACTTTGCCTTATAATAGCAAATGCATATATAAATGAAATCAACATAAAATACAGTCATTTTTACTGTTTTATGGCTGAAATTAATAATATCAAAGCTCAACAAGTATGAAATAAGCAAAATACTGATGATGTAAACACTAGAAATCACGTCATTTTTTTAAATAAAACATGAACATATTTAATGAACCTAATTTATTTTAAAAACAACAAAATCAACCAATAAATTAAATGAATATTCTACAAACCTCAAGGGAGTCGCAAACATTTGTCTCATTTTGTCAATGAACTTTTATTTTTATATTTTCAGTGGTCAATTTTATTAGGTTTCTAAATTTAGTACTTCAACTTTATTTTATTTAAAAGGTTCACTATGTAATATTTTCTGTCCGCTAGAGGTCGCTAGAGGCCTATTCAAAACAAAGGCGTAGCTTGATGACGGCAAGTTTGAGCGTGGAATCTTGGGACATGTGGTCTCCACCTCAAAGGCCAATGGAAATAATCGGGATTGGACTCAGGAAGAAATCATGTTCATGGATGTGATTATTAACGTTACTGTAGTATGAAGCATAGCAGGAGCGAGTGTTGTGGAGCTGAACGAGGAGCTGGAGCGATTGATCAACACACGCCTCACGAGCAGCGGGACTTTTATTATGACACAGTTACCGGCACCGCTTCCGCTTTTCCGGTCATGAGTATGAGGTAACGCAGCTCTGTTTATCATATTAGATACATTTGAGAGTGTTGAAAATGATGTTATAACGTTACTCTGTGCGTTCGCTCGGCGGCTGCTGTGAGACACTGTTACACACTGCAGTAAGATAGATCCATTTTACAATACCAGATTAAATGCTGGATGATTGTGTTGATAAATGACATGCAATTAATTTTAAAACGTATTGTATGATGGAGAAAATGCTGTATTACTGTTACTAAAAATAAAGCTGCATCTGATTATGCTATGTTAGCTACTTCACAAAATAGTGTTTTCTCTGAGGCATGGTAAAGCATGAGACTCGCAAAAAAAAAAAAGAAAATTAGATTTAAAAAATAAGAATAAACATGTTGAGCTATATAACAATAATTACTGTTCTGTCTATAAATATATCAAAAAAGTTGTTCCCTTGTCTATTAAAACATGTAATATATTAAAGCGTCTTTGGTGTTTCCATGGTTTCTACAAAATAAAACCGGAAACCGAGGGTAACGCGGGTATGACGCCATTGACGGGCGACTCCTCACACGTCCCGGAGCCTTGGTTTTACAAATAGTTGCAAACATTTGGGATTTTCTAAGTACTCAAGTGAACTAAATGCATAACACATATTTTGCTGCAAAAAATCCTACATATTGCACCTTTAAGTTGCAACATTTGTAGTTTAAGCTTTTCACCTAATGCTTTCTTTCAGTTCACGACTTTTAATAGTTTAATTTAACAATAACAACACTGCCATGTCTCTGAAGTTCTTCATATCATTGATATTGTACATGTAAATCTCTAGAACTAGAACCACAGCTACGAATACTAATAAGATCACGTTGTAAATTCACTTTGTAGGGGGCATAAAGCACAGAGAAAGGACCTCTTGAAACTGTTAGACCTCTCAATGAGGTCTAAATCACTTAGGGACAGATTCTGACCCAATTCACAACCAAACAGGAAGAAATGGCCGAATCCTAACGAGATTTATTTTCATTCGCTTTCAAGACGCGGCGGAGGCAGGAACTCGCTTTCGCTCGCTGTATCTTTAAAGGACTTGAAGTTTTCTTGGCAGCTGAGGGAAGAACTGCAAGTTCAGCCAAAATAGACAATAAAGCAAAGGGGAGGAACATGCCAAAATGAAGGGGGCAACCAGTTCCAGGGGTTCATTTTTCCTTCATGATTCACGCTGGAAAAGAAAGCACTTCCCTGTCCTCAAATGAACTCTCGCCGCGCGCTCTGCGACAAGGAAAAGCTGGGGGAGGGGACGGACGCGCGCCCGTGCACAAAGCTGCATGTTTGCGCGCTCGCGGAACTAGGTCACAAGCAGACGAGTCAAAAAAAGCGAGAGAGGTAAACAAACCGAGATAAAGTCGCACATACAGACTCTCTGAGTCAATAGAAGACCATAACTATCGTGACAATGCAGCGCGACCGTGCAAACACCCTCACACAGCACTGCAGCTGCGCGTGAACTCACTGCATTCAACAGATTGCGCGTGCAGCAACTCGCGCTCGTGCAGCGGCCTGAGGTTGTTCTGTGAATCATTATATTATATGCTTTGTAGAGAAATTAAATTTCATTGATTTTTTTGAGTTGTCAGTCGCATTTGGATCGCTCACTGTGGGCGTTATTTTTCTGTAAAGATGATTATACATTGTAAAAAGCACACAGATATTTATTAAAGCTTGCATTTAATCATTGCAATGGTGCACTGCAAAACATTCTTAAATCAAGATACATTTACTTGAGAAGCAAAAATTGTTTGGTTTTCTCTTTGCAATTAAGTGCGTTTATGCTTAAAAGTTTATTTTTCTGACCCTATTTGCTGACATGTTTTCAGGGCTGGGTGGATTACTAATAAAATGTGATGAATCTGTTAATACAAATTGCATGATTAAACCGTAATCCATTACATTACACATTTTAGGTAATGTAATCTGACTACTTTTAGATTACTTTTGACCTTATCGCATAGATTTGAATAGGATAATGTTGTACTATAGTGATTAAAAAAAAATACAAAGTAGAAAGTTTGTCATCAGCAACAACAAAAAAAACACAACAGGGAGTTTTTGAAGGAACTGCAGCGGGTTTTTGAAGTCAATGAAAAGATAATTAAGCCATAAAAATATTTTAAAAATCAAAATAACACAAAAAGATGAAATATTTTATTTGATACGCTGACTGGCGTATCAATGAAGGGACATAAAAAAGAATAATTTATGAATAATTTACTGCCATTCTGTGAATATTAAGTAATCTTATAAACAATAAGAATGTAATGTCTGATTATGAGTATTTTAAAACAATAAAATTCATATTATGTGATCCAGATTACATACAATCAGTTATTATACCCTGCATGTTTTATCTTTTTAAGCACTTAATTTTGCATTAATCTTTAATTTTTTTTCAAATTTATCTTGTAATTTTGCTTCTAAAGTAAATATATCTCCATTTATCTCCAATATATCTCATGTTTAGGTGTTTTTACTGCAAAAACAACACAAAACTACTGAGGCTTTGGGGGCAGCATTAAAATGAACATATTTCTGAACAGAAAAAAGCATTTCGGCGTTCAAAACGTTTCCCAAAGGACATCAAATCAAGATTTAGAGCCATTTATGATTCTTTGAAAATGATGATATGGCAAATTATAAATTAGTACTTTACCAACAAGTTTTCTACAGCCACGAGTACCGAGGCCAGTTACCCAGAATGCTTTAGTGATGCACTAATAGGAGCTTTTACAGCAGCGATATGGCACCAGACTGAAACCACAGTGACTAAGACGATATAGATGAGTCAAGCGTGCTGCCAAAACCACCAATCCACAGTCAAAACCCACAAAACTATCCCTTTTACTTGAGTCACTTTCAATAACTGCCTGGCGAGCAGAAGCTGTAGCATCTGGCACAGAACAAGAGATCCTCAGATTCATCAAACTACATGAGAAAGCGCATTCCACGTGCAGCTAAAACCAAATTGCATTAATCATTATTGTTTGAATGTCATACAGTGGAGCTACACCAATCACATTTCTTTAGGTTGCACAGAATACAATGATGAAATGTGACCACGGCACTACTAGTTTGAAACAATAATGATTTATGCAACTTTCGCAGTCTGGTGTTTAATACGACATGATCTTCAACGCAATCAGATATTAGTAAACCTTATAAATAAATGTGCATATTAAGCTTTTCGTTTGTCTTTGTAAAGACAAAAAGGACACTAAGGTGATTAATAAGGTCATTTTATATAATAGCCGTACAAAAACATGATCATTTTGAGCAGAATAACAAAAGTTTGAGTATTTTTCTGTTGTAGAAACTTACTCAGCAGTGTTCATGTTATTGTACACAAGTACAGAACAAAAATAATAACCTACATGTACCTAAAATTATTTGACGAAAACCTTGCCTTCGCCTACTATTTACAATATGCACAGTTATGCAATTATATATATATATATATATATATATATATATATATATATATATATATATATATATATATATATAAAATCTACTGGTATAAACATGCAGTTTCATAATTTTACATCATTAAAAATTGGTGACTACATTACAGATTTACTTTAGGCCTTCACAGTATTTGCATTATACATGCAAAGTTTCTATTTAAACTGATTATAGCATATATGTACACTTAATATGTTAAAAATGCTTCCATTATAACTTTTTCATATACCCTAGTCAAAGAAAATCCTACTTTGGAAGCAGTCCTAATGTGATCAAATAAACAACATTAAATATCTCTTTTCACTTCAAGAGCATTTTACCCTGTTGTGCATCATAACAGTCTTACTGGGAAATTCTGCATGTGTTCAGAAGATGCTAGGATTAATTTAGGATAGTTAATTTTTAATGAGGTGTTAAAGTAAATCAGGTACACTCACCTTACAAACATCAGGAGATCAGTTGAGATGAGCAATTCTGTCGGAGATCCGTCTGTGTTCCCGTGAGGATTATTGTGCTGTGGGACAAACTCGAATCCCCCTGTGAACTCCATGAGCTCGTGTTTGATCACATCTGTGTCGCGCGTCTCTGATTACGCGCACGCATTCTGCGCTCCACCATTTTATTTACACACTTTCACAAGAGGAAAAGCAACTTAAGTGTCGGTCAAGTTCAGCTCACTGACTGAAATCTCAGACTGTAAATTGAGATTGTGTGCGGAACGGTATAAGGGTTGTTTGGAACGGAGGGTATTTGGATGTGTGTCTGTTTGCTCCATCAACGCCCATTTTCACGTGCCTGCCGAGGGAAAATCACCGTGTAAAACATGTTCAAGCATTATTTCTCTGAGGAAATTTATATTTTTGCTTCAGGAAGTGAGTATAAATCACTTTGAAAGAAACTTTGATTTTAAACCCACCTGCATCTCTCTGACTAAAAGCTGAGCGTATTTACCGCATTGGATATTGGGTAAAGTTACACTTTAAAAAACTACATCCATTTGGAAATATTATTGAAGCTTCATTAAGATTAAAATATTTGACAGTTTATGAACATGTCAAAGGTCTAATTCTGTGAATGCATAGCTACATTAAGTAATTTGTCCCCCCCCCCACCTAATGCAATGATATTTATGACAGTATTTGGGTTAGGTTTATATATACAAATACAGTGTAAAGTCAAAATGTGCAATAAGTGGTATTTTACATTAGTAAACTAGTTTGATTAAATTTTATATATATATAATATATATATAAGTGTTTAAGTGTTATTCAATATAGTAGCTGGTTTAAAGAATATTGGTGTAAAAATTAAACATATTTTTGCTTCACTTTTGCTGGAGCAGTAAATGTGTATATATACTTTATTAAATAATATTATTTAATTTATTAAGTCATAAATGTGAGTGTGTGTATTATATATATATATATATATATATATATATATATATATATATATATATATAATACACACACTCACATTTATGACTTAATAAATTAAATAATTATTAAGTCATAAATGTGTGTATATGTGTATATATAAAAGTCATACATTCATAAAACATGTAGGGATTTAATTAAATAATATTTATTAAATACTATTTAATGTATTAAATCATAAATGTGTGTATAAATATACATATATATAAACACACACACCTATGACTTAATAAATTAAATAAATATTAAGTCATAACTGTGTGTATATACGTGTGTATATATAAAAGTCATACATTTATAAAATATTTAATTAAACGATATTGTTGAAATATGAAGTCAGAAGAAAGCAAAAAAAAATATATATATATATATATATATATATATATATATATATATATATATATATATATATATATAAATAAAACCTTTGTTATTTAATATAGTAGCTGGCTTGATGAATCTATTGGTATAAAATTTAACAAAAATATATTTATTTTAGCTTTGTATGAAATTATAAATGAATTCTGGAGCTGTAAATATATATACTTTATTAAATAATATTTAATTTATTAAGTCATAAATGTGTGTGTATAAATATATATATATATATATATACACACACACACACATTTGTGACTTAATAACGTAAATAAATATTAAGTCATTTATAAATCATAAATGTATAAAATATGTAGTTTAATTAAATATAAAGTCATACAAAGAAAAAAAGCACAAAAATATATAAAAAACTCTTGACTGTTTTTTATATTGTGCATCTATGCATTCATTCCCTCTGGATGTTAATGATCATTTGAGTGTGGCGCTGCCCAGTGTTTCCAGCGGACGACAGACAGACAGGTGATGGCTCTGCTCTTTGGCTGCGCACCAGGTAATGTGAGCAATCAGAGGTACTTCAGAAAGCCGGCGGTCGCAGGTGTCACTCCGAATCCAGCTCCTCATAAACAAACACGCTGCCACGGCTCGAGTTCACCGAGGGCGTCTGTCCCGCCGCGAACTCTCGCGTGCCCCTGAGAGCTTCTACCTGCTCATGTCTCGCGTGGCTCTTGTGTTCGGAAACAAAGAGGGAGGATCAGCCCTGATGACCCAGAAAGACGCTCACGGATGGGCCTAATTAGATTAGCCCAGTGTGACGAACAGGAGATGACGTCATCGTCATGTGACCGGATCAGACTGTCAGAGGTTAATGCTCTGATCTGGGATCAGATGGCATCTTGAAGTGTTACTTCATTAAAGAACAAATATGCTTTTAAAATTATTCATGTTATACAATATAATGGGTTAGACCTCCCCTTATTTTGTAATAATTATACATTTATATTTCTTCTTCTTTTGGCCCACTGGCTGATCAACCGATCTGGAAAATTTTCTCGTTTCACACTCTACTCTCTCATCCTTTATTTCTCCTTTTATCACACGACCGGTCATCCCAGTATAGATGCAACATCTGTGTTTCATTGCCGTTGCAGTAATGATAAACACACTCTCACAGCTGATCCAAAACCCACATCGCACGGATAGAGGTGAGTGCTGGATATATTACTGTTAAAACACCTTTGAATTTATTTCTTCAGGCCATGGTTTCCCAGAGAGGCCGGCCCTCGACTCGCTCGGCAGGATTACGGCAGGATTTTCAAGGCTGTCTCGTCCTACGCAATCAGATGAAAAGTGCAGAGACTCTACAAAGGAAACTCTAGATCTGCTGGGCCACAACCGCAGTGACATAGGGTTAAATTGTGTTAGATCGATGGAAGAATCCTCTTTTCCATCCTGATTGGTCCATGTGATTCTCATCTTCTGAAGTCATTTGATGTACGAGGAAAAGACCCACATTCAAGTCTCTATTCACTGACAGTATTCCACAGCAGCTGTCAAATCTCATTCACGCAGATGACGTGCTACGTTACTTTTGCATGTGGGTGAGCACCTGGAGCATGATGGGTGGAAAAAAGATTTTTCAGCAATTTTACACTCGCACTTTGCGTTTCTCCTAAGAAACTTAGCTTTTGTTTGCAAAGCTTCCACGTTCTGCTGAGAAACTTTGCATTTGCAGACAAAACGTTTGCATTCTTCTGAAAAACGATGCATTCGCTCTCAAATTTCACATTTCGCCAATAAAGTTTAAGTTTGCTGGCAGAACTTGTGAACCTCTGAAAAACGCTGCATTCACTTGCAAAACTTTTGCATTCCTCTGAAAAACGCTGCATTCACTTGCAAAACTTTTGCGTTCCTCTGAAAAACGCTGCATTCACTCGCAAAACTTTTGCGTTCCTCCGTAAAACGCTGCATTCACTTGCAAAACTTTTGCATTCCTCTGAAAAACGCTGCATTCACTTGCAAAACTTTTGCATTCCTCTGAAAAACGCTGCATTCACTCGCAAAACTTTTGCGTTCCTCCGTAAAACGCTGCATTCACTTGCAAAACTTTTGCATTCCTCTGAAAAACGCTGCATTCACTCGCAAAACTTTTGCGTTCCTCTGAAAAACACTGCATTCACTCGCAAAACTTTTGCATTCCTCTGAAAAACGCTGCATTCACTTGCAAAACTTTTGCATTCCTCTGAAAAACGCTGCATTCACTCGCAAAACTTTTGCGTTCCTCCGTAAAACGCTGCATTCACTCGCAAAACTTTTGCGTTCCTCCGTAAAACGTTGCATTCACTCGCAAAACTTTTGCGTTCCTCCGTAAAACGTTGCATTCACTTGCAAAACTTTTGCGTTCCTCCGTAAAACGTTGCATTCACTCGCAAAACTTTTGCGTTCCTCTGAAAAACGCTGCATTCACTTGCAAAACTTTTGCATTCCTCTGAAAAACGCTGCATTCACTCGCAAAACTTTTGCGTTCCTCCGTAAAACGCTGCATTCACTCGCAAAACTTTTGCGTTCCTCCGTAAAACGTTGCATTCACTCGCAAAACTTTTGCGTTCCTCCGTAAAACGTTGCATTCACTCGCAAAACTTTTGCGTTCCTCCGTAAAACGTTGCATTCACTCGCAAAACTTTTGCGTTCCTCCGTAAAACGTTGCATTCACTTGCAAAACTTTTGCGTTCCTCCGTAAAACGTTGCATTCACTTGCAAAACTTTTGCGTTCCTCCGTAAAACGCTGCATTCACTCGCAAAACTTTTGCGTTCCTCCGTAAAACGTTGCATTCACTTGCAAAACTTTTGCGTTCCTCCGTAAAACGTTGCATTCACTCGCAAAACTTTTGCGTTCCTCTGAAAAACGTTGCATTCACTCGCAAAACTTTTGCGTTCCTCTGAAAAACGTTGCATTCACTCGCAAAACTTTTGCGTTCCTCTGAAAAACGTTGCATTCACTTGCAAAACTTTTGCGTTCCTCCGTAAAACGTTGCATTCACTTGCAAAACTTTTGCGTTCCTCTGAAAAACGTTGCATTCACTCGCAAAACTTTTGCGTTCCTCTGAAAAACGCTGCATTCACTCGCAAAACTTTTGCGTTCCTCTGAAAAACGTTGCATTCACTCGCAAAACTTTTGCGTTCCTCTGAAAAACGCTGCATTCACTCGCAAAACTTTTGCGTTCCTCTGAAAAACGTTGCATTCACTCGCAAAACTTTTGCGTTCCTCTGAAAAACGCTGCATTCACTCGCAAAACTTTTGTGTTCCTCCGTAAAACGTTGCATTCACTCGCAAAACTTTTGCATTCCTCTGAAAAACACTGCATTCACTCGCAAAACTTTTGCATTCCTCTGAAAAACGCTGCATTCACTCGCAAAACTTTTGCGTTCCTCCGTAAAACGTTGCATTCACTCGCAAAACTTTTGCATTCCTCTGAAAAACACTGCATTCACTCGCAAAACTTTTGCATTCCTCTGAAAAACGCTGCATTCACTTGCAAAACTTTTGCGTTCCTCCGTAAAACGCTGCATTCACTCGCAAAACTTTTGCGTTCCTCTGAAAAACGTTGCATTCACTCGCAAAACTTTTGCGTTCCTCTGAAAAACGTTGCATTCACTCGCAAAACTTTTGCGTTCCTCTGAAAAACGTTGCATTCGCTCGCGAAACTTTTGCGTTCCTCCGTAAAACGCTGCATTCAGTTGCAAAACTTTTGCATTCCTCTGAAAAACGCTGCATTCACTTGCAAAACTTTTGCGTTCCTCTGAAAAACGTTGCATTCACTTGCAAAACTTTTGCATTCCTCTGAAAATCGCTGCATTCACTCGCAAAACTTTTGCGTTCCTCCGAAAAACGCTGCATTCACTTGCAAAACTTTTGCGTTCCTCCGTAAAACGCTGCATTCACTTGCAAAACTTTTGCATTCCTCTGAAAAACGCTGCATTCACTTGCAAAACTTTTGCGTTCCTCTGAAAAACGTTGCATTCACTTGCAAAACTTTTGCATTCCTCTGAAAATCGCTGCATTCACTCGCAAAACTTTTGCGTTCCTCCGAAAAACGCTGCATTCACTTGCAAAACTTTTGCGTTCCTCCGAAAAACGCTGCATTCATTCGCAAAACTTTTGCGTTCCTCCGAAAAACGCTGCATTCACTTGCAAAACTTTTGCGTTCCTCCGTAAAACGCTGCATTCACTTGCAAAACTTTTGCGTTCCTATGTAAAATGCTGCATTCACTCGCAAAACTTTTGCGTTCCTCCGAAAAACGCTGCATTCACTCGCAAAACTTTTGCGTTCCTCTGAAAAACGTTGCATTCACTTGCAAAACTTTTGCATTCCTCTGAAAAATGCTGCATTCACTTGCAAAACTTTTGCAGTTTCTTGGGAGAAATGCAAAGTTTTGCGAGGGAATGCAACCTTTTTCGGAGGAGCACAAGTTTTGCCAGCAAACTCAATCTTTATTGGCGAAATGTGAAAAATTTGAGAGCGAATGCAGCGTTTTTCAGAGGAATGCAAACATTTTGTCAGCAAATGCAAATGTTCTCAAGGAATGTACAAGTTTTGTGAGCGAACGCAGCGTTTTACGGAGGAACGCAAAAGTTTTGCAAGCGAATGCAGCGTTTTTCAGAGGAACGCCAAATTTTTGCGAGTGAATGCAGCGTTTTTCAGAGGAATGCAAAAGTTTTGCAAGTGAATGCAGCGTTTTTCAGAGGAATGCAAAAGTTTTGCAAGTGAATGCAGCGTTTTTCAGAGGAACGCAAAAGTTTTGCAAGTGAATGCAGCGTTTTTCAGAGGAACGCAAAGTTTTGCGAGTGAATGCAGCGTTTTTCAGAGGAACGCAAAGTTTTGCGAGTGAATGCAGCGTTTTTCAGGGAACGCAAAAGTTTTGCAAGTGAATGCAGCGTTTACGGAGGAACGCAAAAGTTTTGCAAGTGAATGCAGCGTTTGTCAGAGGAATGCAAAAGTTTTGCGAGTGAATGCAGCGTTTTTCAGAGGAATGCAAAAGTTTTGCGAGTGAATGCAGCGTTTTTCGGAGGAACACAAAAGTTTTGCGAGTGAATGCAGCGTTTTTCAGAGGAATGCAAAAGTTTTGCGAGTGAATGCAGCGTTTTTCGGAGGAACGCATAAAAGTTTTGCAGTGAATGCAGCGTTTTTCAGAGGAACGCAAAGTTTTGCGAGTGAATGCAGCGTTTTTCAGAGGAACGCAAAAGTTTTGCAAGTGAATGCAGCGTTTTTCAGAGGAATGCAAAAGTTTTGCGAGTGAATGCAACGTTTTTCGGAGGAACGCAAAAGTTTTGCAAGTGAATGCAGCGTTTTTCAGAGGAATGCAAAAGTTTTGCAAGTGAATGCAACGTTTTTCAGAGGAATGCAAAAGTTTTGCAAGTGAATGCAGCGTTTTTCAGAGGAATGCAAAAGTTTTGCAAGTGAATGCAGCGTTTTTCAGAGGAACGCAAAAGTTTTGCAAGTGAATGCAGCGTTTTTCAGAGGAACGCAAAAGTTTTGCGAGTGAATGCAGCGTTTTTCAGAGGAACGCAAAAGTTTTGCAAGTGAATGCAGCGTTTTTCAGAGGAATGCAAAAGTTTTGCGAGTGAATGCAACGTTTTTCGGAGGAACGCAAAAGTTTTGCAAGTGAATGCAGCGTTTTTCAGAGGAATGCAAAAGTTTTGCAAGTGAATGCAACGTTTTTCAGAGGAATGCAAAAGTTTTGCAAGTGAATGCAGCGTTTTTCAGAGGAATGCAAAAGTTTTGCGAGTGAATGCAGCATTTTACATAGGAACGCAAAAGTTTTGCAAGTGAATGCAGCGTTTTTCAGAGGAACGCAAAAGTTTTGCAAGTGAATGCAGCGTTTTTCAGAGGAACGCAAAAGTTTTGCAAGTGAATGCAGCATTTTTCAGAAGAATGCAAAAGTTTTGCAAGTGAATGCAGCGTTTTTCAGAGGAATGCAAAAGTTTTGCAAGTGAATGCAGCGTTTTTCAGAGGAATGCAAAAGTTTTGCGAGTGAATGCAGCGTTTTTCAGAGGAATGCAAAAGTTTTGCGAGTGAATGCAACGTTTTACGGAGGAACGCAAAAGTTTTGCAAGTGAATGCAAAAAAACGCTGCATTCACTTGCAAAACTTTTGCGTTCCTCCGAAAAACGCTGCATTCACTTGCAAAACTTTTGTGTTCCTCTGAAAAACGCTGCATTCACTCGCAAAACTTTTGCGTTCCTCCGAAAAACACTGCATTCACTCGCAAAACTTTTGCGTTCCTCTGAAAATCGCTGCATTCACTCGCAAAACTTTTGCGTTCCTCCGAAAAACGCTGCATTCACTTGCAAAACTTTTGCGTTCCTCCGTAAAACGCTGCATTCACTTGCAAAACTTTTGCGTTCCTCCGTAAAACGCTGCATTCACTCGCAAAACTTTTGCGTTCCTCTGAAAAACGTTGCATTCACTTGCAAAACTTTTGCGTTCCTCTGAAAAACGTTGCATTCACTTGCAAAACTTTTGCGTTCCTCCGAAAAACGCTGCATTCATTCGCAAAACTTTTGCGTTCCTCCGAAAAACACTGCATTCACTTGCAAAACTTTTGCGTTCCTCCGTAAAACGCTGCATTCACTTGCAAAACTTTTGCGTTCCTATGTAAAATGCTGCATTCACTCGCAAAACTTTTGCGTTCCCCTGAAAAACACTGCATTCACTCGCAAAACTTTTGCGTTCCTCCGAAAAACGCTGCATTCACTCGCAAAACTTTTGCGTTCCCCTGAAAAACACTGCATTCACTTGCAAAACTTTTGCATTCCTCTGAAAAATGCTGCATTCACTTGCAAAACTTTTGCATTCCTCTGAAAAACGCTGCATTCACTCGCAAAACTTTTGCGTTCCTCCGTAAAACGCTGCATTCACTTGCAAAACTTTTGCATTCTTCTGAAAAACGCTGCATTCACTTGCAAAACTTTTGTGTTCCTCTGAAAAACGCTGCATTCACTTGCAAAACTTTTGCGTTCCTCCGAAAAACGCTGCATTCACTTGCAAAACTTTTGCGTTCCTCTGAAAAACGCTGCATTCACTCGCAAAACTTTTGCGTTCCTCTGAAAAACGCTGCATTCACTCGCAAAACTTTTGCGTTCCTCCGAAAAACGCTGCATTCACTTGCAAAACTTTTGCGTTCCTCCGAAAAACGCTGCATTCACTCGCAAAAACTTTTGCGTTCCTCTGAAAAACGCTGCATTCACTCGCAAAACTTTTGCGTTCCTCCGAAAAACGCTGCATTCACTTGCAAAACTTTTGCGTTCCTCTGAAAAACGCTGCATTCACTCGCAAAACTTTTGCGTTCCTCCGAAAAACACTGCATTCACTTGCAAAACTTTTGCGTTCCTCCGTAAAAACACTGCATTCACTTGCAAAACTTTTGCGTTCCCCTGAAAAACGCTGCAATCACTTGCAAAACTTTTGCGTTCCTCCTGAAAACGCTGCATTCACTTGCAAAACTTTTGCGTTCCTCCGAAAAACGCTGCATTCACTTGCAAAACTTTTGCGTTCCTCCGAAAAACGCTGCATTCACTTGCAAAACTTTTGCGTTCCTCCGTAAAACGCTGCATTCACTTGCAAAACTTTTGCGTTCCTACGTAAAAAGCTGCATTCACTAGCAAAACTTTTGCGTTCCTCCGTAAAACGCTGCATTCACTTGCAAAACTTTTGCGTTCCTCCGTAAAACGCTGCATTCACTTGCAAAACTTTTGCGTTCCTCCGTAAAACGCTGCATTCACTTGCAAAACTTTTGCGTTCCTCCGTAAAACGCTGCATTCACTTGCAAAACTTTTGCGTTCCTCCGTAAAACGTTGCATTCACTTGCAAAACTTTTGCGTTCCTCCGTAAAACGCTGCATTCACTTGCAAAACTTTTGCGTTCCTCCGTAAAACGTTGCATTCACTTGCAAAACTTTTGCATTCCTCTGAAAAACGCTGCATTCACTTGCAAAACTTTTGCATTCCTCTGAAAAACGCTGCATTCACTTGCAAAACTTTTGCATTCCTCTGAAAAACGCTGCATTCACTTGCAAAACTTTTGCATTCTTCTGAAAAACGCTGCATTCACTTGCAAAACTTTTGCGTTCCTCTGAAAAACGCTGCATTCACTCGCAAAACTTTTGCGTTCCTCTGAAAAACGCTGCATTCACTCGCAAAACTTTTGCGTTCCTCCGAAAAACGCTGCATTCACTTGCAAAACTTTTGCATTCCTCTGAAAAACGCTGCATTCACTCGCAAAAACTTTTGCGTTCCTCTGAAAAACGCTGCATTCACTCGCAAAACTTTTGCGTTCCTCCGAAAAACGCTGCATTCACTTGCAAAACTTTTGCGTTCCTCTGAAAAACGCTGCATTCACTCGCAAAACTTTTGCATTCCTCTGAAAAACGCTGCATTCACTTGCAAAACTTTTGCGTTCCTCCGAAAAACACTGCATTCACTTGCAAAACTTTTGCGTTCCTCCGTAAAACGCTGCATTCACTTGCAAAACTTTTGCGTTCCTCCGTAAAACGTTGCATTCACTCGCAAAACTTTTGCATTCCTCTGAAAAACGCTGCATTCACTTGCAAAACTTTTGCATTCCTCTGAAAAACGCTGCATTCACTTGCAAAACTTTTGCATTCCTCTGAAAAACGCTGCATTCACTTGCAAAACTTTTGCATTCTTCTGAAAAACGCTGCATTCACTTGCAAAACTTTTGCGTTCCTCTGAAAAACGCTGCATTCACTTGCAAAACTTTTGCGTTCCTCTGAAAAACGCTGCATTCACTTGCAAAACTTTTGCGTTCCTCTGAAAAACGCTGCATTCACTTGCAAAACTTTTGCATTCTTCTGAAAAACGCTGCATTCACTTGCAAAACTTTTGCCTTCCTCTGAAAAACGCTGCATTCACTTGCAAAACTTTTGCGTTCCTCTGAAAAACGCTGCATTCACTTGCAAAACTTTTGCATTCTTCTGAAAAACGCTGCATTCACTCGCAAAACTTTTGCATTCCTCTGAAAAACGCTGCATTCACTCGCAAAACTTTTGCGTTCCTCTGAAAAACGCTGCATTCACTTGCAAAACTTTTGCGTTCCTCTGAAAAACGCTGCATTCACTTGCAAAACTTTTGCATTCTTCTGAAAAACGCTGCATTCACTTGCAAAACTTTTGCGTTCCTCTGAAAAACGCTGCATTCACTTGCAAAACTTTTGCATTCCTCTGAAAAACGCTGCATTCACTTGCAAAACTTTTGCGTTCCTCCGAAAAACGTTGCATTCACTTGCAAAACTTTTGCATTCCTCTGAAAAACGCTGCATTCACTTGCAAAACTTTTGCATTCCTCTGAAAAACGCTGCATTCACTCGCAAAACTTTTGCGTTCCTCCGAAAAACGTTGCATTCACTTGCAAAACTTTTGCATTCCTCTGAAAAACGCTGCATTCACTCGCAAAACTTTTGCGTTCCTCTGAAAAACGCTGCATTCACTCGCAAAACTTTTGCGTTCCTCCGAAAAACGCTGCATTCACTCGCAAAACTTTTGCATTCCTCTGAAAAACGCTGCATTCACTCGCAAAACTTTTGCGTTCCTCCGAAAAACGCTGCATTCACTCGCAAAACTTTTGCATTCCTCTGAAAAACGCTGCATTCACTTGCAAAACTTTTGCGTTCCTCCGTAAAACGCTGCATTCACTTGCAAAACTTTTGCGTTCCCCTGAAAAACGCTGCATTCACTTGCAAAACTTTTGCGTTCCTCCGTAAAACGCTGCATTCACTTGCAAAACTTTTGCGTTCCTATGTAAAATGCTGCATTCACTCGCAAAACTTTTGCGTTCCTCCGAAAAACGTTGCATTCACTTGCAAAACTTTTGCATTCCTCTGAAAAACGCTGCATTCACTCGCAAAACTTTTGCGTTCCTCTGAAAAACGCTGCATTCACTCGCAAAACTTTTGCGTTCCTCCGAAAAACGCTGCATTCACTCGCAAAACTTTTGCATTCCTCTGAAAAACGCTGCATTCACTTGCAAAACTTTTGCGTTCCTCCGAAAAACGCTGCATTCACTCGCAAAACTTTTGCATTCCTATGTAAAATGCTGCATTCACTTGCAAAACTTTTGCGTTCCTCCGTAAAACGCTGCATTCACTTGCAAAACTTTTGCGTTCCTCCGTAAAACGTTGCATTCACTCGCAAAACTTTTGCGTTCCTCCGAAAAACGTTGCATTCACTTGCAAAACTTTTGCATTCCTCTGAAAAACGCTGCATTCACTCGCAAAACTTTTGCGTTCCTCTGAAAAACGCTGCATTCACTCGCAAAACTTTTGCGTTCCTCCGAAAAACGCTGCATTCACTCGCAAAACTTTTGCATTCCTCTGAAAAACGCTGCATTCACTCGCAAAACTTTTGCGTTCCTCCGAAAAACGCTGCATTCACTCGCAAAACTTTTGCATTCCTCTGAAAAACGCTGCATTCACTTGCAAAACTTTTGCGTTCCTCCGTAAAACGCTGCATTCACTTGCAAAACTTTTGCGTTCCTCTGAAAAACGCTGCATTCACTTGCAAAACTTTTGCGTTCCTCCGTAAAACGCTGCATTCACTTGCAAAACTTTTGCGTTCCTATGTAAAATGCTGCATTCACTCGCAAAACTTTTGCGTTCCTCCGTAAAACGCTGCATTCACTTGCAAAACTTTTGCGTTCCTCCGTAAAACGCTGCATTCACTTGCAAAACTTTTGCGTTCCTCCGAAAAACGCTGCATTCACTCGCAAAACTTTTGCGTTCCTCCGTAAAACGCTGCATTCACTTGCAAAACTTTTGCGTTCCTCCGTAAAACGCTGCATTCACTCGCAAAACTTTTGCGTTCCTCCGTAAAATGCTGCATTCACTCGCAAAACTTTTGCGTTCCTCCGTAAAACGCTGCATTCACTCGCAAAACTTTTGCGTTCCTCCGTAAAACGCTGCATTCACTTGCAAAACTTTTGCATTCCTCCGTAAAACGCTGCATTCACTTGCAAAACTTTTGCGTTCCTCCGTAAAACGCTGCATTCACTTGCAAAACTTTTGCGTTCCTCCGTAAAACGCTGCATTCACTTGCAAAACTTTTGCGTTCCTCTGAAAAACGTTGCATTCACTTGCAAAACTTTTGCGTTCCTCCGTAAAACGTTGCATTCACTTGCAAAACTTTTGCGTTCCTCTGAAAAACGTTGCATTCACTCGCAAAACTTTTGCGTTCCTCTGAAAAACGCTGCATTCACTCGCAAAACTTTTGCGTTCCTCTGAAAAACGTTGCATTCACTCGCAAAACTTTTGCGTTCCTCTGAAAAACGCTGCATTCACTCGCAAAACTTTTGCGTTCCTCTGAAAAACGTTGCATTCACTCGCAAAACTTTTGCGTTCCTCTGAAAAACGCTGCATTCACTCGCAAAACTTTTGCGTTCCTCTGAAAAACGCTGCATTCACTCGCAAAACTTTTGTGTTCCTCCGTAAAACGTTGCATTCACTCGCAAAACTTTTGCATTCCTCTGAAAAACACTGCATTCACTCGCAAAACTTTTGCATTCCTCTGAAAAACGCTGCATTCACTCGCAAAACTTTTGCGTTCCTCCGTAAAACGTTGCATTCACTCGCAAAACTTTTGCATTCCTCTGAAAAACACTGCATTCACTCGCAAAACTTTTGCATTCCTCTGAAAAACGCTGCATTCACTTGCAAAACTTTTGCGTTCCTCCGTAAAACGCTGCATTCACTCGCAAAACTTTTGCGTTCCTCTGAAAAACGTTGCATTCACTCGCAAAACTTTTGCGTTCCTCTGAAAAACGTTGCATTCACTCGCAAAACTTTTGCGTTCCTCTGAAAAACGTTGCATTCGCTCGCGAAACTTTTGCGTTCCTCCGTAAAACGCTGCATTCACTTGCAAAACTTTTGCATTCCTCTGAAAAACGCTGCATTCACTTGCAAAACTTTTGCGTTCCTCTGAAAAACGTTGCATTCACTTGCAAAACTTTTGCATTCCTCTGAAAATCGCTGCATTCACTCGCAAAACTTTTGCGTTCCTCCGAAAAACGCTGCATTCACTTGCAAAACTTTTGCGTTCCTCTGAAAAACGTTGCATTCACTTGCAAAACTTTTGCATTCCTCTGAAAATCGCTGCATTCACTCGCAAAACTTTTGCGTTCCTCTGAAAATCGCTGCATTCACTCGCAAAACTTTTGCGTTCCTCCGAAAAACGTTGCATTCACTCGCAAAACTTTTGCGTTCCTCTGAAAAACGTTGCATTCACTCGCAAAACTTTTGCGTTCCTCTGAAAAACGTTGCATTCGCTCGCGAAACTTTTGCGTTCCTCCGTAAAACGCTGCATTCACTTGCAAAACTTTTGCATTCCTCTGAAAAACGCTGCATTCACTTGCAAAACTTTTGCGTTCCTCTGAAAAACGTTGCATTCACTTGCAAAACTTTTGCATTCCTCTGAAAATCGCTGCATTCACTCGCAAAACTTTTGCGTTCCTCCGAAAAACGCTGCATTCACTTGCAAAACTTTTGCGTTCCTCCGAAAAACGCTGCATTCATTCGCAAAACTTTTGCGTTCCTCCGAAAAACGCTGCATTCACTTGCAAAACTTTTGCGTTCCTCCGTAAAACGCTGCATTCACTTGCAAAACTTTTGCGTTCCTATGTAAAATGCTGCATTCACTCGCAAAACTTTTGCGTTCCTCCGAAAAACGCTGCATTCACTCGCAAAACTTTTGCGTTCCTCTGAAAAACGTTGCATTCACTTGCAAAACTTTTGCATTCCTCTGAAAAATGCTGCATTCACTTGCAAAACTTTTGCAGTTTCTTGGGAGAAATGCAAAGTTTTGCGAGGGAATGCAACCTTTTTCGGAGGAGCACAAGTTTTGCCAGCAAACTCAATCTTTATTGGCGAAATGTGAAAAATTTGAGAGCGAATGCAGCGTTTTTCAGAGGAATGCAAACATTTTGTCAGCAAATGCAAATGTTCTCAAGGAATGTACAAGTTTTGTGAGCGAACGCAGCGTTTTACGGAGGAACGCAAAAGTTTTGCAAGCGAATGCAGCGTTTTTCAGAGGAACGCCAAATTTTTGCGAGTGAATGCAGCGTTTTCAGAGGAATGCAAAAGTTTTGCAAGTGAATGCAGCGTTTTCAGAGGAATGCAAAAGTTTTGCAAGTGAATGCAGCGTTTTTCAGAGGAACGCAAAGTTTTGCAAGTGAATGCAGCGTTTTTCAGAGGAACGCAAAAGTTTTGCGAGTGAATGCAGCGTTTTCAGAGGAACGCAAAGTTTTGCGAGTGAATGCAGCGTTTTTCAGGGAACGCAAAAGTTTTGCAAGTGAATGCAGCGTTTTACGGAGGAACGCAAAGTTTTGCAAGTGAATGCAGCGTTTTTCAGAGGAATGCAAAAGTTTTGCGAGTGAATGCAGCGTTTTTCAGAGGAATGCAAAAGTTTTGCGAGTGAATGCAGCGTTTTTCGGAGGAACGCAATAGTTTTGCGAGTGAATGCAGCGTTTTTCTGAGGAATGCAAAAGTTTTGCGAGTGAATGCAGCGTTTTCGGAGGAACGCATAAAAGTTTTGCGAGTGAATGCAGCGTTTTTCAGAGGAACGCAAAGTTTTGCGAGTGAATGCAGCGTTTTTCAGAGGAACGCAAAGTTTTGCAAGTGAATGCAGCGTTTTCAGAGGAATGCAAAAGTTTTGCGAGTGAATGCACCGTTTTTCGGAGGAACGCAAAAGTTTTGCAAGTGAATGCAGCGTTTTTCAGAGGAATGCAAAAGTTTTGCAAGTGAATGCAACGTTTTTCAGAGGAATGCAAAAGTTTTGCAAGTGAATGCAGCGTTTTTCAGAGGAATGCAAAAGTTTTGCGAGTGAATGCAGCCTTTTACATAGGAACTCAATAGTTTTCCAAGTGAATGCCGCGTTGTTCAGAGGAACGCAAAGTTTTGCAAGTGAATGCAGCGTTTTTCAGAGGAACGCAAAAGTTTTGCAAGTGAATGCAGCATTTTTCAGAAGAATGCAAAAGTTTTGCAAGTGAATGCAGCGTTTTTCAGAGGAATGCAAAAGTTTTGCAAGTGAATGCAGCGTTTTTCAGAGGAATGCAAAAGTTTTGCGAGTGAATGCAGCGTTTTTCAGAGGAATGCAAAAGTTTTGCGAGTGAATGCAACGTTTTACGGAGGAACGCAAAAGTTTTGCAAGTGAATGCAAAAACGCTGCTTTCACTTGCAAAACTTTTGCGTTCCTCCGAAAAACGCTGCATTCACTTGCAAAACTTTTGTGTTCCTCTGAAAAACGCTGCATTCACTCGCAAAACTTTTGCGTTCCTCCGAAAAACACTGCATTCACTCGCAAAACTTTTGCGTTCCTCTGAAAATCGCTGCATTCACTCGCAAAACTTTTGCGTTCCTCCGAAAAACGCTGCATTCACTTGCAAAACTTTTGCGTTCCTCCGTAAAACGCTGCATTCACTTGCAAAACTTTTGCGTTCCTCCGTAAAACGCTGCATTCACTCGCAAAACTTTTGCGTTCCTCTGAAAAACGTTGCATTCACTTGCAAAACTTTTGCGTTCCTCTGAAAAACGTTGCATTCACTTGCAAAACTTTTGCGTTCCTCCGAAAAACGCTGCATTCATTCGCAAAACTTTTGCGTTCCTCCGAAAAACACTGCATTCACTTGCAAAACTTTTGCGTTCCTCCGTAAAACGCTGCATTCACTTGCAAAACTTTTGCGTTCCTATGTAAAATGCTGCATTCACTCGCAAAACTTTTGCGTTCCCCTGAAAAACACTGCATTCACTCGCAAAACTTTTGCGTTCCTCCGAAAACGCTGCATTCACTCGCAAAACTTTTGCGTTCCCCTGAAAAACACTGCATTCACTTGCAAAACTTTTGCATTCCTCTGAAAAATGCTGCATTCACTTGCAAAACTTTTGCATTCCTCTGAAAAACGCTGCATTCACTCGCAAAACTTTTGCGTTCCTCCGTAAAACGCTGCATTCACTTGCAAAACTTTTGCATTCTTCTGAAAAACGCTGCATTCACTTGCAAAACTTTTGTGTTCCTCTGAAAAACGCTGCATTCACTTGCAAAACTTTTGCGTTCCTCCGAAAAACGCTGCATTCACTTGCAAAACTTTTGCGTTCCTCTGAAAAACGCTGCATTCACTCGCAAAACTTTTGCGTTCCTCTGAAAAACGCTGCATTCACTCGCAAAACTTTTGCGTTCCTCCGAAAAACGCTGCATTCACTTGCAAAACTTTTGCGTTCCTCCGAAAAACGCTGCATTCACTCGCAAAAACTTTTGCGTTCCTCTGAAAAACGCTGCATTCACTCGCAAAACTTTTGCGTTCCTCCGAAAAACGCTGCATTCACTTGCAAAACTTTTGCGTTCCTCTGAAAAACGCTGCATTCACTCGCAAAACTTTTGCGTTCCTCTGAAAAACGCTGCATTCACTTGCAAAACTTTTGCGTTCCTCCGAAAAACACTGCATTCACTTGCAAAACTTTTGCGTTCCTCCGTAAAACGCTGCATTCACTTGCAAAACTTTTGCGTTCCCCTGAAAAACGCTGCATTCACTTGCAAAACTTTTGCGTTCCTCCGTAAAACGCTGCATTCACTTGCAAAACTTTTGCGTTCCTCCGAAAAACGCTGCATTCACTTGCAAAACTTTTGCGTTCCTCCGAAAAACGCTGCATTCACTTGCAAAACTTTTGCGTTCCTCCGTAAAACGCTGCATTCACTTGCAAAACTTTTGCGTTCCTATGTAAAATGCTGCATTCACTCGCAAAACTTTTGCGTTCCTCCGTAAAACGCTGCATTCACTTGCAAAACTTTTGCGTTCCTCCGTAAAACGCTGCATTCACTTGCAAAACTTTTGCGTTCCTCCGTAAAACGCTGCATTCACTCGCAAAACTTTTGCGTTCCTCCGTAAAACGCTGCATTCACTTGCAAAACTTTTGCGTTCCTCCGTAAAACGTTGCATTCACTTGCAAAACTTTTGCGTTCCTCCGTAAAACGCTGCATTCACTTGCAAAACTTTTGCGTTCCTCCGTAAAACGTTGCATTCACTCGCAAAACTTTTGCATTCCTCTGAAAAACGCTGCATTCACTTGCAAAACTTTTGCATTCCTCTGAAAAACGCTGCATTCACTTGCAAAACTTTTGCATTCCTCTGAAAAACGCTGCATTCACTTGCAAAACTTTTGCATTCTTCTGAAAAACGCTGCATTCACTTGCAAAACTTTTGCGTTCCTCTGAAAAACGCTGCATTCACTCGCAAAACTTTTGCGTTCCTCTGAAAAACGCTGCATTCACTCGCAAAACTTTTGCGTTCCTCCGAAAAACGCTGCATTCACTTGCAAAACTTTTGCATTCCTCTGAAAAACGCTGCATTCACTCGCAAAAACTTTTGCGTTCCTCTGAAAAACGCTGCATTCACTCGCAAAACTTTTGCGTTCCTCCGAAAAACGCTGCATTCACTTGCAAAACTTTTGCGTTCCTCTGAAAAACGCTGCATTCACTCGCAAAACTTTTGCATTCCTCTGAAAAACGCTGCATTCACTTGCAAAACTTTTGCGTTCCTCCGAAAAACACTGCATTCACTTGCAAAACTTTTGCGTTCCTCCGTAAAACGCTGCATTCACTTGCAAAACTTTTGCGTTCCTCCGTAAAACGTTGCATTCACTCGCAAAACTTTTGCATTCCTCTGAAAAACGCTGCATTCACTTGCAAAACTTTTGCATTCCTCTGAAAAACGCTGCATTCACTTGCAAAACTTTTGCATTCCTCTGAAAAACGCTGCATTCACTTGCAAAACTTTTGCATTCTTCTGAAAAACGCTGCATTCACTTGCAAAACTTTTGCGTTCCTCTGAAAAACGCTGCATTCACTTGCAAAACTTTTGCGTTCCTCTGAAAAACGCTGCATTCACTTGCAAAACTTTTGCGTTCCTCTGAAAAACGCTGCATTCACTTGCAAAACTTTTGCATTCTTCTGAAAAACGCTGCATTCACTTGCAAAACTTTTGCGTTCCTCTGAAAAACGCTGCATTCACTTGCAAAACTTTTGCGTTCCTCTGAAAAACGCTGCATTCACTTGCAAAACTTTTGCATTCTTCTGAAAAACGCTGCATTCACTCGCAAAACTTTTGCATTCCTCTGAAAAACGCTGCATTCACTCGCAAAACTTTTGCGTTCCTCTGAAAAACGCTGCATTCACTTGCAAAACTTTTGCGTTCCTCTGAAAAACGCTGCATTCACTTGCAAAACTTTTGCATTCTTCTGAAAAACGCTGCATTCACTTGCAAAACTTTTGCGTTCCTCTGAAAAACGCTGCATTCACTTGCAAAACTTTTGCATTCCTCTGAAAAACGCTGCATTCACTTGCAAAACTTTTGCGTTCCTCCGAAAAACGTTGCATTCACTTGCAAAACTTTTGCATTCCTCTGAAAAACGCTGCATTCACTTGCAAAACTTTTGCATTCCTCTGAAAAACGCTGCATTCACTCGCAAAACTTTTGCGTTCCTCTGAAAAACGCTGCATTCACTCGCAAAACTTTTGCGTTCCTCCGAAAAACGCTGCATTCACTCGCAAAACTTTTGCATTCCTCTGAAAAACGCTGCATTCACTCGCAAAACTTTTGCGTTCCTCCGAAAAACGCTGCATTCACTCGCAAAACTTTTGCATTCCTCTGAAAAACGCTGCATTCACTTGCAAAACTTTTGCGTTCCTCCGTAAAACGCTGCATTCACTTGCAAAACTTTTGCGTTCCCCTGAAAAACGCTGCATTCACTTGCAAAACTTTTGCGTTCCTCCGTAAAACGCTGCATTCACTTGCAAAACTTTTGCGTTCCTATGTAAAATGCTGCATTCACTCGCAAAACTTTTGCGTTCCTCCGTAAAACGCTGCATTCACTTGCAAAACTTTTGCGTTCCTCCGTAAAACGCTGCATTCACTTGCAAAACTTTTGCGTTCCTCCGAAAAACGCTGCATTCACTCGCAAAACTTTTGCGTTCCTCCGTAAAACGCTGCATTCACTTGCAAAACTTTTGCGTTCCTCCGTAAAACGCTGCATTCACTCGCAAAACTTTTGCGTTCCTCCGTAAAATGCTGCATTCACTCGCAAAACTTTTGCGTTCCTCCGTAAAACGCTGCATTCACTCGCAAAACTTTTGCGTTCCTCCGTAAAACGCTGCATTCACTTGCAAAACTTTTGCGTTCCCCTGAAAAACGCTGCATTCACTTGCAAAACTTTTGCGTTCCTCCGTAAAACGCTGCATTCACTTGCAAAACTTTTGCGTTCCTCCGTAAAACGCTGCATTCACTTGCAAAACTTTTGCGTTCCTATGTAAAATGCTGCATTCACTCGCAAAACTTTTGCGTTCCTCCGTAAAACGCTGCATTCACTTGCAAAACTTTTGCGTTCCTCCGTAAAACGCTGCATTCACTTGCAAAACTTTTGCGTTCCTCCGTAAAACGCTGCATTCACTTGCAAAACTTTTGCGTTCCTCCGTAAAACGCTGCATTCACTTGCAAAACTTTTGCGTTCCTCCGTAAAACGTTGCATTCACTTGCAAAACTTTTGCGTTCCTCCGTAAAACGCTGCATTCACTTGCAAAACTTTTGCGTTCCTCCGTAAAACGTTGCATTCACTCGCAAAACTTTTGCATTCCTCTGAAAAACGCTGCATTCACTTGCAAAACTTTTGCATTCCTCTGAAAAACGCTGCATTCACTTGCAAAACTTTTGCATTCCTCTGAAAAACGCTGCATTCACTTGCAAAACTTTTGCATTCTTCTGAAAAACGCTGCATTCACTTGCAAAACTTTTGCGTTCCTCTGAAAAACGCTGCATTCACTCGCAAAACTTTTGCGTTCCTCTGAAAAACGCTGCATTCACTCGCAAAACTTTTGCGTTCCTCCGAAAAACGCTGCATTCACTTGCAAAACTTTTGCATTCCTCTGAAAAACGCTGCATTCACTCGCAAAAACTTTTGCGTTCCTCTGAAAAACGCTGCATTCACTCGCAAAACTTTTGCGTTCCTCCGAAAAACGCTGCATTCACTTGCAAAACTTTTGCGTTCCTCTGAAAAACGCTGCATTCACTCGCAAAACTTTTGCATTCCTCTGAAAAACGCTGCATTCACTTGCAAAACTTTTGCGTTCCTCCGAAAAACACTGCATTCACTTGCAAAACTTTTGCGTTCCTCCGTAAAACGCTGCATTCACTTGCAAAACTTTTGCGTTCCTCCGTAAAACGTTGCATTCACTCGCAAAACTTTTGCATTCCTCTGAAAAACGCTGCATTCACTTGCAAAACTTTTGCATTCCTCTGAAAAACGCTGCATTCACTTGCAAAACTTTTGCATTCCTCTGAAAAACGCTGCATTCACTTGCAAAACTTTTGCATTCTTCTGAAAAACGCTGCATTCACTTGCAAAACTTTTGCGTTCCTCTGAAAAACGCTGCATTCACTTGCAAAACTTTTGCGTTCCTCTGAAAAACGCTGCATTCACTTGCAAAACTTTTGCGTTCCTCTGAAAAACGCTGCATTCACTTGCAAAACTTTTGCATTCTTCTGAAAAACGCTGCATTCACTTGCAAAACTTTTGCATTCCTCTGAAAAACGCTGCATTCACTTGCAAAACTTTTGCATTCTTCTGAAAAACGCTGCATTCACTTGCAAAACTTTTGCATTCCTCTGAAAAACGCTGCATTCACTTGCAAAACTTTTGCATTCTTCTGAAAAACGCTGCATTCACTTGCAAAACTTTTGCGTTCCTCTGAAAAACGCTGCATTCACTTGCAAAACTTTTGCGTTCCTCTGAAAAACGCTGCATTCACTTGCAAAACTTTTGCGTTCCTCTGAAAAACGCTGCATTCACTTGCAAAACTTTTGCATTCTTCTGAAAAACGCTGCATTCACTTGCAAAACTTTTGCGTTCCTCTGAAAAACGCTGCATTCACTTGCAAAACTTTTGCGTTCCTCTGAAAAACGCTGCATTCACTTGCAAAACTTTTGCATTCTTCTGAAAAACGCTGCATTCACTCGCAAAACTTTTGCATTCCTCTGAAAAACGCTGCATTCACTCGCAAAACTTTTGCGTTCCTCTGAAAAACGCTGCATTCACTTGCAAAACTTTTGCGTTCCTCTGAAAAACGCTGCATTCACTTGCAAAACTTTTGCATTCTTCTGAAAAACGCTGCATTCACTTGCAAAACTTTTGCGTTCCTCTGAAAAACGCTGCATTCACTTGCAAAACTTTTGCATTCCTCTGAAAAACGCTGCATTCACTTGCAAAACTTTTGCGTTCCTCCGAAAAACGTTGCATTCACTTGCAAAACTTTTGCATTCCTCTGAAAAACGCTGCATTCACTTGCAAAACTTTTGCATTCCTCTGAAAAACGCTGCATTCACTCGCAAAACTTTTGCGTTCCTCTGAAAAACGCTGCATTCACTCGCAAAACTTTTGCGTTCCTCCGAAAAACGCTGCATTCACTCGCAAAACTTTTGCATTCCTCTGAAAAACGCTGCATTCACTCGCAAAACTTTTGCGTTCCTCCGAAAAACGCTGCATTCACTCGCAAAACTTTTGCATTCCTCTGAAAAACGCTGCATTCACTTGCAAAACTTTTGCGTTCCTCCGTAAAACGCTGCATTCACTTGCAAAACTTTTGCGTTCCCCTGAAAAACGCTGCATTCACTTGCAAAACTTTTGCGTTCCTCCGTAAAACGCTGCATTCACTTGCAAAACTTTTGCGTTCCTATGTAAAATGCTGCATTCACTCGCAAAACTTTTGCGTTCCTCCGTAAAACGCTGCATTCACTTGCAAAACTTTTGCGTTCCTCCGTAAAACGCTGCATTCACTTGCAAAACTTTTGCGTTCCTCCGTAAAACGCTGCATTCACTCGCAAAACTTTTGCGTTCCTCCGTAAAATGCTGCATTCACTCGCAAAACTTTTGCGTTCCTCCGTAAAACGCTGCATTCACTCGCAAAACTTTTGCGTTCCTCCGTAAAACGCTGCATTCACTTGCAAAACTTTTGCGTTCCTCCGTAAAACGCTGCATTCACTTGCAAAACTTTTGCGTTCCTCCGTAAAACGCTGCATTCACTTGCAAAACTTTTGCGTTCCTCCGTAAAACGCTGCATTCACTTGCAAAACTTTTGCGTTCCCCTGAAAAACGCTGCATTCACTTGCAAAACTTTTGCGTTCCTCCGTAAAACGCTGCATTCACTTGCAAAACTTTTGCGTTCCTCCGTAAAACGTTGCATTCACTCGCAAAACTTTTGCGTTCCTCTGAAAAACGCTGCATTCACTTGCAAAACTTTTGCGTTCCTCTGAAAAACGCTGCATTCACTTGCAAAACTTTTGCATTCTTCTGAAAAACGCTGCATTCACTCGCAAAACTTTTGCATTCCTCTGAAAAACGCTGCATTCACTCGCAAAACTTTTGCGTTCCTCTGAAAAACGCTGCATTCACTTGCAAAACTTTTGCGTTCCTCTGAAAAACGCTGCATTCACTTGCAAAACTTTTGCATTCTTCTGAAAAACGCTGCATTCACTTGCAAAACTTTTGCGTTCCTCTGAAAAACGCTGCATTCACTTGCAAAACTTTTGCATTCCTCTGAAAAACGCTGCATTCACTTGCAAAACTTTTGCGTTCCTCCGAAAAACGTTGCATTCACTTGCAAAACTTTTGCATTCCTCTGAAAAACGCTGCATTCACTTGCAAAACTTTTGCGTTCCTCTGAAAACGCTGCATTCACTCGCAAAACTTTTGCGTTCCTCTGAAAAACGCTGCATTCACTCGCAAAACTTTTGCGTTCCTCCGAAAAACGCTGCATTCACTCGCAAAACTTTTGCGTTCCTCGCAAAACTTTGCGTTCCTCAAAAACGCTGCAGTCACTCGCAAAACTTTTGCATTCCTCTGAAAAACGCTGCATTCACTCGCAAAACTTTTGCGTTCCTCCGAAAAACGCTGCATTCACTCGCAAAACTTTTGCATTCCTCTGAAAAACGCTGCATTCACTTGCAAAACTTTTGCGTTCCTCCGTAAAACGCTGCATTCACTTGCAAAACTTTTGCGTTCCCCTGAAAAACGCTGCATTCACTTGCAAAACTTTTGCGTTCCTCCGTAAAACGCTGCATTCACTTGCAAAACTTTTGCGTTCCTATGTAAAATGCTGCATTCACTCGCAAAACTTTTGCGTTCCTCCGTAAAACGCTGCATTCACTTGCAAAACTTTTGCGTTCCTCCGTAAAACGCTGCATTCACTTGCAAAACTTTTGCGTTCCTCCGAAAAACGCTGCATTCACTCGCAAAACTTTTGCGTTCCTCCGTAAAACGCTGCATTCACTTGCAAAACTTTTGCGTTCCTCCGTAAAACGCTGCATTCACTCGCAAAACTTTTGCGTTCCTCCGTAAAATGCTGCATTCACTCGCAAAACTTTTGCGTTCCTCCGTAAAACGCTGCATTCACTCGCAAAACTTTTGCGTTCCTCCGTAAAACGCTGCATTCACTTGCAAAACTTTTGCGTTCCTCCGTAAAACGCTGCATTCACTTGCAAAACTTTTGCGTTCCTCCGTAAAACGCTGCATTCACTTGCAAAACTTTTGCGTTCCTCCGTAAAACGCTGCATTCACTTGCAAAACTTTTGCGTTCCCCTGAAAAACGCTGCATTCACTTGCAAAACTTTTGCGTTCCTCCGTAAAACGCTGCATTCACTTGCAAAACTTTTGCGTTCCTCCGTAAAACGTTGCATTCACTCGCAAAACTTTTGCATTCCTCTGAAAAACGCTGCATTCACTTGCAAAACTTTTGCATTCCTCTGAAAAACGCTGCATTCACTTGCAAAACTTTTGCATTCCTCTGAAAAACGCTGCATTCACTTGCAAAACTTTTGCATTCCTCTGAAAAACGCTGCATTCACTCGCAAAACTTTTGCGTTCCTCTGAAAAACGCTGCATTCACTCGCAAAACTTTTGCGTTCCTCCGAAAAACGCTGCATTCACTCGCAAAACTTTTGCATTCCTCTGAAAAACGCTGCATTCACTCGCAAAACTTTTGCGTTCCTCCGAAAAACGCTGCATTCACTCGCAAAACTTTTGCATTCCTCTGAAAAACGCTGCATTCACTTGCAAAACTTTTGCGTTCCTCCGTAAAACGCTGCATTCACTTGCAAAACTTTTGCGTTCCCCTGAAAAACGCTGCATTCACTCGCAAAACTTTTGCGTTCCTCTGAAAAACGCTGCATTCACTCGCAAAACTTTTGCGTTCCTCTGAAAAACGCTGCATTCACTTGCAAAACTTTTGCGTTCCTCTGAAAAACGCTGCATTCACTTGCAAAACTTTTGCATTCCTCTGAAAAACGCTGCATTCACTTGCAAAACTTTTGCATTCCTCTGAAAAACGCTGCATTCACTCGCAAAAATTTGGCGTTCCTCTGAAAAACGCTGCATTCGCTTGCAAAACTTTTGCGTTCCTCCGTAAAACGCTGCGTTCGCTCACAAAACTTGTACATTCCTTGAGAACATTTGCATTTGCTGACAAAATGTTTGCATTCCTCTGAAAAACGCTGCATTCGCTCTCAAATTTTTCACATTTCGCCAATAAAGATTGAGTTTGCTGGCAAAACTTGTGCTCCTCCGAAAAAGGTTGCATTCCCTCGCAAAACTTTGCATTTCTCCCAAGAAACTTTGCATTTGTTCGCAAAGCTTTCGATTTCTGCTGAGAAAGTTTGCTTTTGATGACAAAACTTTTGCGTTCCCCTGAAAAACACTGCATTCACTCGCAAAACTTTTGCGTTCCTCTGAAAAACGTTGAATTCACTCGCAAAACTTTTGCATTCCTTGAACGTTTGCATTTGCTCACAATACTTTTGCGTTGCTCTGAAAAACGCTGCATTTGCTCACAAAACTTTCACATCCCTCCGTGAATGAAAATGCATGAAAAAACGTTTGCATTGCTCGAGAACTATTGCATTTGCTCACATTTGCATCCACATTCTGTTGAGAAACTTTGCATTTGCTGGCAAAACTTTTGCCTTTTACAACAAAAAAACATTGCGTTCACTTGTAAAAACTTTTGCGTTCCCCCGAGAAACGCTGCATTCACTTGCCAAAATTTTTGTGCTCCTCCAAAAAACGCTGCTGCTTTCACTCGCAAAACTTTTACATTTCCCCCCAAAAACACTGTGTTCGCTTGAAAAACTTTTGCATTTCCCAGAGAAACGTTGCATACCTTCGAAAAACGCTTATATTCCATGAAAGCACAGGAATATATTTTTTCCTCTCCATACCCCTTTAGGGGTTCCGTAGCATCTTACATTACTTACGTTTTTTTTTTTAAATAAATGATTAAAATTTGAGAGCTACACCAAAAGGAAAGTTTTTGCAACAAACAATTAAATTTTGGTCTCAACGCACCACATTTAAGTCGAACGTCTGCGCAATTGAGATTTGAGATGGTTTGACATCTCAGCAGCACTGGTTTTTGTGCACCTTGTAATTGATGATAACTTCAATAACTTTCATATGCACAGCAATGGTCAATTGGGTGCTTTTTTTTGATGCTTAACAGCCCTTTCACTGTAATAATGTAAATTGTTTCACATCACAGGTTTGGAACGACATGAGCGTGAGTAAATGATGAGTTTTTCATTTCATTTTTGGGTCAATTTTTCCTTTAAGTCCTCGGAGCTTATTTTCTTATGATAATCAGCTCTTTGTTTTCCTAATTCAGCCTTTCCTTTGCTTTCTGTTTCTTTCATTAGCTCTCTCGAGTGTCTTTTCAACGGCTCATCACGGAAGCTTGTCTTATCTTATAAAAAGCGAATTAAAACAAAAGATTTCTCGCAAAGGCCTGCTTTAATTACCAGCACTTTGAACCCTGAGCATGTGAAGTGCCGCGTTGTTCTCGTCAATATAACGCAGCTCAATTGGAGGAGATGTGACCGTTTGCACGCGCAATCACCGGGTTCCTCGAGTTCTCTCGTGCACTTTCATCCGTGCGTGCAATCCGAGCCGATGGCTCTCGGAAAGCGCTAACAAATCTAATGACTAATGATGTGCAGGTGTTTGCCACCGATCCGGCCGCTGTAACCGCGTTTCATTTTGCACTGCAGCAGTTGGCAAGCGCTTGGGAAAGCTGCTCGTGATTCAGTATGTTTGGTGTGTCGTTTGAATGGAATCTGTCCCTGGGAACGAGGGGCCCTGCGACAATCTGAGAATCTGACACAACACTACAGTATGCACGAAGTTCAGGTTACTGAGGATACCGCGCCACCTGCTGGTGGATAATGATATTGTCAGTAATCTCATTGACGGTTACTGGTGAAAAAACATTTCACCAGTTTTTTTTAGAGGGCGCTTAAAGGGATAGTTCACCCAAAAATGAAATTATCCCATGATTTACTCAACCTCAAGCTATATAGTATATGACTTACGCATTCTGCGTACAGTCGTCCGCCGGAAGCTAGTTATTTTAAATGTACTAAGGGATATTGTTCTTACAAAAATGCATCGCTTCGCCTCAGAAGTCCTTTATTAACCCCCTGGAGTCGTTTGGATTTTTTTTTTTTATGGATGGATGCATTATTTTTTTTTACTTATAATCCTTGCAGGACTAAAGATATTTTAAAAATATCTCTGATTGTGTTCGTCTGAAAGAAGATAGTCAAATACACCTAGGATGGCTTGAGGGTGAGTAAATCATGGAATAATTTTGATTTTTGGGTTTTTGGTGTGAAAAATGCATTATATATATTTTGTTGTTATGAAACACTACATATTTTATATATTATATATATTATCAGCTAGATACTGGTGCTTTTTTGATGCCGATATCCAATATTTGTGAATCATTCTTTTTCGTATTATAAAGGATTTTTAAAAGTCATTGTTTAGTATTCATCATAAATGTCTGGAAAGGTCATAGAAATGTCTTGCAAATGCATCAAAAAGCAAGCCCTGAGTGTTATTTACTTAATATGATACTGCTGTAAATGCATTTTAAATCTTTGTGTGTGGTAATTTGAGCATTTTTTAGCATGCACATTGGTTTGTTTAATATCAAAGTGAAGTAACAACATGACATTTACTGTAATATTGACTGCACATGCTGTGCCCTCTACTGGTTACCTCAGAAACTACAAAATTACCATAGTACAGACCATACTACTATCATTCTATGATTTATATCAATGCACAACATCTGCATATAATTGGCATTGCAACTACTTGTTTTGTAAGAGAGGATAGGTTAGTTAAGTGAATTTAATTCTTGATATGGGAACACTTAACAAGTATAAAATGTTATACCAAGCTGAGGTATGAAACTATAAGCAATTCTTCTGGTTTTCTAAAGTTTTTCTACAAGAATTGATTAACTGCCTTTCTTGTTTATAATTTCTGAACCTTGTGTGACATTGCAAGATGATCCAGCTGTTTCCAAGTGCTGCCATGTTTCTCATTGGCATTTTGGTAGGATATTAGTTGTGTCTTGGGTATCTAATATACTGAAAACGAACAGCCTAGGAGCAATGCTCTGCAATTAAGTGCACAAAAAAATTGAAAAGCAACAAATACCTTACTCAGTGGAAAATTCCCAGCGGCAGTTGTCCACAATCTGATGCGCTGCAGCGACATCAACTGGCAGCGTTGAGTACTGCATCATTCCAGTGTGAGGCGTGCAGTGAAGCAGTATTCCAACTCCACACTGATGCATCTTTGTTTTGGGATGCAAACAATCTTGCTTTCCCACATTAAGTTCGGGAATATTCTGTGTTTTACAACATAATATTTCTGAGAAAAAGTAATTAGCTGTAGTTGTGGTCTCTAAAACCATTATTAACTAGGTTGATGTTGAATTATATTTTCCTAGCATTGCTCCACTTAATAGTCTTGAACGTAACGTTTCTCTGTGATTTGGCCCTGGAGATGTGTCTGTAATTGCATGGTTTCCAGGCCTAATTATGCTAAACGCAACTGAAGTTTATTGTCTTTTGCATCGAGGGAGAACTGCACAACTCCAATATTAACCGAACTGTCCTCATTTCTTCCTGTCCGACAATTTATAGCATGATTCGATCGAGTTCCCGTAAGTACAACTGATGAGTTTTAGTTTGGTTGACGGGAAAGCACTCGATGGTCAGGCCGCTGTGGGCCTCATCTGGTCAACAGAAACTTTCTGCCGTCTTCAGCCACGTCCCATTGACAGAGTTTGACCAAAAGCAAATAAATTCAGCGAAAATGAGCGAGAACATTCGAGCAGAACAAAAAAATGCAGTCCATTCTCATTCAAGTCTGTTAACAAAATTATAAAGTTGTATTTGAATGCAAGTTAAATTTTCTGTACCACTTAGCTAAAATAAAATGGCAAGAAAAAGCCTAAACCTGCATTTGTTTTTTATTATAACCATTTTAAAGGGATAGTTCACCCAAAGATGAAAATTATCCTGATTTACTCACCCTAAAACCATCCTAGATGTACGTATATGACTATCTACTTTCAGACAAACAGAGTTATATTAAAAAATATCCAAGCTTTATAATGGGAGTCCAGGGGAGGCATGATTTTGAAGACCAAAAAGCCCATCCATCTATCATAAAAGTAATCCAGGGGGTTAATAAAGGCCTTCGGATGGGTTTTTGTAAGAACAAAATGGATATTTATAACTTTGTAAATTACAATAACTGGCTTCCGGCAACAGCCGTACACAAGTCTAGTTTCGATGGAAGAGTGACCTCTGACCTGACACATGACGAAGGATGTAGGAGTAGCATAAGCTTAGACGCCTCTCACGTTCAAACAAATATGGCAGTGCAACAAACTCAAGCTCCTCTTCTCTTAAATTGAAATCTTCTGATATTTCTCTTTAAAAATTCTCGTTTTAGACTTCTAATTCCTTACAAATCCCATCGCTTCTCTTCAGAAGGCCTTTATTAACCCCCTGGAGCCGTATGGATTACTTTTATGATGGATGAACGTGCTTTTTTGGACTTGAGCCCCATTCACTCCCATTCCCAGGTGAAAAAAAGTAAATTTCTACAATGTACTTAAAGTGCTCTATTTTGGCGCATTAATTTTGTACTTCATATACTAAAAATTCTTCTTTAGTACTTCTTAAGATAATCTTAAGAACATCTAAGTGTACTCAACTGTGCTATTTTGAGACACCATGAAATATGAACTACAATGTGCTTTTAATATAGGGTGAATTCAGGTTGATTGGGGTACTTTTTCCCAGTCATTTCAATAGCAAGTGTCCCAATCAACCCGAATTCACCCTACTATCTCTGTATTTAAAAAAATGTATTTAGATACCACTTATAGTACATTTGAACCCAAGTGGTAACTAAATATATTTTTCAAATACAGAGATAGTATATTAAAAGCAAGTTTTAGTTAATATTTCATGGTGTCTCAAAATAGCACAGTTTAAGAAGTCATCTTAAGAAGTATTAAAGAAGAATTTTTAGTATATTAAGTACAAAATTAGTGCGCCAAAATAGAGCACTTTAAGTACATTATTGAAATGATCAATAAACAAATGATCACCTTCCAAGTGCTTCCACCAAAACCACATTCAAAAAGCTTACGCTGTATGTCCTACACCTTCCCTATTCTACTTACGGAAAAAATTTGTTTACATAAAGCATATACATTTACATTTTTTTAGAAAATGAGTGATGGTTTCTCTAGATAAGACCCTTATTCCTCGTCTGGTATCATTTAAAGCCCTTTGAAGCTGCACTGAAACTGTAATTTTGACCTTCAACCGTTTGGTGCCCATTGAAGTCCACTATAAGGAGAAAATCCTGGAATGTTTTCATCAAAAACCTTCATTTCTTTTCGACTGAAGAAAGAAAGACATGAACATCTTGGATGACATGGGGGTGAGTAAATTATCAGGAAAAATTTATTCGAACTAATCTTTTAAGGTCCTGTAGGTTGCGAGGTGGAGCCGCCATGGATCAAACATGTTGGTCCAGCACATCCCACTGATGCTAAATTATATTGAGATCTGGGGAATTTGGAGGCCAGGGCAACACCTTGAACTCCTCAACTTCCTCAAACCATTCCTGAACAATATGTGGCAGGGTACATTATCCTGCTGAAAGAGCCACCAGAGAACACCATTGTCATGAAGGAGTGGACCTGGTCTGCAACAATGTTTAGGTAGGAGGCACGTGTCAAATTTACGTCCACATGAATGGCTTGACCCAGGGTTTCCCAGCAGAGCATCACACTCCCGTCTTTCCACAATGCATCCTGGTACCATCACTTCCCCAGGTTAATGATGCACACGAGACGGGACTCATCGGACCATTGCTCCAAAGTCCAGTTCTGACGCTCATTGTAGGCGGTGGACAGGGCTCATCATAAGCACTCTGACTGGTCTGTAGCCCAAAACGCAGATGCACTGTGTTGTGACACATAACCATCACTGCAATTTTGTGTGACTGATGCCACAGCAGACCTTCTTTTGGCTCAGACCAGGCGAGATTGTGCATCGATGAGCCTTGGGCACCCAACACCACGTCGCCGGTTCGTCCCTCCTCGGACACTATTGGTAAATTCTCACCACTGCAGACTGGGAAAAACACAAGCCTTGCCTTTTCAGAGATACTCTGATCAAGTTTCCATGCCATATCGCTCAGAGCTTTATTCCTGTCCATCCAACAGCTTGATTACGAGAGACAAGTAGGAGACCTTCATATGTGGCCTTGATTATCATTGCTTCACCTGTTGACTGGTCATAATGTTTTGGCTCATCAGTGTATATTTCAGTCATGACAACTCTCGGAGGGTTTGGCATGGTGATGGATATGACACTGTTAATGTATTTTATCTTGGTGGAATAGATCTGCTATGCTGCGAGTCCAGAGACTTCCAATACATGCTGCTGCTGAAAATACCTGTAGCAGATCTATATACAGTAGGTGGAGCTGGGGGAGGTGGAGGGTTTCTGATTACAGCAAACGCAGAACCAAACGATTTACAAGTTAAGCAGCGAGCTCATTGGCTGCAGAATCAGTCCAATCAGCTCGAGGCATGCTAGATGAGGTCATTATTCTGCTAACAACATGTTTTGATTATGTTCCCACTAAGTTATGAAAACAATTTTTCTGAACGTCCATTGATTCTCCATTGATGGTCATTCAAGCGCTTGGCAAGTTGCTGGTTTTGTTTCTTTGTTTTGAAAATTTAATAAAAAAACATGCACAAACATGTTTTTAAGTAACATATCAAATCAAATGTTTCTGTTTCCAAAGCGATTAGTCACATGACATTTGTGGCTCAGAAAGTTCTGTGTTCTCCGAGAGCAAAGAAATCCTGCGGCATCATTTCTCCAGGTATTATCAAACAATTTTTTGGAAAACACATTTTAGTGACCCATTCGATCACAGCAACATGGTAAAATCTTCCTCAATCGTATGCCACGTACCCATAGTTTTCATAGCTTTAGTAAATGTGGAATTCTGTTTCCACTCCAGCTTTTCCAGTCATCTGTCACTCATCAGCCCAGAAAACAGCACCTAATGACTTTCACAAGTCAACGTGGAATAATTGTTTATAATCCATCAGCCAGTCCTGTTTGAGTTTAAAATTGAGAGCTGAGCTCATTTTGCATATGGCGAATTTAAAACCAGCCTAATGTGGAAAATGAAATGCTAGCATTTGAAAAACACAACTTTATTAACAGGTCTGAGAATGCCATTGACATCCACATTAACAATGAGGTCATGTTTACACAGCGTCTGCTTGAAGATGAGTCCCAGAATGCACACACACATTCATAAAATGCTAACGGTTGTCTTTTCCATCTTGCAGTCGGCAAACACCAGACTTAAGCTCACAGATGAACCTGTAAGTAGATCTTCTTGTGTAGAAATCAACCTTTAAAAAGTTTGTTTAGCATGCAAAATGCAATTACACCTGTCCTGGTGGATAAATGAAGATGATCTTCTCATGCATATAAAAGAGATTATATTAGCTCACACACAGAAATTAGGCTACCGCTACAGAGGCCAGGTAAGCTGTCATTATCCGAGGAGAGATCATGTTATTAAGATGTCACACGGTAGCCAGTTTAATGTGTACGCAGCTTGATTGATTGCGTGAGTGCTTCGTGTGATAATGGAAAAGTCACAAATGATTATATTTTCTTTGACAAGGAGCACTAGCTTCCATTTCAATCCTCACGCCACGCTAACCCAAACCCAGGGGTGCGAATAATCCCACAAGGCCGCTGAAAACATTCTGATCTAAAACAGCATCGCAGCTTTTCTCGCCCTTGATGATGAATGATTTAAGGTGACCAACTCTCTTTGCGGCGTTTCAGTCTTGCACTCGTATCACATTAGCAGCCAGGCCGAAGGCTGACCAACAGTTGTACCATGTTTGGATTTCGTGCGAAAGAAATCTGTGTGATCGCCAAGATCTCCAAGCCACAATTTAATACACCCGTCTACATTTACAGCAGATTTTGTGCTGAATGTAAGGCGGCAAAATCTAATATTGTATAAACAATAATGAATAATGACGTGTGTGTGTGTTGTAAGACTGATTTCAGCAGCGTCGATGGACATCTGAGGAAAAAATGGCATTCGTGAAAGCAGTTCTCTGTTTAAGGTGATGTAATTACTTTCTTGCATCCCAGTTTAATGTTCAGTGCCCTATTTGAACAGTAATTGTTTCTCATGGGGACATTTTGCATGGCATAAAATATGTAAATTTGCACTTCATGGTCGGTCAGCTGTAAACAAAATGTCTGTTACAATTAATGCATTCATATTTAATTTAATAATTGGAAAATAGCATCCTATGTACTATGCTATCAATGCACTTAAATGGTTTTCTGTCTTGAAAACTCTCAAAATGATTGATGTCATTTTAAACGTGGAAATGAGCAGAAATGAGTTAATGCAGACTAGTACAATACATAAACATTTGACTCAGCTACTTGGTTAACTAGTAAATTATGCCGCCATGTTCTCTTGCGTTCGGATGCTGGTGTTTGGGAACGCAATGGTGCGAGGCGCTTCTGGAGGGAATTAAATCAAATCATTCTGATGACAGACTTTGGCTCAGGCATTTCAGAACATCTAAACCAACGTTTGAGATGCTGCGATGCGATTGGTCCACTGGTTAGTCCAGTTATCCAATCACATCCTCTGCTGAGGCAGAGTCACATGAGTTTTTTGTTGCACAAGGGATTTAATTGGTAAACTGTAGTTTATTGCGCATCTTCTTATCTTTTTTTTGTGCACAATTTTACAATTTATGTGCATCTTGGCGTTTACAACCAGCTTTTTTTTTTTTTTATCCCAAAATTCACATAAAAATAGGTAAATGGAATCATAGTTATTGAAATCTTTTCAAGTCATTCCTAAAATCATGGCAACGGATGTTAGCAGGTTTAAGTATATTGCAGTCACCGAACTAACCATTATTTTTAATCGAAGGAGACATAGGGGCGTGTTATCCAAGCATTAATGGCGAGGAAAGCCCCTTATACAAGGAAGCGGCCATGTGTGTGGAGTTTCTGGGTGTTTCTCCCAGTTATCTACTTTGAGGTCTTGATAAATTGTGGTATTTCTTTGTTGTTTAGCTCTGCGATGCACCAATGCAAGTGTTTTAAAAGCAGTCGTGCAAAGACTAAGTCAAACAGGCTTTACAAAAATAAGGTAAAACAACAATGTCAGATGCTTTTGAAGTTGGAGAAGAATATGAGATGGAGTTTTTCGCCCTACCGCGGTACTTCCGCCGTGACCTTTTCAACATGATTATGTAATGTGTGGTGGATCACAGAGCAGTGTAAGATGAGCATTTGTGGTTAAAAAGTATATATATTTTTTTAGAAAATGAGCGATGGTTTCTCTAGACAAGACTCTTATTCCTCGTCTGGGATCATGTAGAGCTCTTTGAAGCTGCCCTGAAACTGACATTTGGACCTTCAACCCGTTGATAACCGTTGAAGTCCATTATATGGAGAAAAATCCTGGAATGTTTTCCTCAAAAACCTTCATTTCTTTTCCACTGAAGAAAGGAAGACATGAACATCTTGGATGACATGGGGGTGAGTAAATTATCAGGAAATTTGAATTCTGAAGTGAACTAATCCTTTAATATCTTAAGTCATTTTGCTTCTCAAGTAAATGCATCTTGATTTAAGAATGTTTAAATATTTTTAAAAAAAGGACAAAAACTTGCTTTTTTTCTTGCAGTGTGCAGCAAATCACCAACTGATGTAAGTTTTGTTGATTTGATCCGACAGCTTTAACTAGGGTTTTCCAGAAGTGTAGTAAGACAAATGATTTCATAAACAGGTGCGTGACACCACAAGGTAATTATACACTAGATAATGGGGAATTAAGGGAGAGGTGATAAATCAATATTCTCTTACACCGACAGCGGCAGTATGTAAAACTACTCTAGACTCCACATCATATTTCAACCAGGAGTTCAAACCACATTCCCGTTATGCCCCGTTTGGCAGCTGCATTGTTGGGTCCATGTGCATGCAATGTGTAATTGAGAATTTGCTTTTCCTTCACAGGCATCATTCTTCAGAGAGGTCAGATGCTTATGGCGTGAGTGGCTCGCATTGTGTCCGGTATCAAAGTGATCTCATCACACTACAAAAAAATACTTACTGAGTATTTCTGTCTGGTTTTCCAGTACAAATATCTAAACATTCTAAAATCAAGATACATTTACTTTGAGAAGATCTTAAGTCTGAAAAATGGATCAAATGAGTTGGATCAAATTAATTGAGTTTATGCCAATGCGGTCTAAATAAAAACATGTTGGCTCTGAAACCACAGAGCCTTCACATATTATCAGAATTATTGTAAATACGAGTTTCCTAGTCTGAAACTGGACATGAATGCCCTCTCAAGTCCTATTTACTACTGCTACACAACAGCTACATCGCCTTGTATTTTCGTTAAAATTACTGCATATTTACATATATGAAGCATATTGTCTGTTTTATACACAGCAAAAATAGCATGCATTTAACCAAAAGTCCAGAATCGACAGCAAGCTGACTGTCTAGATAGCGCTGTGAATGTTTATATGGTTTTATGCTACATTTTATTCAAAATTAAATATCTTCAGTACATTTTGGCTTTAATAAGATTTCCTCAAGAATTAATCAAGAATAAACCCGGTGTCCTCCATGATTTCTATTCTTTCTGACAACAAAACACTTGAAATCACAACTTTTTCCACAAATTTTCGATAGCATGTGAAGGCAGTATTGATATAGACTAGTTGCCTGATCAGAAACATGGCGTAGCAGGCTTTTGGAGTCAGACCCTGATGCAAAGTGAACCTCATCTGCAAACAGAAAATTAGCTTCTGAGGGTTTTTACATGAGGGGAACATAGCTCCTTATTGACTTCTTTCGGATCCTTATCCAAACGCTCAAAATGTGGCATTCAGGCTTTGGCGAGCAGCACCACAACCTCAAAAAAAGCCTGCTTTCCACTAAAGACATGTCCCAGCATTCAGACTCGAGGTAATCATGCTGAGAAAAGAAGCCAGACTGCGGATTCGGCCCGGTGTATCTGCATACACTGGTCCTGGATTGAAAACGAACATGACTCGGCATTCATTATCCATACCAAACTGTGCCTGAATGGAAGAGAGTTTGGGATTTATATTGCTCCAGGTTGCTGATTTTATGTTGTGCAAGTCTAGTAAAGATCGTCTTGATGGTCCAATTTGAGGTCAGTCAAGTCTAACCAAACACTTTCCATTACAGTAGCGTTCATTGTCAAAGGTGGCTGACGGCACGGCAGCTGATGTAAGCGCTGCTTTTTTTGCAATTAGAAAATGAAACTAAATTTACACCTGGTCACTTCATGCGTTTTTATTGATCGGATAGCTAGCCGATTTATTAAAACGGTTCCATTTACACTTGGGAACATAAATGTGTCTCCGGAAAAGGAATATAAATCCGATCTTCAAACGTTTATTTTTTAACATTTTGGGTGGAGTAAAATTTACATATTCAGTTTCACTTGAAACGGGCCTCAAAAAAGAGCCCTGCTCCCCGCCCTCACGGAAATGAAAAAAATACCACCCATAGCCATCAGCCTAGTGGTTAGTGCATCGAAATACAGCGCAAATGCGTTGACGGTGACCCGACTTCGATTCCCGTCTCGAGGTCCTTTGCCGTTCCTGCCCCCCTCTCTCCGCCCAATGCTTTCCTGTCTGCTCTCCACTGTCCTCTCTGAATAAAGGCACAAAAAGCCCATGAATATAACTTAAAAAAAGTACCTGTATGAGTTTAATATTTATAACAGGATATAGAGTGATGTTTTCTCGAATATCAGCACAATTGCAAATGTGACTGATTTTATTGAACAGTTTAATAAACAAGAAGTTAATGTTTGGTGACTTTCATTTTAGACTTAGAACCTTGTCTGTTTTTGCTCTATTTCACAACAAATCCACAGCAGAATTAAAGCTGCAAGCAGCGATGAAAGGGCCCTCGCACCCGGGCCACTGCCACCTGGTGGCCTTAGGAAAACAGTGAATAGTGGGCAACATGCATGTAAGCGAGTAAATAGAGAAGAAATATGGCAAAGTCATTTCAACGTGTCACACTTCCTGCTGCCAACAGGTGGTGCTTTGACTATTACTGAATATTGTCATATTGTTTGGAGCAGATCGGACATTGTATGCCTGAGTTACAACAGCTTCCTCAACATCAGACTTTGTAAGGCCCTTTAGCAAAAACTCAACATCTTCGCAATTTAACATCACTAAGTCCTTAAGATTAGACTGACAACATATGATGTTGATCTGATTAAATCTCTAGGAGGAGTTAATCACAGTGTAAAACATGTTATTTCCTGTTGCCTGCAGGTGGTGCTATGACTGTAACTGAATATTGCCATGTAAATGTTTTCAGGCTAGGACTCTTATCAAACATGGGAAGTTTGGGGCAGATCGGACATGTATGCCTGAGTTACAACAACTTCTTGTTTCATGGCAAAACATTGAATTTTGTCAGGCCGCCACGGACACGCCCTTCAGTGAAAACTCTAGATCTTCGCAATTTAATGTCACAAAGGCCTTTAGATTAGACTGACCAAATATGACATTCTCTAGGAGGAGTTCATTACAGTACAACATCTGGAAATGGCAAAAACTGCAAACATTTTTGCAAAGAAAATTCTAAATATCTCACTTCCTGTTGGGTTTTCAGGTTTTGCACCCAGGACTTTTTGTAGGTATCGGGCTGTTACATCTGTCTACCAAATTTCATACTTGTTCATGAAACGCAGCGCGAAGGATGCTTAATTGAAATTTAGGTGGTTCTATCGAGCCATTTTACCACACCTAATTCTGAAACCCATATCAGACGTAAATTTTCACGAGTTTTCAAATTTTCATGAGATTTTGAGCATGTTTAGGCCCTCAAAAATGCAATGAAGAATAATTGATTGAGCAATTACAATAGGGTCCTCATACCATCGGTGCCCGAGCCCTAATAAGTCCGCGTTTTGAAGGAATCATTTGACTGAATGATTGAATGACTCATTAAGACAATGATTTGCTGCCACCTACTGGCAGTTTTAGCTTCATTACATTTTTTTCCCATCGTTTCAAAATCTGAAGATGTCAAATGAAGATAACGTTATGAGATCGCAAGGATAAACTTGTCAGAGCTTTTGCAGCGCTCCCTTATCGGAAAGCCAAGTTCAAAACGTCAAAATCGGAGTAGTCTAAGTGTAAAACATGTCGTATTCACATTGTATTAAAACACTTACCTAATCCCTGTTCTCTCATTTTTATTTATTTGCTCTCATGGCCTGGTCATTACAGTGCTCTCTGAGGGGCTGAGAGAGTGACGAAGATTGAATGTTGACTTTGTTTTTATTTGCGATTGAAAGCATGGATAGTGGCAGATAGAATGCATTTATTAATAGACTATTTAGAATGAATAAGAGTCTGTGCCAATAGCCTCGTGGGCAGCGCGGCGACATATAGCGCAGTTGCGCATTCTGAGTTTGAGTCCTGACTCGTGGACCTTTCCCGATCCCGTCCCCTCTCTCTCTCTCTCTCTCCAAGTTTGCTTCCTCCAACTGTTTTATCAGGTGAAATTTGTTAGTCTGATAATTTAGTAAATAAATAGCACGCTAGATATGAAGAATCATTCGTGCCAGCGGGACGAGTTACACAATTATGTTTAAAACTTAAAGTTAGTTGTTCAGATCTCCAGCCCTAAATATGAGAATTATTAATAGTGATGCAGTTTTTGTTATAATTGTTTGCAGAACCTACGTCAGCAACTGTGTGCGTCCTGAAGCACATCATAGCTGTAGGAGGCCTGTAAGGGCTCAAGCCGCGGACAACCAGAGGCAAACCTAGACGCCTCTCTCGGGTTTGGCATGTCGGATAAATCTGTTTCCCTGGCCAGGAGAGGGGCTTCCAGCTGAACCAGCTCCTACACAAACACAACCTTGCCCACTGGCTGATTTTATTTAGCCATTGGTCAAGAGTACTTAATAATATTTAAAGAGACAGAAAGACGTTGCTTCGCCAAAACAGAAAAAGCTTAGTTCACTTCTCTGTCCTTCAGGATTCCCAGTAGAGAATGAGGGAAATGCAAGGAAACAGATTATATTGGGAGCGTTCAGCTGGTTATGAAGCTCAGAAGGAGAATGAGAATTACGTCAGGTTAGCGCAGATGGCGATCTAGTGGTCAAAAATCAGAGAGTCTAGTTACTGGCAATGACAGACTTAAATACCCAGAACTCCAGTATATGTGTGTTATTTTTCAGGCCTGTACTGGGTTATTATGACGAACCCGATTACAGATAAAAAATACATTTAACTCGAGAAGTTCTGGAGAAAGTATCTGTTACACTGCAAAATAAATTAAAAATTTTAGTCTAAACATTCTTAAATCAATACACATTTACTTGTGATGCGAAATGACCAAATATATTAAGTCTTGTTTTCTGAAAAATGTATCAAAATTATGTGTGTTTATGCTTAAAACAAGAAAAATATACCCCAGTGTTGTAAGAAAAATTAAAACTTAAAAGTTTATTTTTCTTACTTCATTGGCAGATATTTTTTCTTGTTTTCAGTTCTAGGCAGTTGCTAAGGAATTGATAGATGATTGCTAGGGTGTTTCCATATTGGTGCTGGGGTGTTCTAAGTAGTTGTTAGAGGATTGCTAGATGGTTGCTAGGGTGTTGCTATATTGATGCTGGGGTGTTCTAAGTAGTTGCTAGAGAATTGCTAGATGGTTGCTAAGGTGTTGCTATAGTTGTTAGAGAATGGCTAGATTGTCAGTAGGGTGTTGCTATATTGGTGCTGGGGTGTTCTAAGTAGTTGCTAGAGAATTGCTAGATGGTTGCTAGGGTGTTGCTACATTGGTGCTGGGGTGTTCTAAGTAGTTATTAGTGAACTGCTTGATTGTTGCTAGGGTGTTGCTATATTGGTGCTTTGGTGTTCTAAGTAGTTGTTAGAGAATTTGCTAGATGGTCGCTAAGGTGTTGCTACATTGGTGCTGGGGTGTTCTAAGTAGTTGCTAGAGAATTGCTAGATGGTTGCTAGGGTGTTGCTACATTGGTGCTGGGGTGTTCTAAGTAGTTATTAGTGAACTGCTTGATTGTTGCTAGGGTGTTGCTATATTGGTGCTTTGGTGTTCTAAGTAGTTGTTAGAGAATTTGCTAGATGGTCGCTAAGGTGTTGCTACATTGGTGCTGGGGTGTTCTAAGTAGTTATTAGTGAATTGCTTGATGGTTGCTAGGGTGTTACTACATTGGTGCTGGGGTGTTCTAAGTAGTTGTTAGAGAATTGCTACTTGGTTGCTAGGGTGTTGCTATATTGGTGCTGGGGTGTTCTAAGTAGTTGTTAGAGAATTGCTAGATGGTTGCTAGGGTGTTGCTATATTGATGCTGGGGTGTTCTAATTAGTTCTTAGAGAATTGCTAAATGGTCGCTAGGGTGTTGCTATATTGGTGCTGGGCTGTTCTAAGTAGTTATTAATGAATTGCTTGATGGTTGCTAGGGTGTTGCTATATTGGTGCTGGGCTGTTCTAAGTAGTTGTTAGAGAATTGCTAGATGGTTGCTATATTGGTGCTGGGGTGTTCTAAGTAGTTGTTAGAGAATTGCTAGATGGTTGCTAGGGTGTTGCTATATTGGTGCTTTGGTGTTCTAAGTAGTTGTTAGAGAATTTGCTAGATGGTCGCTAAGGTGTTGCTACATTGGTGCTGGGGTGTTCTAAGTAGTTATTAGTGAATTGCTTGATGGTTGCTAGGGTGTTACTACATTGGTGCTGGGGTGTTCTAAGTAGTTATTAATGAATTGCTTGATGGTTGCTAGGGTGTTGCTATATTGGTGCTGGGGTGTTCTAAGTAGTTGTTAGAGAATTGCTACTTGGTCGCTAGGGTGTTGCTATATTGGTGCTGGGGTGTTTTAATTAGTTCTTAGAGGATTTTCTAAATGGTCGCTAGGGTGTTGCTATATTGGTGCTGGGCTGTTCTAAGTAGTTGCTAGAGAATTGCTAGATTGGTACTAGGGTGTTGCTATAGTTGTTAGAGAATGGCTAGATTGTCAGTAGGGTGTTGCTATATTGGTGCTGGGGTGTTCTAAGTAGTTGTTAGAGAATTGCTAGATGGTTGCTAGGGTGTTGCTATATTGGTGCTGGGGTGTTCTAAGTAGTTGCTAGAAAATTGCTAGATGGTTGCTAGGGTGTTGCTACATTGGTGCTGGGGTGTTCTAAGTAGTAGCTAGAAAATTGCTAGATGGTTGCTAGGGTGTTGCTATATTGGTGCTGGGGTGTTCTAAGTAGTTGTTAGATAATTGCTAGATGGTTGCTAAGGTGTTGCTATATTGGTGCTGAGGTGTTCTAAGTAGTTGTTAGAGAATTGCTAGATGGTTGCTAGGGTGACTGTGTTGTCACCTTGCGTTGGCTGCATCTGGGCCAAAAACCTGCACTTGAACACAACACATCTGACTGCCAACTAGCATGTTCGTTCTGCGCCTTGTGTGTAAGGAAATAACTGTCTATGTCAGCAGGTATCATTAGTCTATATTCGCCATTCAAAAAGGGAAATCGAAACTAGGACTTCACTGCAGATATACAAACCGCAAACAAAACAGCGCTTGCTTACCATTCTGAATATCAATCATGTGTGACCGGTCCTACTAGCACTGCAAGGGCCGAGATTCGAACCTGGCATGGGAAGCAGCCGCACTTATAAGTACTCTAAAGACTGCAGCCTCTAGTGGCAGGCAGTAAGTAGTGCGCCAGGGGTGTGAGGTTTACCTGCACAGCTCTTTACTAGCCTGACAGACGTTGGCTGATGGCTGTCATTTTGGTGTGTGTCAGCCCTTTATGTAGTTGATAGGACATTGCTAGATGGTTTCTAAGGTTATGTAATTTAGCTTCTCAACTAAATGCATTTTGATTTAGGAATGTTAAGATATTTGAACTGGAAAACCAGACAAAAACACAAAGTAAGAAAATCATTGCCATTCATCCTAATGGCAGTTGTTTGGTCACTGGTGAAGCATCTGTATAATTGCAAAACAGCACTTTTGCGGCACATATACATGCTGAGGCTAACTGGAACAGTTAACCAGCCAAACCCTGACCTATAATGACAGTCTGGGGTAAATCACCATCTTTACTCCTCTGCTTTACACAAGTCAGTTGTGTCATCTGCCTGTGCTAGAAACACATAAATTATCTAAGACAAATGAAATGAGTCAAAGTGTGGTTTTCCACAGGACTTTTGTGTAAACTCAGCCATTAGCGTTTACAGTAAATAGAGGTTGATCATTTCACTGACTCGCACGGTTTGGTATTCAGGACAATTTTTATGCATCTTGTCGTTTATTAGTGGTGTATGTTACTCCTAACACTAAGTACACCATAAAAATGATTTACATTAAAAAATTATGTAATTAAAATGTATTATTGGAGTACGTTTTACAAGAAAATACTATGTCAGTCTTTCCAGGATGTTCTAGGTGGTTTTAAGTGTTCATTTAAGTGTTTATTTGCGTCTTTATCTGTGAACATCTTCTATTTAAAAAAAAAAAAAAAATCACGTGCCTCATAATCTTTAATTAAAATAACTTCCCCTCCTTCTTGCAGCGACATCTCTTCTCCTCTGGCGAGGGTGAGATCCACCAATAGCAAAACACAACCATCCAATCAATTCCCCACAGCCCTACATTTGTTCTTGTTTGAGAAGCCATTTTACTTGGATATTCGTCACAACAGGGAAGAAAACACTAGTGCACCTTCCTTTTTCATGCTGACTTTTTATCAAAACCTAGTTTTGTTGTCTACATAGGCAGCTACCTTCTAAGACTGCATCATAACTGGAATGGATCACAAGCATCAGAAATGAAACCTCATAAGTGATCAATAGTTTATAGGCCGCAAATTGTGCAAAACGCAGAGATTTGACCTTTGATTTCAATAGTTTGGAATTAGAATGTTGCAAGGAATGCAATTCATATTCTAATAAGAAAAAAATACAATATTGGGAAAAATGAATGAATTCGAGCGTGCTTTAAATTTCTGCCCACATTAAGGTTTTGAAACAGAGCCAGAGTATGAGAGTAAGTGCTAGTTAACCGTGTGTTTGTTTTTAATAGCTGTTTATGTTGCGTAGGGGAATTTCACATCTCGCAACGACCTACTTCGTTTCAGTGATACAATATTTTGATGAATTATACTTAAAATAAATCACTTAATGAATAGACAATTAGGTCCACTGCCTCACAAAGCTAGTGTAAGCTAAGCTAGCCATTCATGGAGAAGCAATCTGTGTGCATTCGACCTGTTTGTCTTACATGACATCATCCTTTGTCTTTTTTGAAGTTCGTTTGGAAACACATTTGACTCAAATAAAGCACAAAACCCGTCTGCACGCACACAAAGATGTGGCGTGAAAATGCACTGACACATGCCGTCCTGACAATTGGACTCCATAAAAGCAGCAGATTGGTTGTCCTTTAAACATTTTAATGAAGCTAAATCAAAAAATTATGGCCATGGTGACAAACAAGAGCATGGTTTTATGCAGACGCTTCAAACACCGCCACGCCGCAACAATCACCCCCTGAGCAACTTTATATTGAGTTTCAATCCGTCAAGCGACCATCTGGTGTAACAGTGAGCTTGTTTTGAAGTGCGCTCTTAAAACTGTAAAAGAAGGGATGTCAAGGAACAAAGCATTTCTGTGGTTTGTTGGGTTTCTCTGTCAACAAAAATGAACCATCTGAACAGATGAGTGACATACTAGTGCCATTAACAGGAAGTACTGGAGAATCATTACTTCATAAGTGTGTGTGCGTCCATCTGTGTGCCGCCACGTTTACATTTGTAGGCCTCGGTTTTTGTCTCGTTGGACAAAATATCACAATCTCAGTTGTTTCTCCTGGGAAGGTGATTCAAAGGGGAGCAAATGGAGATTTTAGCTCAGGTCAGATGTTTCTCATTTAAAATCAGCTGGACGGTTGCTGTGGGTCAGTGATGTGTTTTTAATGATATAAAAATATGCAATTTACTTATAAAGCCATTTCTTTTTGGTCTAATTATATGCTGTGCACATCGCTAATGTCTTTGAATTACCATTATTTGAGAGCATTGCAATTAAAGGGACAGTTCACCCAAAAATGAAGATTATCCCATGATTTACTCACCCTCAAGCCATACTAGTTGTATATGACTTCTTCTTTCAGACAATTTAATTTTTTTGGAGTTATATTAAAAAATATCTTGGCTCTTCCATGCTTTATAATGGGAGTGAATTGTAAGTGAGATTTTGAAGCCGAAAAAAGTGAATCATTCCATCTTAAAAGTGGTCCATATGACTCCAGAGGGTTAATAAAGGCCTTCTAAAGCGAAGCGATGGGTTTTTGAAAGAAAAATATCCATATTTATAACTTTATAACCTATAATCACTTGTATCCGTTAACGGCCGTATTCGAGTTATAAATATGGATTTTTTTCTTACAAAAACTCATCGCTTCGCTTCAGAAGGTCTTTATTAACCCCCTGAAGCCGTATGGATTACTTTTATGATGGATGAACGCACTTTTTTTGGGCTTCAAAATCTTGAGCCCCATTCACTCCCATTATAAAGCTTGGAAGAGCCAGGCTATTTTTAATATAACTCCGATTGTGCTTGTCTAAATGTAGATAGTCATACACATAGGATGGTTTGAGGGCAAGTAAATCATGGGATAATATTTATTTTTGGGTGAACTATCCTTTTAATTTGATTGCAATTTTTCATATTGTTAGGCCTATCTAGTTCAGTTCATGTTGCCACTGCAAAAAAATATTTTCTTAAAGCCTGTTCACACCAAGAATGATAACTATAACTATATCAATAACTATATTATACACACCAGTGGACGATTTCGCTCTGTTGATGGATTGTTGCTGTTTTTAGCATTCATCGTCTGGAAAAAAAAAACGGTTCTGAAAGTTATTCAAACAATATGATTCCTTTGTGCTGTTAGTGTTGCAGCTGTGATGTGGATTTAGAACATTTAGAAGGATTTTTAGAACTATATCGTTATCGTTCTTGGTGTGAACGGGCCTTTACTCAGTATTCCTGTCTTGTTTTCCATTACAAATATCTAAGCATTCTTAAATCAAGATGCTTTTACTTGAGACATTAAGTCTTGTTTTCTTAAAAATATATTAAAATCAAGTAACTTTATGCTTAAAAATAAAATGGGGTAAGAAAAGGCCAAATTTAAAGGGAAAACTAATTTTATTCTTGTTTTAAGCATAAACTCACTTAATTTTGATACATTTTTTTCAGAAAACAAGACTTAATGTCTTTAGTAAATTTTGCTTCTCAAGTAAAAGACGAAAATACTGAAGAAAATAATTTCTGTTCCAAGGCTTGTTTCTTAAAATTTTATTTAAAATAGTGCCCTCAAAGAAAACTGCATGACTACTAGAAATTCACTGCTTTGCTTAGATTACTACATTACCACTAACCCCTGAATTTAGACTAAGTCATACAACTAAAAACTCCTGTTAACTGATTCAATTGTTGGTTACCAGGAGTTGTAGTTATGCCAGCTAGAATTAACCATCGACAGGCACTGCCGTACCACACACACACACACACACAATACCACCCAAAACCATATGAACGCATGTAGAATAGAAAATATCTTGAGTTACCACAGCAACGTTTTTCTACTAAGAATGCAGAGTATTAATTATAAGCTTTAAAGTATTAGTTTCTCAGAATATGCTTATTAAATGTACTCCATATAATCCAGTGAAATCATATGTGTAATCCTGGGCGGTTGCAGTGAGATGTTTGCTCTTTACCACAAGGGGGAGTGTTGTTTTCTCATTGCTCAGATACAAACAGTCTCTAACTGAACCTGTACTGAAACTGCATATGGAAAAGTGTATATTTTAGATGTTTGTTTTTAATCTAATCAACTTTTAGCTTTTGTGTAGTTCACTTATTTTAAATGCTCACTATTTTAAATGTTTTTTTTTTTTTTTTTTTTTTAAATGGAGAGCATGTGTAACTGCTGATATATTAAATCTATAACTGCCAAATATGCATCTTTTTTTAACCTCTTAAAAGCAGATTTGGTGATTTTTGTTGCTTATTTGTCTCCTAAAGTTCCTTAGAGGATTTAAATACAAACAAAATTCAATCAACTCAGTTGCTGATGTACAGTAAGTTTTCAGAGCAATAAAATGAATGCATTTTGAAGACTTTTTGATCTTGAGAAAATTGTTGAGATCTCTTCTGAAGCTCTAAAGGAGACACATGTGAGATTACTGAGGTCTTTTTATCAGGAGAAACATCTGAGATGCAGGAGTTTCTTTGCTGCCCTTTTAACCTGAAACAACTGCGATATTAAACATTTTATGGGAATGCATCCAAAAAAACAACCTCTGATTCAAATGCATTGCTTAATATGATGTTAGCACCCACAAAATATCTTTGAATGTTTAAAGGGATCAAATCAACTGAGATAATCTCGTTCCCGCCTCCCCCGAGTCATGAATTATCAACCATGAAACGTATGCATGGAATGATCACTTGATTGTGCAACAGACTTACAGCCAATTTCATTATGAAAAGAGAGGGTTGAGCCTTGATGCCTTTCATTTGTGGTCTGTGCAGCCGAAGCACGTGTTTCATGCCTGTAAAATGCTCTCATCTGTGAGTGTAAAGCCGAAGGGGCGTGGATAAAGGCTTGTGTTACCTGCCCTAGACTTTCACCTGCGGAGAAATGGAAAGAATTTAACAAACCACCACCAGCAGCAGCAGCAGTCGATGATAGAGAGAGAGAGAGAGAGAGAGAGAGAGAGAGAGAGAGAGAGAGAGAGGAGGAGGAACTTGACACTCACGGCAGGTTCACCTGAAAACATTCGACTCGCTCCTCCTTGAAAACACAGCGTTTGTAACCCTCAATTTGCTTTCAAACCCGAGAACGAGACAGCAAAGCATCCTCGATCTGAACCCTGACTATGGCTCTCAGATTTCTAACTTTACAGGGAATCAGAAAGACCCGTCGGAGAGACAGAAACAGCGTGTTTACCTGCGCAGGTGGAACGGAGTGATTTCTGCACTGACTGGACACCATGGTCAGACCCCTACGCTTGTGGATCTTTAACGTGCTCCTGTGTTTCGGCATCATTTATTCTAGGCTCGGGTGAGTGGAGGAGATGCATTATGCTACGTAAATGCGCTTTAAATGCAATGCAAACGTACAGAACGTGCCTGGCAATGCTTGCTCTGAAACTTGATGTTTACATTTGGGTAGTTGATGCATAACATCAAAATCTACATGATTTTAAGTTCAAATTAAAGCACTTTTGAATCTATTTTGCCTTCACTAGTTCTTTTTAAATGATTCTGAACTGTAAAAAAATAAATCAATAATTAATGTGGTTCATACAGCATAATATTTCGAGTTTCTGTTGATTGAACCATTGTATCAACTCAATTTTTAATTTCAATGAACTCAAAATTTTAAGGCAACTTTCTTTTTTAAGTTAAACCAACATTTCTTTTTTACAGTGTGCAGCGTGATAATGCATTTTTATTATCCCAATTAGTATGAGATCATTAGCAAAATGCCGTTTTTGGTGAATTATAGCATGATCTTGTCAACTTACCTCTGCTTTCTAATGGGAAAAAGTACATATATGCACTTTAATGCATATATTTATGCATTTTGCTTCAAAACACTAACCGTAAATTTACCAAACGTGACATTTTGATTAATTTCGGATCACGCTTGTTGAGTAAAATCATGAAGCTATAACCTTTTTGTTACGTCCTGTCCTGCGCTTTTTAATATATTGATTTGCATCGCATTTATTGCCATTATAAATACATGCAATTGATTTTCAGATCAGTACACCTGCTGCAGCTATTTGAGGAGTTTAAGGTCTTCTTTTGAGTGATTTTGATCTTTACAGCTCTTTTTCCACCTTAGTTAACTAGTTTAAAGGAAGATTCATCTGTGGTTTACTCTCTTTCTCTTGCTTTCACCTCTCTATAGCCTCAGTAATAACAGCATGCCGAGTTGTATTTCCACATTCCTTTACCCTCGAGTTTTGCAAGACCTCACCTGAATTCTTTAGGGATTTGTTCGTATTCCAACAGAGGGTCGCCTGTCATCTAGTCTATTCATGATTTACTTTTATATTTAACTGCTGTACATTTGAGAAATTATACTCTCGGCAATGCAAAATGGAATTACTATATCATATCTAGATCTATGCCTTTCTGCATGCACAAACAGATAAAGGATCATAGCTTTATCCATCTTTTGAAGTGGAAATCCATTCATGCCGCTGTTATTTATCCAAAACAGGTGATTATACGCAGCTTACAGTGACTTATAAAATAGAAAACCTCTTTTTTCTCCTCATTTTTGGACTCTTGCAAGCACATTTGTCATTATGTCAAAGCTCTAAGATTAATCATGCAATCTTAAGAAGGCAGAAGATTGCTCCCAAGACCTCATATGACTGAAAGCATGCTTTGAGATCTTCAGATAATGTGGGGTCTCATCAGGTCAAACCTGTTTTGTCACCCCTCAGGCTTGATATCTGTCACTATACCCCCTTCACCCTCTCTAAGATATACAGCACATGCAGGTACAAGCATTGCATTTCACTCAGAGCATTAATAAAGCCGACCTACAGATTTATGGGTTATCCTTGGACTAGTGTATGTTAAATTAACTGTACTCATTTTTTATCTTCTAAAAAGGTTCCTTAATGGTTCAATTAAGGACCTAAAAACAAAAAAAAGTTTAGTAGCCTATTACCAAAAATGGTTCTGTTGTTGTTAAAAGCCACAAACTAGTGTGAAAGTAACAGTGAAAAGAATTTATGTTCTGTCAATTCGAAGATTCTAACAGAAAGCTCTCGAGCTTCTGCTGTTGCTATGGTGACTAGGGATGGGCAGATCGATATGAAGTATCGATATTGACGCTGAGTATTTAAAGTACTGATACTCAAATTAAAATATTGATACTAAGGTGTTTTGTATTTTGTTTATTTAAAAATAAATTTAATGCATACTATATGCATTGAATTGGATAAAAATTCCCTATGTGTTAGCGAATAATTTGTAGTAGAAGTATTTTCCTGCTTATCTGAACACGTAAATGCTGTCAGAACCAATCAATCACAGAGTGTTCGCTCACTGCCGACACGACATTCAAACAGAGCTGCGTTTAGTATCGTAAGAAACTATTGATGCTTTTGGGAAACGCAGCCCAGAACAATGCTTAACAGAAGACAGAAAAAAATGTATATTATTATTATGTTATTTCATAATAAACAAAATGAAATTGTTAGCCTACATAGTTTGTGCAATTATATTCTGAAAATGAACCATTGCTACAGTGACCATAGTTCAGCTAGGCATAGGCTTATTTGTAGATTTTCCATGGTTTACCAAGTAAACATTTTAACCATGTGTAAACAAAAATAAGTGGTATCGCCCATCCCTAATGGTGACTTTCGCAGAAAGACCGCGAGGACGCGTTTTAACGGTCATCAAAATTGTAAATCCTGCAGTTTTTTTATATTTTCATTTTTCCTTTTTTTAAAAAATATGTACAAATATAATACTACATTTAGTATTATATTACATTTTCATTAAATTACAAAAACTAGTTAACGATATGAGGGTGTTTCTAGTACGGTAAAAATGACATCTTTCTCTCTTTTGATTGCCGTTATCAATCGCTCTCTATTTTTTTCCTCTTTTTGAAAGTTGTGAAAACACTATTATGGAGTTTTCTTTTGCTATTTGCGCAAATGGAAACACAAAAAAGATGTCTCTCATTCAACCGCTATCAAATTTTCCGCCAATGAGAAACACGGAAATGTGAAAAGGGTATATTTCTGTCAAAATAACCTACATATTTACTTATATACACGTTTTAGATGGTTTAGTTACCACAAAAAAATGATAGCCAGCTTCTGCTGTTGCTATGGTGACTGTGATGACGCGTTTTAACGGTCATCAATATCGTAAAATGTTTCTAGTACGGTAAAAATGGCATCTTTCTCTCTTCTGATTTTTTTCCTTTTTGAAAGTTGTAAAAACACTATTAAGGAGTTTTCTTTTGCTATTTGCGCAAATATATATTTAACGTTGTCTCTCATTCAACTGCTATTAAAATTTCCGCTACTGAAAACACGGAAATGTGAAAAGGGTATATTTCTGTCAAAATAAACTACATATTTACTTGTATACACGTTTTAGATGGTTGAGTTACCACAAAAAATGACAGCAAGCTTCTGCTGTTTCTATGGTGACTTCCGCGGAAAGACTGTGATGACGCGTTTTAATGGTCATCAATATCGTAAACCCTATCGTAAACTGTTTCTAGTACGGTAAAAATGGCATCTTTCTCTCTTCTGATTTTTTCCCTCTTTTTGAAAGTTGTGAAAACACTATTAAAGAGTTTTCTTTTGCTATGTGCGCAAATATATATTTAATGTCGTCTCTCATTCATCTGCTATCAAATTTTCCACTACTGAGAAACACGGAAATGTGAAAAGGGTCTATTTCTGTCAAAATAACCTACATATTTACTTGTATACAAGTTTTAGGATGGTTGAGTTACCACAAAAAAATGATAGCAAAAAGGCATAGCTATTTTCACTTAGCATATAGTAGCTAAATATTCACGAACACGTGTCACATCGCTAAATAGACAAGCAACCGCTATCGTTTATCACATTATTATAGACGTTTACGTGTATTCCCAACTTAATATTTTGTTTTGAATAGTAAATAAAGTTTGGATAGTATGAGGGCCGCTAAAGCACCTAACCGATTTTGCGCCAAAAATCCAGGAAGCATTCGCACACGGCTAGAAGTAAACAAAATGTATATTTTCGTTGAATACATATATGAAGGACTTGTGAGATAATATTTAAACCTTTAAAGTGAAGCTGTGCATTAGGGAGCCTCGTTACCTCTCCAGCGGGCACGGACGCGATGTCAGTGTGGCCCCTTTATCCAAAAGTGGGCGGATGGTGGTGTGATGGTGCCGTCCTCTGCCCAATGGCAGCCCGGAGTCTCCGGAGAGGAGAGAGCCACTTCTGTTTCCATCCCCAAATCCCCCCCAAACCATCAGCCCGCTCCGACCGAACGAACTACGCGATGACACAGCGCGTCTCCTCCGCACACACACGCGTCTGGGAGTTACGCGCGGCGTAAAGGAAGCTCCGTTACCGAACATCACGGACGCGCAACTGGAACTAAACGCGTTTCTTTCTCTCAGTCCGTCAGAAAAGCGTCCGTTCGCTCCATATGTCACCATGATCCTCTTCTCATCGCGCAGTGTGCTGCTGTCTGTCTATTATCCGCAGATCTTCCTCATCCTCACCAGCGGGAGCTACCTGTAAGTTTACAAACGTCTAAAACTGTTGATTTCATGTTCATACAAAACCAGTCTGAAGTTTGGACGCACTTTACTGTGTCTTACGATGGCTTCGGCATAGATGCTTTAAATTAGTTTCACAGACAATGCGTTGAATTCCTTAACAAAACTAGCATTTAAATGCATGTTATGAAGTGGAATAGTTGGACAGTTGATGGAAAACCTCACTAACAAGTGTCTAGCATGCATGGGAACTCCTCCAATGCTGTTTTAAAACGCATCCCTCACAAAATGCCAAAGGAACATGCATTCCAATTTGGAATTCCAAGATTCCAATTTGAAACTTTATGGAAAATTCGATCGTATAGACTCCATTGGGAAAAAATCTTATTTGAGTCTTATTAACTATCATAGCTTAGTTGGGAATTGCATGTTTTAGAAGAGCTTGAAACCATCAAGAACATTCATGCTAAAAAAAATTACAATAAAGATCTTTGGGATTGATATGGAGTGAGCTTCAATCGCTTTTCATTTGTGTAATATATATTAGTCACTACATCATTCCCAAACTTCCATTTGTGTTATTCCAGAGTTGTACTATTATACTGTAATGTTCTAGACGTGTCCAAACCTTTGAGTGATTGTGTACAAGGATGGATTAATAAAACATTAACCTTTAGTATTGATCTGTAGGGAGACTTCTGCATCTGGAGGGGGTTTTTATTGAATGAACTCATGACAGATTGAGTAAATATGGTAGTTAATATTTAGATAAGCTTAATGAATGATGTGATGTTGATGGTGTTGAGATTCTTAGGAACCTCCACAAGCGTTCAAATGCAAGATTCGGACTGTATTTTGATAGATTGTTTGATCTCGTGTGAATCTTAGGGTAAAGATAAGTTCATGAAGCTACAATGTAAATACTGTTTGTTTTGTCAGGTGACCTTGAGATGTGCTTCATCTACGATTACAGATTATTTAATATGACTGCATTGGGTTACACCACTGGTAGTCATTTTTAGAGTCAGAACAGGAAGAATTATTTATGAAACATCGTTTGTTAAGAGGATATTGAAGTGCAAATCTGGTTCTGGTTGGGAAATGTAAGTGCTGTTCAGTGTTGAAGTTGAATGGAAGCAAATTTCATTTGGCCACTGAGTGGCAGAGAAGTTCAGTAAGATTCATATATAAACTGTGTGTGTTCAATTATGAGTTACTTTGGTTTTACAGACAGACGGTTTCTCAGTTTAACCTTCACCTGCTCTGAACACCGCGAGCATCCATCTTACACCTTTTGCATGCAAATGCAATTGATTACAATAATTCTAATGAAGTTGTGGGGCTAGTTGTCACACTTGAGTGAATAGTTCATGTTTATTTCTGTGTAGTCACAAACCTCAAAGTCTTGACTATAAACAAGCAATTCTGTTATTGCTAGGGGTAAGTTGTCACAATATAAAGGGTATACTATTCATATAATAGGCTATTTAAAGACTTTTCAGCAGTGAATGAAAAAAATCATGAAACAGCAGAAGTTAACATGCATGCATTTGACCAACACACTCTAAAAAATGCTGGGTTGAAAATGGACAAACCCAGCAATTTTGCTGGTTGTTTTAACCCAGCGGTTGGGTTAAATGTTTGTCCAGTGTGCAGTTTTATTTAACAAAACTATTGTTTAAAAGTTACTGTATGTCTGGCTTAAAATGAACCCAAAAATTGGTTCGAAATTAAAAGTCAGACTTATAACAACAATAATAACATTGGTGAACATTTATTAATAAGCAATGAAATATTTATTGTTTAAATATTATTCATTAAACTTATTGTTCATTTATTAAACATATATGTTCATTTCCAACATACTTGCATACAATACAGTCATTTTTCAACAATAGTTGAGTTGAATAAAACTACCCAGAAGGTTGGGCAAACATTTAACCCAACCGCTGGGTTTGTCCATTTTCAACCCAACTTGGATTTTTTTAGAGTGCAGATATTATTAATCAACAAATTAACTAAAATGCATGTGACAAGTTGCCCTGAGCTGAATTTTAATACATTAAAAAAATACCCTTGTACAACCTTTCAGATATATAGTTGTCTTTGTGGGTTTATTGTGTTAAACATACTGGAATTTTACTTTGGCTGACAGAATTCGCAAAAATAACAGAAAAGAAAAAGCATTGCCGGAGAAAACAAGTGGTCTTTTAACGCAAAGCTTTTGAGATAAAGCCCTTATGACAACTTGTGCAAAATATGCATTTAAGTCCATGTAGTTAATTCACTTAAATAAAAAACGAATGTGAACATTGATCTTCTCCAAGTGAACTTCTGAGCAGCACGTTTGACTGACAGCGATGCATTTGTTCTGTCAAATTACTTTCTTCCGAAAGCCTTGTTGTGTCTCTTTGTTAAATGACCTCCAGACCAAGGTCTTAATTTAGCAGCGGGAGACCCCAAACTCAATTTTTTAAATAGATGTGGGTTTTTGTTGCCATTTAAGCGGGTGAGTCTATGTATAGCATTGGTTTTGACATCACAAACGCCACTATTGTTTGCTTTTACATTTTAAACCGCCTTTATGTGGCACATTGCAAATGTGATACATTTTGTGGAAATAATGGCTTTTAAAGGAGGTTAAAAAGGAAGTACGTGGCTCTCGCTAATAGTTATGGGCATGTTTGAGTTTTTTTTGAAGGCCGTGGTAAGAGCAAATGAATCAGGGAATCTCTCATCTACTTCATCTGGATGTTTTTAATAGTTTTATGAGGAAAATTTGGTGTGTGGAAAGGTCTTAAAGTTTTACATTTGGTTCCCTCCAATTCTGCGTTAATAGTTGCATACTGATATGTAAAATAAAACATTGCACTGCAAAAAAAGTGTTGTTCCTCAGTATTTTGTCTTGTTTTCAAGTACAAATATCGAGATACTTTTACTTGAGATGCTAAAAAATGGCATAATATAGTTATTCTTGTTTTCTGAAAAATATATTTTAAAAATTTTGCCGAAAATAAGAAAAATGTCTGACATTAGAGTCAGAAAAATCAATGTTTTCCCTTTGAATTTAGTTGTAGTTTTTCTGTTTTCCACTAGCAGATTTTTTTCTTCACCATTTTTCAGACTTAATATCTGAAGTCATTTTGCATCTCCAGTAAATGTATCTTGATTTAAGAATGTTTAGATATTTGTACTGGAAAACAAGAAGAACTTGGACTTTCCCAGATATTACAGTTTATTTTCAATCAAAACCCATAATTTAACCTCCTCTAAACCACCCGCCATCATAGCAGCATAAAAATTTAATCTCAGATAATAAAAAATCTTATTTTGTGAGAAATATCAATTCATTATGTCCCATTATTAGTATGAAAGATGCTTTGCTATTCTGAAAGAGACGTAGTTTTAATAAATTGCCGTTTTAGACGTATAAATAGGCCCATAAAAGTCACATTTCCTCTTTTTTCTGAATGCTCAGAGATGTAGTCTGAGGTTTGAGAGTTTTCTGGTGCCAGTTCATCCATGTTGGTAGTTTAGAGTTTGTTTTAGCAGGATTTGTTTTAAGTAGAATGGACTGGGTGATAGCTGGAGCCAAGCGCACAGGGAACATTTATTTTCTTGTGTTTAAAAGTAGAGTGCATTTACTCATCCTGGGGATTATTTATTCCTCATTTACCAGGAAATCCTACTCGTGTTTGAAATCTTCCTTGTGAGACAGAACTGATTTATTTTGTCATATTTTATATGGACCACAATTAAACTTACATTTGGGGCTATTTAAGTGTAGGGTCGTTTGGTAAAAACATGGTTATTTTCAGATGGGAAAATACCGTGCGTGTTTTGCTGGACTTATTACCTGTGTGGTCAGAAAACACGAGGACTAGTTAAGAAGCCGTTAAACATGCAGCTAGCAGGTTGCAATTTGTATTTTACGAGGTTGTGGTTGATGTGCAACTTCATATTACACTCTTAAACAATCTTTTTAAAAGTATTCCTCATTTCAGAGCTATAAGTGAATGTGTCAGATCATTTGAGAAATTCATTTTGAGATCTGTGACTTTTGATTGCAGACTTTGAGACATTGTTGAGATCTATTATGGAGCTCCAGGTCAAACAGGTCTTTTTTTCTCATGCAGAGTGTCAGAAGACAAGCAATAATGCACTCTTATTGATGTTCATTTGAGATATTAAATCTCAATGTTTGACTTTTCTTCAGGTCATCGAGTTACACTTTACATCACAATAACCTGCTCTGAAGGATACGGTCTATATTCAACTTGTTTAATCAAAGACATCACTTGTTTAACCAGAAACAACGTCATTTGGTACTTTATGACTGTGGATGAGCAGGACAGCCATAATAAGAGGTTTTAAATGAAAGCCAAATAAATACAAAAAAAAAGGGTGGAGCATTTCATTTGTTTCTAGAGCAGCATGTTCTGCGGCCCAAAATCTGATTTATGGAGCTATGGGAAAAAACATTTGCAGATGAAACTATGTGATGACTATATCATATCATATCATTAGTTTTGCAAAGCGTGTAGTCATCATACTAAATGCACATGGCAAAAAATACGTTTTATGTGTGTGTGTGTGTGTATGCATATGTGTATTTTGGCATTTGTGTTTTGCACATTATAGCTCATTATGTGGTTTCCAGGGTGGTGTTATGCAGTTGCTAAGGTGTTTTGTAGCCTGTTATGTGATTACTAGGGTGTTGTTATGCAGTTACTAAGGTGTTTTGTATCTCGTTATGTGGTTGCCAGGGTGTTGCTATGCAGTTGCTAAGGTTTTTGGGTGTTTTGTGGTTCGTTATGTGCTTGCAGGTGTTGTTATGCAGTTGTTAAGGTGCTTTGAGTGTTTTGTAGCTCAATATGTGGTTGCTAGGCTGTTATTATGCAGATGCTACGGAGTTTTAAAGTTCATTATGTGGTTGCCAGGATGTTGTTATGCAGTTACGAAGGTGCTTTGAGTGTTTTGTATTTTGTTATGTGGTTGCCAGGGTTTTGTTATGCAGTTGCTAAATTGAAAGTATTTTAAAATGTAATTTATTCCTGTGATCAAAGCTGAATTTTCAGCATCAATTACTCCAGTCTTCATTGTCACGTGATCCTTCGGAAATCATTCTAATATTCTGGTATGCTGAAAACAGATGCACTGCTTCATATATATGCAGTTGCGAAGGTGTTTTGTATCTCGTTATGTGGTTGCCAGGGTGTTGCTATGCAGTTGCTAAGGTTTTTGGGTGTTTTGTGGTTCGTTATGTGCTTGCAGGTGTTGTTATGCAGTTGTTAAGGTGCTTTGAGTGTTTTGTAGCTCAATATGTGGTTGCTAGGCTGTTATTATGCAGATGCTACGGAGTTTGTGTGATTTGAGTTCATTATGTGGTTGCCAGGATGTTGTTATGCAGTTACGAAGGTGCTTTGAGTGTTTTGTATTTTGTTATGTGGTTGCCAGGGTTTTGTTATGCAGTTGCTAAATTGAAAGTATTTTAAAATGTAATTTATTCCTGTGATCAAAGCTGAATTTTCAGCATCAATTACTCCAGTCTTCATTGTCACGTGATCCTTCGGAAATCATTCTAATATTCTGGTATGCTGAAAACAGATGCACTGCTTCATATATATGCAGTTGCGAAGGTGTTTTGTAGCTTGTTATGTGGTTGCCAGGGTGTTGTTATGCAGTTGCGAAGGTGCTTTGAGTGTTTTGTATCTCATTATGTGGTTGCCAGGGTGTTGTTATGCAGTTGCGAAGGTGTTTTGTGTGTTTTGTAGCTCGTTATCTGGTTGCCAGGGTGTTATGCCGTTGCAAAGGGGCTTTGAGCGTTTTGTATTTTGTTATGTGGTTGCCAGTGTGTTATGCAGTTGCGAAGGTGCTTTGAGTGTTTTGTATTTTGTTATGTGGTTGCCAGGGTTTTATGCAGTTGCTAAATTGAAAGTATTTTAAAATGTAATTTATTCCTGTGATCAAAGCTGAATTTTCAGCATCAATTACTCCAGTCTTCATTGTCACGTGATCCTTCGGAAATCATTCTAATATGCTGGTATGCTGAAAACAGATGCACTGCTTCATATATATGCAGTTGCGAAGGTGTTTTGTGTGTTTTGTATCTCATTATGTGGTTGCCAGGGTGTTGTTATTCAGTTGCGAAGGTGCTTTGTGTGATTTGAGGTTTGTTATGTGGTTGCCAGGGTGTTGTTATGCCGTTGCAAAGGGGCTTTGAGCATTTTTTATTTTGTTATGTGGTTGCCAGGGTGTTGTTATTCAGTTGCGAAGGTGTTTTGTGTGTTTTGTAGCTCGTTATCTGGTTGCCAGGGTGTTATGCCGTTGCAAAGGGGCTTTGAGCGTTTTGTATTTTGTTATGTGGTTGCCAGTGTGTTATGCAGTTGCGAAGGTGCTTTGAGTGTTTTGAGGTTTGTTTTGTGGTTGCCAGGGTGTCGTTATGCAGTTGCGAAGGTGTTTTGTAGCTTGTTATGTGGTTGCCAGGGTGTTGTTATGCAGTTGCGAAGGTGCTTTGAGTGTTTTGTATCTCATTATGTGGTTGCCAGGGTGTTGTTATTCAGTTTCGAAGGTGCTTTGAGTGTTTTGAGGTTTGTTATGTGGTTGCCAGGGTGTTGTTATGCAGTTGCGAAGGTGTTTTGTGTGTTTTGTAGCTCGTTATCTGGTTGCCAGGGTGTTGTTATGCCGTTGCAAAGGGGCTTTGAGCGTTTTGTATTTTGTTATGTGGTTGCCAGGGTGTTGTTATGCAGTTGCGAAGGTGTTTTGTATCTCATTATGTGGTTGCCAGGGTGTTGTTATGCAGTTGCGAAGGTGCTTTGAGTGTTTTGTATCTCATTATGTGGTTGCCAGGGTGTTGTTATGCAGTTGCGAAGGTGCTTTGAGTGTTTTGTATCTCATTATGTGGTTGCCAGGGTGTTGTTATGCAGTTGCAAAGGTGCTTTGAGTGTTTTGAATTTTGTTATGTGGTTGCCAGGGTGTTGTTATGCAGTTGCAAAGGTGTTTTGTATCTCATTATGTGGTTGCCAGGGTGTTGTTACGCAGTTGCAAAGGTGCTTTGAGTGTTTTGAATTTTGTTATGTGGTTGCCAGGGTTTTGTTATGCAGTTGCTAAATTGAAAGTATTTTAAAATGTAATTTATTCCTGTGATCAAAGCTGAATTTTCAGCATCAATTACTCCAGTCTTCATTGTCACGTGATCCTTCGGAAATCATTCTAATATGCTGGTATGCTGAAAACAGATGCACTGCTTTATATATCGATTAATGAACGGCAACACAATATTTTGCAACATTATAAATATAAATGTCTGTACTGTCACTTTTGATCACTTTAAATGCATCCTTACTGAATGAAAAATGACCCCAAACCCCAGTATTGTAACTATATTTACAATCAATATTTATCTCACTTTGTCTGCCATTTAGAAGCATTTTGCATTGCATTCTGAGATTACCAAGTATGGGACGTGGGATGCTGCCTTTAGAATTTGGCCATAATTAGGTACGTTTTTGAACGTGCCTATGATGCTCTCTAGGTAGGCAGCTCACTAGGTTTGGAACAGATCTATGGATTGGCAGGGAAACTTCATAGTCCTCATAGCGGCTCACCTAATGCCCAAACACACGGGTTTGGAAGGCTTTGGAGGCGCTGCATTGTGCCGCTATTTTAACGTGTGGTCGAGTGTTAGTTTGTGTTCACAGAGGGGTTTAAATAAACACACACTTTTAGCTGCTCGCCCCTCGATTATATGCAGAAACAGGAGATGTTTCTTAAACACAGAGCGAGAGGGGTCCCTCACACATGTGCTTTTGTATTTAAGAGTAATTCTTAAGCCTTTGTGGACATGGAAACACAACCAGAAAAGAATCAAACCAGCCGTATCCGATTTCCAATGAACATTCCTTGTCTTTGTTCCGCATTGTTTGATCTATTTTGACATGGAATCCATAAGTCGCAGCTATTCTCCCAGCAGCGACACCGACCCGTCCACTCCTGCGTGCCTTTTTTTTTTTTGCTGACACACGCATTGCTCGTTGCAACTTGCCTCGCTTGCGGTGGAGTCCTCTGCGGCCTGTGACGTCATTCTTCAAAGTTGGCATGCGTCTTGCCGAGTTTTTACAGCGCTCGTCTCTGACATGTTTGAAAGGCACATATCTGAACGAGTTTCAGTGCTCGTAAACATAGAAGCCCGCTTGTTTAGCCGCGCGGGTTCATGCGAACACAGAGTGGTGAAAATACTCAGCATGCATTTTAAGAGCGCTGTATCAACACGAAAAGCCTTATGATGACAGAGATGTGTGCGTTTGGAACATGACCCATTTTGTGTGGTCACAGTTGCATGAAAATATGACTTGAATCAAAAAAGGGGCATGAAAAATCTGATCTTTATAACCAGTAACACATTGTTCTCTTCTGTTCTGTGTATAGAATTCCAGTTCTCTTCTTTTCTTTTCAATTCAGTTGTGTTTTATTGTGTTCAGTGGTGGTTCTATTTTATTTTATTCAATGTCATGTTCAGTGGTGGTGTTCAATTCTATTCTGTTTTCTTCAGTTATGTTCTGTTCCGTTTTATTCTATCATGACTCATGTCATATTCAGTTATGCCGTTCTGGTCTGTTTAATTCTATTCAGTTTTATTAATGCACATACACTTATGGTTTTCTTTTCTGTTCTCTTTGTCTTGTTCTGCTCTACTGTTACGTCTTGGTCCACTCTATTTTGATTCTATTCTAAATTACAGTTATGGATTTGCATATTCACTTCTGCATATTCATTTCTATTCTTACATTCTGCTCACTTTTATTCTGTCATGTACATTTATGCTGTTCTGGTCTATTCAATTCTATTGTATTTTATTCATTCATGTTCAGTTGTTTTTTCTATTCTATTTGTTTTTGTTCTGTTTTGCTCTACAGTTATGTGTTGGTTTATTCTGTTATGATTCTATTTTATGTTACATCTATGCTTTTGCATATTCACTTCTATTCAGTTCTATTCTGTTTTGTTCAATCACATTCTACTAATTTTTTTTCTGTCTTGTTCGATTATGCTGTTGTGGTCTATTCAATTCTATTTTATTCATTCACGTTCAGTTGTTTTTTTCTATTTGTTTTTGTCTAACTTTGCTTTACAGTTATGTCTTGGTCTACTATATTCTGTCCTGTTGATTCTATTCTATATTTAAAAAAATTCATTGGCCTATTCACTTCTGTTCAATTCTATTCTGTTTTGTTCAATCACATTCTACTAATTTTTATTCTGTCATGTTCGATTACGCTGTGTGGTCTATTCAATTCTATTTTATTCATTCACGTTCAGTTATTTTTTTCTATTCTATTTGTTTTGGTCTAATTTTGCTTTACAGTTTTGTCTTGGTCTATTCTATTCTGTTCTGTTGATTCTATTCTATATTAAAAAAATGTGTTGACCGATTCACTTCTGTTCTATTCTGTTTTGTTCAATCACATTCTACTCATTTTTAATCTGTCATGTTCGATTATGCTGTTGTGGTCTTTTCAATTCTATTTTATTCATTCACGTTCAGTTGTTTTTTTCTAATGTTTTTGTCTAACTTTGCTTTACAGTTATGTCTTGGTCTATTCTATTCTGTCCTGTTGATTCTATTCTATATAAAAAAAATCGTTGGCCTATTCACTTCTGTTCAATTCTATTCTGTTCAATCACATTCTACTCATTTTTATTCTGTCTTGTTCGATTACGCTGTTGTGGTCTATTCAATTCTATTTTATTCATTCACGTTCAGTTGTTTTTTTCTATTTGTTTTTGTCTAACTTTGCTTTACAGTTATGTCTTGGTCTATTCTATTCTGTCCTGTTGATTCTATTCTATATTAAAAAAAAATCAATGGCCTATTCACTTCTGTTCTATTCTGTTTTGTTCAATCACATTCTACTTTTTTTTTATTCTGTCATGTTCGATTATGCTGTTGTGGTCTATTCATTTCTAATTTATTCATTCACATTCAGTAGTTTTTTTCTATTTTCTAACTTTGCTTAACAGTTATGTCTTGGTCTATTCTATTCTGTTCTGTTGATTCTATTCTGTATTAAAGTTTATCGTTGGCCTATTCACTTCTGTTTAATTCTATTCTATTTTGTTAAATTACATTCTACTCACTTTTATTGAATGTCAAGTTCAGTTATTGCTGTTCTGGTCTATTCAATTCTATTGATTCTATACTATGTTATAGTTATGCTTTTGCATATTCACTTCTATTCAATTATATTCTGTTTTGTTCAATTACATTCTGCTGTGTTCAATTATGCTGTTCTGGGTAGCGTTTCCCAAAAGAATTGTAAGCCTAAGTTGATCGTATTGGTGGCAATGGTTCTACGATCAACTTAGGCTTATGATGCCTTTGGGAAACTCAGCCCAAGTATATTCAATTCTATTTTATTCATTCACATTCATTTATGTTTTTCTTTTCTATTCTATTTGTCTTTGTCCCATTTTGCTGTATGTTTATGTCTTGGTCTATTCTTTTCTATTCTGTTGATTCTATTTCAAAGTTTTCTGTTGGCCTATTCACTTCTGTTCAGTTCTATTCTATTTTGTTCTGTTTTACATTCTACTCAATTTTATTCAATGTCACATTCAGTGGTGGTGTTCGATTCTATTCTGTTTTGTTCAATTATATTCTGTTTTTTAGTTTTTATATTATCTTGATGATTCATGTCATGTCATCTATGCTGTTCTGATCTGTTTAATTCTATTCGATTTTATTCATTCACACACAATTATGGTTTTCTTTTCTGTTCTATTTGTCTTTGTCCTGTTCTGCTCAACTGTAACATCTTGGATTATTCTATTTTGATTCTATTCTAAATTACAGTAATGCATTTGCATATTCAATTCTGTTCAGTTCTGCTCACTTTTATTCTGTCATGTTAATTTATGCTGTTCTATTCAATTCTATTGTATTTTATTCATTCACATTCAGCTATATTTTTCTTTGTCTACTCTAATTGTTTTTGTCCTATTCTGCTCTACAGTTATGTCTTGGTCTATTCTATTCTGATTCTATGTTACATTTATCCTTTTTCCTATTCACTTCTGTAACTGTTCCATTCTGTTCTGTTTTGTTCAATTCCATTTTGCTCACTTTTATTCTGTCATGTTCAGTTATGCTATTCTGGTCTATTCAGTTATATTGTATTCATTCACATTCAGTTATGCTTTTCTTGTCTATTATATTTGTTTTTGTCCTATTTTGGAGTATGGTTATGTCTCTGTCAATTCTATTCTGTCTTATTGATTTTATTCTATTCTATTCTAAAGTTTTTTGTTGGCCTATTCACTTCTGTTCAATTGTATTCTATTTTGTTCAGTTACATTCTACTAACTTTTATTAAATGTCAAGTTAAGTTATTGCTGTTCTGGTCTTTTCCGTTCTCTTGTATTTTTTTCATTCAAGTTCAGTTGTTTTTTTTCTATTCTGTTTGTTTTTGTACTATTCTGCTCTTCAGTTATGTCTTGGTTTATTCTATTCTGTTACACTTATGCTTTTGTATATCCACTTCTGTTCAATTCTATTCTGTTTTGTTCAATTACATTCTGCTATGTTCAGTTATGCTGTTCTTGTCTATTCAATTCTATTTTATTTGTTCACATTCAGTTATGTTTTCTTTTCTATTTGTTTTTGTCCCATTTTGCTGTACATTTATGTCTTGGTCTATTCACTTCTGTTCAGTTCTATTCTGTTTTGTTCAGTTACATTCTTTTATTAAATCTCATGTTCAACTATTGCTGTTCTGGTCTATTTTATTCATTCATGTTCAGTTGTTTTTGTCCTATTCTGCTCTATAGTTATGTCTTGGTCTATTCTATTCTGATTCTTTTCTATGTTACAGTTATGCTTTTGCATATTGACTTGTTTTCAATTCTATTTTGTTATGTTCATTTACATTCTACTCACTTTTATTCTATCATGTTCAGTTATGCTGTGCTGGTCTTTTCAATTCTATTTTATTAATTCATATTCAGTTACGTTTTCTTTTTCTGTTCTATTTGTTTTTTGCTCTATTTTGCTTGGTCCATTCTATTTTGTCCTGTTGATTCTATTCAAAATTAAAGTTTTTCATTGGCCTATTCACTTCCGTTCAATTCTATTCTATTTTGATCAAATACATTCGAATCACTTCTATTCTATATTATGTTTAGTTATGCTGTTCTGGTATCTTCAGTTCTATTTTATTCATTATTGTTCAGATATGTTTTTTTATGTCTGTTTTATTAATTTTTGTTCTTGTGTTGTTATATGCTATTCTAATATAATCTATTCTTTGTAGTGGTCGGATCTTTTAATGCCTGTTTTTGCTTGTGGATTAATTGATTGAATGATTGTGGTTTGCTATTGGTGGATCTCATGTGAGTGACAGGTTGCCCCATCAGAGAAGAGAGATGTCACTGCAGGAGGGAGAAGTTATTTTGATTAAAGATTACGAGGCACAAAAAATAAGATGTGCATGGATAAATCATTTATAATAAATACTGAAATATTCCATAATAAAATAAGAATTGTCAATTTTATTTTCGTGGTGACTTTAAGGCTGGTGTGTGTTTACGTTGTAAGTATCTCATCAATGTCCATCCCCTTTCTTTACTGTTTGGTTTTGTGTCTCTTCTGTCCCACAGGGCTCTTTCCTCTGTGGTGGCCCTTGGTGCGAACATCATCTGCAATAAGATCCCCGGTCTCGCACCCCGCCAGCGTGCCATCTGCCAGAGCCGGCCCGACGCCATCATCGTGATCGGAGAGGGGGCACAGCTGGGCATCAACGAATGCCAGTACCAGTTTCGATACGGCCGCTGGAACTGCTCGGCGCTGGGTGAACGTACGGTCTTCGGACAGGAGCTGCGAGTAGGTCAGTGGTCGTCGCAGCTCTTTGTCACGCTTAGTTTGTTTTCGGGGTGGTGTGGACCAAGATCTGCATTCAAACAATATTAGCAATGAGACTTGCAAATATCTGTTAGCATTCCCATTCATGTCAGTGATGGGTGCTTTAACCTCAGGTTGATCCTGAAACTGTCATTTTGTGAATTTCACAAGACAATTCATGGATAATTAATCTCGAAATCAAGAAGAAATTATATTTTGCATGAAGACAGTTTAGCCAGTTTTTTTTTTTTGGACCATTAAGATCTTTTGCATTTTGACATTATTTTCATTTCCAGAGTCAAGTTATTTTTTCTTTTGTGCCTTTTTAATACCCATAATACTTTTTTAATTCACATAAAACTAAATGGTGATGGTGATCATACTATTAATTAGTGCTGTCAAATCGATTAATCACAATTAATTGCATCTAACATACAAGTTTGTAAATATATAATATATATATGTCATACTTAAACATATTTCCTAGTCCTGGTTAAAAGCCTAGCAGCAGCATTTTCAACCAACTGCAGATGTAAAAGTGATGCATGAGAACCACCATAACACCGTGTCCTAACCAGACGCGACGCGATAAGATTCCAGCAACAAACAATTTGTCTGTCCACACCAGACGCAACGCGATTATGAGACCAAAAATAATCAGAAGAGTGTGTGGGCAGACTCTCTCAGGAAGCTCCCGGCACTCGCAACGAATTGGATAAGTACATAATCAAATACATGAATATTTCAGCATTTTAACATGATTAAAAATACTGAATTACTGAAACAATCTTTGTCATAGAATACACTTGTCTGTTCACGATGAGCTGACAGTTTGAATGTTCTTGTTTCCTTTTATTTATTTTGAAGATTTGAGGTACATCGTTGCTTTCAGTATGGCTATAAAAAACACACAAAATGATATTCAAACTCACATTAGAAGGTTTTAACATTAAATAAAGCACATAAACAGTACCTGAGATTATCATTACCATACTTTGTGTTGTTGTTCCAGCTGCAACGTGGCAGAAAAATAGAAACTAAAATAGAATCATTGTGTCATGGCTAGTTAGGACAAAAACTCTGATTAAAGGGATAGTTCACCCAAAAATGAAAATGTGATGTTTATCTGTTTACCCCCAGCGCATCCAAGATGTAGGTGATTTTGTTTCTTCAGTAGAACACAAATGATGATTTTTAGCTCCAACCGTTGCAGTCTGTCAGTCGTATAATGCATGTCAATGGGAACTCTATCAATAAGAGTCAAAAAAACATGCACAGACAAATCCAAATTAAACCCTGCGGCTTGTGACGACACATTGATGTCCTAAGACGTGAAACGATCGGTTTGTGCGAGAAACTTTTTTTGACCTCTGATACACCACTATGTCCAACTGCATTCAGCATTCGCTTAGTGAGGTCTGATCGCGCTCTGACAATGGCAGTGATGTCTCGCACTCATTGAAGCAAAGCGCGAGACATCACTTCCGTCGTCATAACGCATTTTTTGACCTCACTAACTGGATGCTGAATGCAGTTGGACATAGTGGTCTATTAGAGAAAAAAAAAAATTATAAATACTGTTCGGTTTCTCGCACAAACTGATCATTGGATTTGTCTGTTGTGTTTATTTGACTCTTATAGATGGTGTTACCGTTTGAATGCATTATTTGACTGACAGACATCAACGGTTGGAGTTAAAAATCATCATTTGTGTTCTACTGAAGAAACAAAGCCACATCTTAGATGCCCTGGGGGTAAACAGATGAACATCAAATTTTCATTTTTGGATGAACTATCCCTTTAACTCCGATTTTATCGTGTATTGTGGCGTCGCGTCGCGTCTTATTAGGACACAGTGTAATACAATTAATTATAATAGTCCAGTCTGGACATGCATGCATAACAACTTCCGAATCATTAAAAGACAAAAAAGGTTTCAATTTCGCTATATTCCATCCTTTAACCACAGAATTGATATGCTTATCAAATTTGAACTTTGCATAAAAAAGAACTCCAAGACTCCTTATATACCTTGGATTTAAAAAGGCCTAATTTGATTTATTATATATTTGGAAGTACTCGGAGGGCCAAACACTGTCACTCCAGCCTTACATTCATTCAGGTGGAGAAAACTGACTGCCTTCCACTCCTTAATATTATTAAAACAATCAAATAGAGACTGTAAGGCCGAATTATCACCCATTTTTATAGGTAGTTCAAGCCGACTATCATTAAGATCATAAAGATGATAATATACATTATGTTTCTGACAAATATCAGCCAATGGAAGCTTGTAAATAGAAAACAAAACTGGACCGAATATCGATCCTTGGGGAACCCCACATTTAATTAGAGCAGAAGAGGATCAAAAAAATTCCTAATTTCGTGGTCTTAAAAACTTTCCTTTGATTTTGAGGGGGGAATGTGACTAATGGGATGAATATGATCAGCTAAATGCTGATTTGCTGTAAATGTAGATGTTGTTGAAGTATTTTGGGATGCGTGTAGCATGTTTTGTGGCTTCAGTCCTGCATGAACTAGAAACAATGTTGTGAAGATAAGCTTCTAGTATAAATGCTGCTTTGATTACAGGGGATTCATTCTTTTACTGTGACAAAAACTCTGAACTCAGAAACGGGCAAATGTGCTGATATGAAAGAAGGTTGTCTTTGTGCTGTGGGCAAACCCTGGTTACACACAACACGGTTTGCATGCACACACTTGACCCTTGAAGGCTTGCGAAAGCATGTTTGTGTTGCTGTGATTAATATAGTGCTGATTCACCTCTATTCATTTGATTACACATTGACCGTATAAGTTAAAAAGATGCTATCAGCTACGGCTTACGGCACAAAAATTTGAGCATACTAACTATTTCTGCAGTATATAGTATGCAATTGTGTGCATGCAGAATTAGTTTTGCACTGGAGTTTAATACTTTTAGTGAGCAATTCTAGCTTTAGAAAACACCACCAAATGTGAAATTGTGAATGCATTGGCCATGTTGAATACTCTACCACAATAGTTCTGTTGCTCTCTTTTTCACACACACACACACACACACACACACACACACACACACACACACACACACACACACACACACACACACACACACACACACACACTGTCTCTCTCTCTCTCTCTGTTGTATTTATACAGTCGAAATGAGTTACAACCAGGCAAACATTTGCATTTTCATGGCTTTTGTGTGAAGAGGCATTCCTGAGTGGGTTGCAGGGTGCTTTGCTCTTTTACACTGTCGTTTATACATTTCCCCTCATTTGAAAGTGTTTTGTCGCTGTTAAACTGTGGTCAGACTGACTTCACTCCAAACGCTCTGTAAACTTCCATCACTTCAGCCCCACAAAATGCATCGCAGTTCGTTTGAAATTTTACACTCCTGTGGTGAATCTTTGAACTTCGCTGAAGGGTTTGTTTACTCTTGTCCAAAATATGAACTGATGGAATTCTCATTTATGAACTACTTTTATTGGATTTTGCAGTGCGCCTCTAGTCTAAAGCAAGGTCATAACCATGTCTTGAACACTGAGGGGGGGGGGGGGGTTGGTGGGTATTTTTTTTTATAGTTCAATGCAAAAGGAGATATTTTCTTTAAAGAATTCTCTGTTTAAGGACTACAACAAATCGCTGACAGGAGCTTCTTCCCGGTTTGTGACATCACTAACCATAACATTTACATAAACTCCGCCCCGGAGAACACACATCAAAGGGGGCGGGGCCATGTTGGGCTGCTTTAGAGGAGAGGAAGAGTTGTTGTAGTCGAGTGTTGTTGTCATGCCGTCATTTTACACCGGACTGCTTCACAAACGAGGATCAATTCAACACAAAAGATGAACATGACGGCACATGCTAGTGGATGAGTTGAATCAACTCCACAGCAACTACATAAATTTATTCACTAACCATTCAGAAACGTCTAAAAGTTGTAACTTCTTCCTGAGTCTCTCCATCAGTGTCGACTCCGGTTTGAACAATGTAAGGCTGAACACTTTCCTCATTTTGGCTGCGTGAGATTCTCCAGCTTTGTTGTTGTTGAGCTGTTAAAGCTCCGCCCTCTTCTGGAGCAGCAGCTCATTTGCATTTAAAGGGACACACACAAAAATGGCATATTTTTGCTCACACCCAAATAGGGGCAAATTTGACAAGCTATAATAAATGATCTGTGGGGTATTTTGAACTGAAACTTCACACACACATTCTGCGGACAACAGAGACTTATATTACATCTTGTGAAAAGGGACATTATAGGTCCTCTTTAAAGAAATAAATAATTAAAGGATTAAAAGGGATTTAAGGGAAAGAAGTTATAGGTCTAACTGTAGCTTAGTTGTGAAGTAGTCAATTTAAGCTCTTTGAGAATAATATTTTATTTAAAAATATGCACATATTCACTCTTATTTGTAAGTCTTATATATGTCATAAATGTAAATTGTCTCGTCACATTCAGTAATGAATGACATCATTTAACGAATGCATATTTTCATATCAAAATGGAGAAATTCCATTAAAAAAGTTGAGTAGTTTGCATCACTGTATCTTACTGTGGGTCTTTAAACATATCGATTGTAAAACAGTTGTCAAATATTAAACGTTTAGCTACTTATATCTTACCACACACACTCTCTTTCAATGTAAAAACTAAAAGCGTTGTGTTCACACTCATCTTCAGTGACAATTAAGCCCCGCCTTCTTCAATCTGATTGGCCATCATTTTGACATTGATTCAATTCAATTCACAATTATTTATATAGTGCTTTTCACGATACATCATTTCATCATTTCAAAGCAGCTTTACAGAGAATGCATGTCAACATCACAATTTAAAGAATGCCGTTAGCAAATAATGTAATAATTGATGAGCACTGTTAAAGCGCTGAGGCAGACCAGCCTAAAAATGTAACTTTTTAAACCGTCTATCATCCTAACAACAAACAGAGCGTTGCGTGATGGAGAGCAGCATTAAGAAATATCAAATATTGGGGGGTGCTTATGGTGGTTACGGCCCTGTTCTCAAGCAGCGATGCATGCAGTAAAATGTTAAATTGTGTTGTTTTCATTGTCCTGAATCCATATTTTAAGCCTGCACAACAAAACAAAATCTTAATAATAACTTTTCCTAGCTTTTGTAAAACTTTTGTAAATGACTGAAAAGTTGTTCTCAATGATGCAAAAAATATTTAGTAAGGTTAACTCAAGACTTTTAGTTTTCCTAATTGGTGCAACTATTATATCACAAATCGTTTTAAATGTCTTTTTCCGTAGAACCTAAATTTATTAAGTTGAGTGAATAAAAATGCTATTGGAAATTGGTACTAAGTAATATTACGTTATGACTGGAAACTAAAACTGAGACAATTTTAACATAAATAAATGTAATGCAATGTTTACAAAACAGTATTTCACTAACCTGTTAAATGCATTTTCAAAACATGTTGATCAAAAGTTCTCTTAAATGGATACTTTCCCAAAAAAATATAATTCTGTCATTATTTTATTCCATATTATGCTCATGACATTTCTTCATACATTTATGATACAATTATTTTATCCATTAAATGCAAAATAAATAGATTTTTTTTTGCAACATGGTGTCGATTTGAACATTATAATGGCTATTTTTTGTGTAGAATTTTTCAGTGTTTTTTTTTAGTGTAATCTTTAATCAAAATGTATTTTTTTCAACTGACATCAGTACTTTAAACCCCTCCCCTCCAACCACCTGACATCATTCTTGTATGCCACACCCACTTTTCACAGTCCAATCCATTTTTGATTGATTAAATCAAATCCCATTGTACGCTTTGGTTTTACTTGAACATGTGCAGTTGCAGCAAAATCAGCTGAGAACTGTTTTAATGTTGACTTTGGTGCATTTATTAATGTTTTGCATGTCTCTGTATTTATTTTATCATGATTTTATGCTTTATTGATTATGTAAATGGCCAGCAGAACTTCACAATAAACTCTTAAAAATGAAGGTTACAGCCTGAGAAGGAACCCTCATCCTAAAATGTAAAAGACAGCTATATCGTAGTGTTTTAATGAACCCGGAAACCAATATACTGAACAGTATCGCAGCTTGAGAACCCTTTATAGACAATATGGTTCTTTACTGAAGCCCAAGTGCTGCTAAAAAAACGTTTTTAAGAGTGTAGAGCATCTCTGAACTAACGGAGGTCTTTGAAATGTTAGTAACGTCATGCATATGTGGCTCATGTGGTTCTGTGCGTGGAGCCTGTGAAGTGTCCGTTTGTGTTGCAGTCGTAGCAATAGTTCAGCCGAAACTGAAAATGACAGCAGTTTCAATGGTTATATTGTGTTGTGACGGTTTTTCGACGTTGTCTGCTTGCGACGTGGAGCGTTTTTGCAAGTAAAAGCCCTTTGAGAGCTGATTTTGTATGGTCTGTTGGTAAACGACGTTTAGAAGTCGCTCTTCGTCTGAGGATGAAGTCGATTCCAGGAATATCTCAATCCATTCATAATGGCTGTATGAAACGCCTCATACACTGAGACTCCAGGACTTTTTCTAATTGTAAATCCTCCAGATTGTAACCACTAAATTGTTCCTGCTCGTAAGGAGCGTCGGGGCGGCCGCTAGATTCCGTTGTTTTCGAAGAGATGATGATCAACAGACCGCAGAGTTAATTCTCTCTCTCTCTCTCTGGTCAGTTTGGGTACGTTTGGCTCTTCTCTGCGGCGCACATTAATAGCTGGGTTATTGAGCGCCCGAAGAATTGACTTAAGGAAGGATTCGGTTTCAGTCAAAAGGAAAGGGCCAAAGTGGATCCTCAATTTCAAAAACGGTCTGTAAAGAAATGTGGAGCTGGCAGGGCACATGTACACTGAGAATGACAGAGATGGGTCCAAAACCCATGAGCTGCCTATCTAGGCGTCATAGTCCAACATGAAGTAGAAGACGTATAATAATGAAGCACTGCATGTGTCCTTCATAGAGGAGACAGTTCCAGAATGCATTGCAACGTGCTCAGTGACAAAAAAAATCTATCCAACATGGAATATATTTTAGAAAATATCATTTTATTGTATTTTTATAATTATTATTTTTGTAATGTATTTATAAAAGTACATTTCTTTCAATACAAAAACATCAAGAATTGTATATAATTATATACCGATAATAATATTATAAATTAATAATAATAATGATTTATAAATTCTCTAAACAAATTCTTCAGTAATGCAAATTAAAAATAAATGTAAACATTTATAACTTTATATGCTGTTTTATTATATACATTTTATATTTATTTTACAATATATTTTTTATTAAAAACACACATAATTATTTTAAATTTATTTTTATAGATTAATTATTATATATATTATTTATAAATATTATAAATGTGTTAATTTTATACAAATAGTATAAAACAAATTCTATAGTATAATATACTACATTAAAATAAATGTAAACATTTATACATTTATTATATATATTATGATATTTTTATCTATTTTATAATATTATATATTTTATATTTTTATTAAAACACACACACATATATATATATATATATATATATATATATATATATATATATATATATATATATATATATATATATATAGTTTAAAAACAAATTTTATAGTAATGCTATATTAAAATAAATGTAAACATTTATAATTTTATTTATGTATTATATTTATTATTATACATGTATATGTGTATATATATATATATATATATATATAAAATTATTTCACATTTATTTTTATAGATTAATTTATATATTTTTATATATTATTATATATTATAAATATATTCAGTCAATACAAAAAACTCAAACAAATATATTAATATAATTAATATATGATAATAATAAATATATATCATTTTAATTAATAACAATATATATATATATATATATATATATATATATATATATATATATATATATATATATATATATATATATATATATATATTAAAATTATATATAATTATATACAATTTTATTTCTTTATAATTTTTTTTATTCACATACACACACACACACACACACACACACATATATATATATATATATATATATATATATAAGTACCAAAAAGTTGCTTGAAAAGTTAACTATTTTTCTTCTTATTAATAATCTTGTAGAGAATTTTTCTTTAATTGTACATGCATATCTTATCTAAGATCACAAAAGTTGTTTTAAAACGAAGAAACTGATAATATCTGTTAGTTTTTAGTGGAATTAAGTGTCTGTTGAGTGTGTGTACACAGTGTGTGTGTGTGTGTGGAGGTGCTGACAGAATGAAGCGCTCGCTCTCTCACACACCTTTTCCTCTCACGGCGTGTGTGTCATCCAGGTGATTCATGGCGTTCGTGTGAAAGGAGTTTGTCGGCAGTTTCAGAGAAATATTAGCAGAGTTCGACCTCTCTTGCCCTTCCTCGTTTCACAAGACGCTTTGCTCTCGGGCAGGTGAGCCTCTTAACCGCATGAAGAATTCCCAGTCATTCCCCAAACCACACTAAAAGCCCCGGAGAAGATTAATACGGCTGCCGGAATCCAGAAGAGCGCCGTCAGAGCGTGCCGATGGCAGCAGACGATTTACACTCGCTTTCTTCTTCCGTATCCGAGTCGCTGCAGGTCACAGACGAACCTACAGCCAACCTTCATGACTCAGAAGTTGCTCTTTTATGGAGTTCTCAGTTATGTTTCATTGACGTATTAATGTTTTCTCAGATGATTCTATAACAACAGACACAAATAAGTCAATCACTGTCCTCAAAGGGACATTTTTGATTGATAACTAGAAAGGTTTTAATTATATTTTGCTTCATATAAAGGTATTTTAAAGTGTCAAAAGGTCATTCGGTTTAACTGGACTCCAATACAGCCATTTCATTTTCATTTGTTAAAATGTAATAAATGTTTTTTTTTTTTTTAATTCTGGCATGATTTTATAACATCATATATCAACAAAATGCTATTAAAATTATGTGTAGAAGTCGTTGAATGTCCGGAAAAACAAATGTTATTGATGTCATTCGGAGTAACCAATATAAAGGGACCATTTTGGTCATGCAGTCAATATCATGTGACAGGATGTGACATCATTCAGACACCTGCAAAGGACCACATGGTCATGAAGCAAAGTTACTAAATTTGATAAATTCATGTTTTTACTCATACGCGTGTCCCGAACCATCACGTCATTCGGTGCAACCGCTATAAAACATGGAAAATGTTGTAATATTTTAAAAACTTGAACTAAATATAAAAATGTTTGATTGTCCTTTTAGATATCAGCCTGTTAGCATTGTTTGAAAATATCGTCATTCGGTATAACCAAAAGTATCATTCGGTGAAACCGAAATTTTGGTTTAACCGAATAACTTTTTGGTGACAAATTTGTCCATCTTGTAATAAATGATAAAAGAAGTGTTAATTGATTTAGAAAACCACATAATCTCATTGTTACATTTTTCAAATTTTAAAATTAATAGGCAATAAATCCAGTAAGATTATGAATGTGGAGCAGCTGAGATCAGTTCAGATGAGAAATATTTGAGTTCATATTGAGATCTTTTCGAGGAGAAACATGCGAGAAACAGAAGAATTCAATCTCATCTTGATTTAAGGATGATTAGATGTTTCACTAAACAACAAAAGAACTGGATTGGAGAGTGATCCGTCTCTGTCTCCTGAGTTACAATTACGCAATTATTTTATTTGCTTATTAAGGTTCGTCTCAATAATTTTAGGCCTCAGCGTTCTTTTTTTAATTTTGCCTGAATTTCAGTATTGTGTATCAGACCACAGCGTTGTTCTGGACGGTCTGTGTGTGTTTCCAAAGTAAACTCATGCCTGAGATCCTTCATGAATCACTCGTGTTCGTCGTGTTCACAGTATGAAGCTCTGGTGGATGTTTCTCGGCTGCTCGTTGTTGTTCGATCGCCAGTGCATAAGATGAGTTCTGGTTAAACGGACATCTTTCTCTTTCTTCATTTGTGGTGAAATCATATCCTCCTGGAACACACAAGGCAGAATTTTGCAAAATCTGAACCTAATTGCAAATTACTCTCCAGTAAAGCCCAACAATATACTGACACAGACTTTTGCAGAGAAGCAAACCATGAGGTCTGATTTATGACAGAACATGCAATATTCTCTAGAATGCTTTTTGATTTCATGAAACAGCATTTGAGCCTCTTCCACAAAATATCATGTAGACACCGAGTCGCTGTTGTGTCCTAGAATTTGCATAAATATTTGATTAGATTTAATGCAACAGCACCTCATAATGTGAATCACATGTGCTTTTATTTATATATATATATATATATATATATATATAAATAAAAAATATATATATATATATAAAATATTTATTGTAACACTTATTTTATGTATACTATTTAAAAATTAATTTAGAATTTTAAAATAATATAAAAATTAATTTAAAATTAATTCTTATTTTATATAATTTTGTTATTGTTATTATTTTTTATTATATATATATATATATATATATATATATATATATATATATATATATATGACGTGATATGCAATTTTCTAAGTTAAAACAAAGATTATTGTAGTACATTTTACAAGAAAATATATATACCTTTAATATAATATAAAAATTTATCTAAAATTAATTATTTATATATATATATATATATATATATATATATATATATATATATATATATATATATATATATATATATATATACCGTATGTATGTATTATATTTATATATAATAATATTTATATATGTATATATATTTAATGCTAATATTTAATGTAATACTTATTTATGTATACTAGTTAAAATCTAATTCTTATAAATCTAATTTAAAATTAATTATTATATATTTATATATATATTTTAATTATAATTTTGTTTATTTTTATTATATATGGCGACATGCACTTAAACATTTTAAGTTATAATATATATCATTTGTATATAGTAATATTAAAATTTACATAAAAATTAATTATTTTAATATATATATAGAGTATAAATGAGTGTAATGACATGTTTTTTATATAAATTCTGTATTTATATATGTGTATATATTTAATGTTAATATTTAATATAATGCTTTATGTATACTATTTAAAATCTAATTCTTATATAATTTTTTAAAAATAATTATATAAAAATTAATTTTATATATATATATATATATATATATATATATATATATATATATATATATATATATATATAATTTTCATTAAAACTTTTTATTGTATTTTTTATGATGTATGATGTGACATGCACTTTTGTACACTGTAATTTAAAAGTTAAAACAAAGATTATTGTTGTAAGTTTTACAAGAAAATACTATTTCAGTCATTCTACTTCAGAATTTCATTAATTAATGTGTTACTTGTCTTTTAATTGTAATTAATTGTGAAATTCACTAGCAATTTCTTAGTGAAAAACACCTTTTTTCCCCAGTGTAGCAGAATGAGAAGGAAGCGCTCTTCAAAGTTATCACAAGGAAATCTCAAGCACATGCATTTAAGCATGACATCCAACTCCTAAACTTCTTACATGGAATATAATGTCAGGAGCTCCCTGGAATCATAAGCTTGCATTAAATCATGGAACATGTCGTGAGTTGCAGCCAATCCTCCTGCTTTTTCTAGCATGCAGCAGTTGTTGAAGGGTCGACGTCTCGACAGGTGTTCACGGCTGACACTCGACCGTCTGTCATTGATGAAGTGCAGATTAGTCAAATCTCCTTGAAGCCACAGGAAAGAGATAGACATCTCCTCTGGAGGGATTCCTGTTAGAGGAATGAGTGGGATGGCCAGTATATCCGTATGGAAATGTGTGCGTTTAGTGCAGGTCAGGGATTAGATGTTCTCATCAGGGATTGAGTGAGAGCAGAAATGAAGGAAAATAATGAAGAGATAAGAGGTCAGCTATTTTATGCTGTACCATGTGAACTCATAAATGTTTTAAATAAATGAATATGGGTAGTTGACAAATGGATATTTTATAACTATATAGTTATTTTAAATGTTTATTTATTCTTTTTAATTTATATATTTTCCCCACTTTGTTATGACAGGAAAGCGAAGCAGAGACAGGGCGAGATATGAGAGACATTTTATATATTTTAATTAATTGTAATAGTCAGATATATATGAATTCAATTTTTTTATGTATATTATTTATAGTTTTATTATTATTTTCAAATATTTTTAATTTATTTATATATGTATATAATATTTACATTTATAATATAATAAATACAAATTATAAGAAACAACAATAAAAGTATACATAAACATGTATAATAATAAAAACAATATTTTTGTTTCATACTTTTTATTTTATGTATACTTTTATTGTCTTATCATTTTTATTTATTTTTAATTGTTTATTTATATGTATAATGTATGTATATATAATATATTTATAATATTTACATTTATAATATAATAAATAAAAATTCAATATAAAAAATATAAGAAACAACAAAAGCATAAATAGTATACAAAAACATATATAATAATAAAAACATAATTTTGTTTAGTATTTATGGTTTAATATGTATTTAATGTATACTACTGTATTTATACTTTAATTGTCTTATAATTCTTATTTATTTTTATTTGATTGTTTATGTGAATATATATATTATATTTATAATATTTACATTTTTTATATAATAAATTAAAAGAAAAGTATAAATAAACATATATAATAAAAACTATATATATTTGTATTAAATATTTATATTGTGTAATATTTATTTATTATGTATACTATTTCTATTATTTTATTATTGTCTCATCATTTTTTATTTATTTTTAAAATGTGTTTTTATTATCTATTTAAAAAAAACAATTTTATATGGTAGATTATATGTAATATACATATATATTTTACATTTTTCATTATAATTTATATATATATATATATATATATATATATATATATATGTGTGTGTGTGTGTGAGTGTATATATATGTATATAAATTTATTTTTATATTGTGTTTTTGTGTGTGTGTGTGTGTTGTGGCGCAGGGCCTGTGTGTGTGTGTGTGTGAATAGAAGACAGTGCTGATTCAGCGAAACCTCCTCCTGTGTGGATGATGGAAACAGGATGTGAGAACATCCGATGAAAGCTCTGTCTGTCACTATCAGATCATCATCGCTCTTTTCTGATTGGACGCGGGCGGAACCGGACAGGTGGACAGACTTTAACTCTTATCATGGACACTTTAAATATAAAGAGCTTAGATTTCCATGTGTTCTGAACACGTGTGATAAACGATCTGTGGTTGGCTCTTTGATGTCTGATCTTAAAGATTGTTCACATCTGAGCGCTTCTGAACAATAGAGCAGAGTGAGAGCTTATCTGGATAGAGTCGTGATTAAAGAGCTGCTTTACATACAACAAGAATGATCTAGAAACACAGACGCTCACGATGCAAAACTGCTGTCAGTGCTGGAGAACAGATTGTGAACTTGCTCAAATCCTTTTACATTCAGTCAGAAGTCATTGATTGACAACATTATGATTGTAAACTGTCATGTTGTAGTGTGTGTCAAACCAGAACTGCCCATGTTTCCCAGCATGTTTGTGTGAGTCTGTGTGTGTGTGAGTTTGTGTGAGTGTGTGTGCAAGCCTGTGATTGCGTGAGTGTGTGTGCAAGCGTGTGTGAGCATAAGTGTGTGTGTGCAAGACTGCGAGTGTGTGCAAGCGTGAGCATGTGCGAGTGTGTGTGCAAGAGTGTGTGAGCATGATTGTGTGTGTGCAAGCGTCTGAGTGTGTGTGAGCATGAGTGTGTGTGTGCAAGCGTGTTTGCGTGTGTGCGAGCGTGTGAGTGCGTGAGTGTGTGTGTGAGAGTGTGTGTGTACATGTGAGTGTTTGTGTGTGTGTGAGCATGTGAGTGTTTGTGTGTGTGTGAGCATGTGAGTGTTTGTGTGTGTATGAGCATGTGAGTGTTTGTGTGTGTGTGAGCATGTGAGTGTTTGTGTGTGTATGAGCATGTGAGTGTTTGTGTGTGTGTGAGCATGTGAGTGTTTGTGTGTGTGTGAGCATGTGAGTGTTTGTGTGTGTGTGAGCATGTGAGTGTTTGTGTGTGTATGAGCATGTGAGTGTTTGTGTGTGTGTGAGCATGTGAGTGTTTGTGTGTGTGTGAGCATGTGAGTGTTTGTGTGTGTGTGAGCATGTGAGTGTTTGTGTGTGTGAGCATGTGAGTGTTTGTGTGTGTGTGAGCATGTGAGTGTTTGTGTGTGTGTGAGCATGTGAGTGTTTGTGTGTGTGAGCATGTGAGTGTTTGTGTGTGTGTGAGCATGTGAGCGTTTGTGTGTGTGTGAGCATGTGAGTGTTTGTGTGTGTGTGAGCATGTGAGTGTTTGTGTGTGTGTGAGCATGTGAGTGTTTGTGTGTGTGTGAGCATGTGAGTGTTTGTGTATGAGCATGTGAGTGTTTGTGTGTGTGTGAGCATGTGAGTGTTTGTGTGTGTGTGAGCATGTGAGTGTTTGTGTGTGTGTGAGCATGTGAGTGTTTGTGTGTGTGTGAGCATGTGAGTGTTTGTGTGTGTGTGAGCATGTGAGCGTTTGTGTGTGTGTGAGCATGTGAGCGTTTGTGTGTGTATGAGCATGTGAGTGTTTGTGTGTGTGAGCATGTGAGTGTTTGTGTGTGTGTGAGCATGTGAGCGTTTGTGTGTGTGTGAGCATGTGAGCGTTTGTGTGTGTGTGAGCATGTGAGCGTTTGTGTGTGTGTGAGCATGTGAGCGTTTGTGTGTGTGTGAGCATGTGAGCGTTTGTGTGTGTGTGAGCATGTGAGTGTTTGTGTGTGTGTGAGCATGTGAGTGTTTGTGTGTGTATGAGCATGTGAGTGTTTGTGTGTGTGTGAGCATGTGAGTGTTTGTGTGTGTGTGAGCATGTGAGTGTTTGTGTGTGTGTGAGCATGTGAGTGTTTGTGTGTGTGTGAGCATGTGAGTGTTTGTGTGTGTGTGAGCATGTGAGTGTTTGTGTGTGTGTGAGCATGTGAGTGTTTGTGTGTGTGTGAGCATGTGAGTGTTTGTGTGTGTGTGAGCATGTGAGTGTTTGTGTGTGTGTGAGCATGTGAGTGTTTGTGTGTGTGTGAGCATGTGAGTGTTTGTGTGTGTGTGAGCATGTGAGTGTTTGTGTGTGTGTGAGCATGTGAGTGTTTGTGTGTGTGTGAGCATGTGAGTGTTTGTGTGTGTGTGAGCATGTGAGTGTTTGTGTGTGTGTGAGCATGTGAGTGTTTGTGTGTGTGTGAGCATGTGAGTGTTTGTGTGTGTGTGAGCATGTGAGTGTTTGTGTGTGAGCATGTGAGTGTTTGTGTGTGTGAGCATGTGAGTGTTTGTGTGTGAGCATGTGAGTGTTTGTGTGTGTGAGCATGTGAGTGTTTGTGTGTGTGAGCATGTGAGTGTTTGTGTGTGTGTGAGCATGTGAGTGTTTGTGTGTGTGTGAGCATGTGAGTGTTTGTGTGTGTGTGAGCATGTGAGTGTTTGTGTGTGTGTGAGCATGTGAGTGTTTGTGTGTGTGAGCATGTGAGTGTTTGTGTGTGTGTGAGCATGTGAGTGTTTGTGTGTGTGAGCATGTGAGTGTTTGTGTGTGTGAGCATGTGAGTGTTTGTGTGTGTGTGAGCATGTGAGTGTTTGTGTGTGTGAGCATGTGAGTGTTTGTGTGTGTGAGCATGTGAGTGTTTGTGTGTGTGAGCATGTGAGCGTTTGTGTGTGAGCATGTGAGCGTTTGTGTGTGTGTGAGCATGTGAGTGTTTGTGTGTGTATGAGCATGTGTGTGTTTGTGTGTGAGCATGTGAGTGTTTGTGTGTGTGTGTGCATGTGAGTGTTTGTGTGTGAGCATGTGAGCGTTTGTGTGTGTGTGAGCATGTGAGCGTTTGTGTGTGTGTGAGCATGTGAGTGTTTGTGTGTGTATGAGCATGTGAGTGTTTGTGTGTGTATGAGCATGTGAGTGTTTGTGTGTGAGCATGTGAGCGTTTGTGTGTGTGTGAGCATGTGAGTGTTTGTGTGTGTGTGAGCATGTGAGTGTTTGTGTGTGAGCATGTGAGCGTTTGTGTGTGTGTGAGCATGTGAGTGTTTGTGTGTGTATGAGCATGTGAGTGTTTGTGTGTGTATGAGCATGTGAGTGTTTGTGTGTGAGCATGTGAGTGTTTGTGTGTGAGCATGTGAGCGTTTGTGTGTGTGTGAGCATGTGAGTGTTTGTGTGTGTATGAGCATGTGAGTGTTTGTGTGTGTGTGAGCATGTGAGTGTTTGTGTGTGTGTGAGCATGTGAGTGTTTGTGTGTGTGTGAGCATGTGAGTGTTTGTGTGTGAGCATGTGAGTGTTTGTGTGTGAGCATGTGAGTGTTTGTGTGTGTGTGAGCATGTGAGCGTTTGTGTGTGAGCATGTGAGTGTTTGTGTGTGTGTGAGCATGTGAGTGTTTGTGTGTGTGTGAGCATGTGAGTGTTTGTGTGTGTGTGAGCATGTGAGTGTTTGTGTGTGTGAGCATGTGAGTGTTTGTGTGTGTGAGCATGTGAGTGTTTGTGTGTGTATGAGCATGTGAGTGTTTGTGTGTGTGTGAGCATGTGAGTGTTTGTGTGTGTGTGAGCATGTGAGTGTTTGTGTGTGTGAGCATGTGAGTGTTTGTGTGTGTGAGCATGTGAGCGTTTGTGTGTGAGCATGTGAGCGTTTGTGTGTGTGTGAGCATGTGAGTGTTTGTGTGTGTATGAGCATGTGAGTGTTTGTGTGTGAGCATGTGAGTGTTTGTGTGTGTGTGTGCATGTGAGTGTTTGTGTGTGAGCATGTGAGCGTTTGTGTGTGTGTGAGCATGTGAGCGTTTGTGTGTGTGTGAGCATGTGAGTGTTTGTGTGTGTATGAGCATGTGAGTGTTTGTGTGTGTATGAGCATGTGAGTGTTTGTGTGTGAGCATGTGAGCGTTTGTGTGTGTGTGAGCATGTGAGTGTTTGTGTGTGTGTGAGCATGTGAGTGTTTGTGTGTGAGCATGTGAGCGTTTGTGTGTGTGTGAGCATGTGAGTGTTTGTGTGTGTGTGAGCATGTGAGTGTTTGTGTGTGAGCATGTGAGCGTTTGTGTGTGTGTGAGCATGTGAGTGTTTGTGTGTGTATGAGCATGTGAGTGTTTGTGTGTGTATGAGCATGTGAGTGTTTGTGTGTGAGCATGTGAGTGTTTGTGTGTGAGCATGTGAGCGTTTGTGTGTGTGTGAGCATGTGAGTGTTTGTGTGTGTATGAGCATGTGAGTGTTTGTGTGTGTATGAGCATGTGAGTGTTTGTGTGTGTGTGAGCATGTGAGTGTTTGTGTGTGTGTGAGCATGTGAGTGTTTGTGTGTGAGCATGTGAGTGTTTGTGTGTGAGCATGTGAGTGTTTGTGTGTGTGTGAGCATGTGAGCGTTTGTGTGTGAGCATGTGAGTGTTTGTGTGTGTGTGAGCATGTGAGCGTTTGTGTGTGAGCATGTGAGTGTTTGTGTGTGTGTGAGCATGTGAGCGTTTGTGTGTGTGTGAGCATGTGAGTGTTTGTGTGTGTGTGAGCATGTGAGTGTTTGTGTGTGTGTGAGCATGTGAGCGTTTGTGTGTGAGCATGTGAGTGTTTGTGTGTGTGTGAGCATGTGAGCGTTTGTGTGTGTATGAGCATGTGAGTGTTTGTGTGTGTATGAGCATGTGAGTGTTTGTGTGTGTGTGAGCATGTGAGTGTTTGTGTGTGTGTGAGCATGTGAGTGTTTGTGTGTATGAGCATGTGAGTGTTTGTGTGTGTGTGAGCATGTGAGTGTTTGTGTGTGTGTGAGCATGTGAGTGTTTGTGTGTGTGTGAGCATGTGAGTGTTTGTGTGTGTGTGAGCATGTGAGTGTTTGTGTGTGTGTGAGCATGTGAGTGTTTGTGTGTGAGCATGTGAGTGTTTGTGTGTGTGTGAGCATGTGAGCGTTTGTGTGTGTGTGAGCATGTGAGCGTTTGTGTGTGTGTGAGCATGTGAGTGTTTGTGTGTGTGAGCATGTGAGTGTTTGTGTGTGTGTGAGCATGTGAGAGTTTGTGTGTGTGTGAGCATGTGAGTGTTTGTGTGTGTGTGAGCATGTGAGTGTTTGTGTATGAGCATGTGAGTGTTTGTGTGTGTGTGAGCATGTGAGTGTTTGTGTGTGTGTGAGCATGTGAGTGTTTGTGTATGAGCATGTGAGTGTTTGTGTGTGTATGAGCATGTGAGTGTTTGTGTGTGTGTGAGAATGTGATAGTTTGTGTGTGAGCATGTGAGTGTTTGTGTGTGTGTGAGCATGTGAGTGTTTGTGTGTGAGCATGTTAGCGTTTGTGTGTGTGTGAGCATGTGAGCGTTTGTGTGTGTGTGAGCATGTGAGTGTTTGTGTGTGTGTGAGCATGTGAGTGTTTGTGTGTGTGTGAGCATGTGAGTGTTTGTGTGTGTGTGAGCATGTGAGTGTTTGTGTGTGTGTGAGCATGTGAGTGTTTGTGTGTGTGTGAGCATGTGAGTGTTTGTGTGTGTATGAGCATGTGAGTGTTTGTGTGTGTATGAGCATGTGAGTGTTTGTGTGTGTATGAGCATGTGAGTGTTTGTGTGTGTGTGAGCATGTGAGCGTTTGTGTGTGTGTGAGCATGTGAGAGTTTGTGTGTGTGTGAGCATGTGAGCGTTTGTGTGTGTGTGAGCATGTGAGTGTTTGTGTGTGTGTGAGCATGTGAGTGTTTGTGTGTGTGAGCATGTGAGTGTTTGTGTGTGTGTGAGCATGTGAGTGTTTGTGTGTGTGTGAGCATGTGAGTGTTTGTGTGTGTGTGAGCATGTGAGCGTTTGTGTGTGTGTGAGCATGTGAGCGTTTGTGTATGAGCATGTGAGCGTTTGTGTGTGAGCATGTGAGTGTTTGTGTGTGTGTGAGCATGTGAGTGTTTGTGTGTGTGAGCATGTGAGTGTTTGTGTGTGTGTGAGCATGTGAGTGTTTGTGTGTGTGAGCATGTGAGTGTTTGTGTGTGTGTGAGCATGTGAGTGTTTGTGTGTGTGAGCATGTGAGTGTTTGTGTGTGTATGAGCATGTGAGTGTTTGTGTGTGTGTGAGCATGTGTGCGTTTGTGTGTGTATGAGCATGTGAGCGTTTGTGTGTGTGTGAGCATGTGAGTGTTTGTGTGTGTGTGAGCATGTGAGTGTTTGTGTGTGTATGAGCATGTGAGTGTTTGTGTGTGTTTGAGCATGTGAGTGTTTGTGTGTGTGAGCTTGTGTGTGTTTGTGTGTGTGTGAGCATGTGAGTGTTTGTGTGTGTGTGAGCATGTGAGTGTTTGTGTGTGTGTGAGCATGTGAGTGTTTGTGTGTGTATGAGCATGTGAGTGTTTGTGTGTGTGTGAGCATGTGAGTGTTTGTGTGTGTATGAGCATGTGAGTGTTTGTGTGTGTGTGAGCATGTGAGTGTTTGTGTGTGTATGAGCATGTGAGTGTTTGTGTGTGTATGAGCATGTGAGTGTTTGTGTGTGTATGAGCATGTGAGTGTTTGTGTGTGAGCATGTGAGTGTTTGTGTGTGTATGAGCATGTGAGTGTTTGTGTGTGTATGAGCATGTGAGTGTTTGTGTGTGAGCATGTGAGTGTTTGTGTGTGTATGAGCATGTGAGTGTTTGTGTGTGTGTGAGCATGTGTGTGTTTGTGTATGTGTGAGCATGTGAGTGTTTGTGTGTGTATGAGCATGTGAGTGTTTGTGTGTGTATGAGCATGTGAGTGTTTGTGTGTGTATGAGCATGTGAGTGTTTGTGTGTGTGTGAGCATGTGAGTGTTTGTGTGTGTGTGAGCATGTGAGTGTTTGTGTGTGTGTGAGCATGTGAGTGTTTGTGTGTGTGTGAGCATGTGAGCGTTTGTGTGTGTGTGAGCATGTGAGCGTTTGTGTGTGTGTGAGCATGTGAGTGTTTGTGTGTGTGTGAGCATGTGAGTGTTTGTGTGTGTGTGAGCATGTGAGTGTTTGTGTGTGTGTGAGCATGTGAGTGTTTGTGTGTGTGTGAGCATGTGAGTGTTTGTGTGTGTGTGAGCATGTGTGTGTTTGTGTGTGTATGAGCATGTGTGTTTGTGTGTGTGTGAGCATGTGAGTGTTTGTTTGTGTGTGAGCATGTGAGTGTTTGTGTGTGTATGAGCATGTGTGTGTTTGTGTGTGTATGAGCATGTGTGTTTGTGTGTGTGTGAGCATGTGAGTGTTTGTGTGTGTGTGAGCATGTGAGTGTTTGTGTGTGTGTGAGCATGTGAGTGTTTGTGTGTGTATGAGCATGTGAGCGTTTGTGTGTGTGTGAGCATGTGAGCGTTTGTGTGTGTGTGAGCATGTGAGTGTTTGTGTGTGTATGAGCATGTGAGTGTTTGTGTGTGTGTGAGCATGTGAGTGTTTGTGTGTGTGTGAGCATGTGAGTGTTTGTGTGTGTGTGAGCATGTGAGAGTTTGTGTGTGTGTGAGCATGTGAGAGTTTGTGTGTGTGTGAGCATGTGAGTGTTTGTGTGTGTGTGAGCATGAGTGTTTGTGTGTGTGTGAGCATGTGAGTGTTTGTGTGTGTGTGAGCATGTGAGTGTTTGTGTGTGTGTGAGCATGTGTGTGTTTGTGTGTGTGTGAGCATGTGAGTGTTTGTGTGTGTGTGAGCATGTGAGTGTTTGTGTGTGTGTGAGCATGTGTGTGTTTGTGTGTGTGTGAGCATGTGAGTGTTTGTGTGTGTGTGAGCATGTGAGTGTTTGTGTGTGTGTGAGCATGTGTGTGTTTGTGTGTGTATGAGCATGTGAGTGTTTGTGTGTGTGTGAGCATGTGAGTGTTTGTGTGTGTGTGAGCATGTGTGTGTTTGTGTGTGTGTGAGCATGTGAGTGTTTGTGTGTGTGTGAGCATGTGAGTGTTTGTGTGTGTGTGAGCATGTGAGTGTTTGTGTGTGTATGAGCATGTGAGTGTTTGTGTGTGTGTGAGCATGTGAGTGTTTGTGTGTGTGTGAGCATGTGTGTGTTTGTGTGTGTATGAGCATGTGTGTTTGTGTGTGTGTGAGCATGTGAGTGTTTGTGTGTGTGTGAGCATGTGAGTGTTTGTGTGTGTGTGAGCATGTGAGTGTTTGTGTGTGTGTGAGCATGTGAGTGTTTGTGTGTGTGTGAGCATGTGAGTGTTTGTGTGTGTGTGAGCATGTGAGTGTTTGTGTGTGTGTGAGCATGTGAGTGTTTGTGTGTGTGTGAGCATGTGAGTGTTTGTGTGTGTGTGAGCATGTGAGTGTTTGTGTGTGTGTGAGCATGTGAGTGTTTGTGTGTGTGTGAGCATGTGAGTGTTTGTGTGTGTGTGAGCATGTGTGTGTTTGTGTGTGTGTGAGCATGTGAGTGTTTGTGTGTGTATGAGCATGTGAGTGTTTGTGTGTGTATGAGCATGTGAGTGTTTGTGTGTGTGTGAGCATGTGAGTGTTTGTGTGTGTGTGAGCATGTGAGTGTTTGTGTGTGTGTGAGCATGTGAGTGTTTGTGTGTGTGTGAGCATGTGAGTGTTTGTGTGTGTGTGAGCATGTGAGTGTTTGTGTGTGTGTGTGAGCATGTGAGTGTTTGTGTGTGTATGAGCATGTGTGTGTTTGTGTGTGTGTGAGCATGTGAGTGTTTGTGTGTGTGTGAGCATGTGAGTGTTTGTGTGTGTGTGAGCATGTGAGTGTTTGTGTGTGTGTGTGAGCATGTGAGTGTTTGTGTGTGTGAGCATGTGAGTGTTTGTGTGTGTGTGAGCATGTGAGTGTTTGTGTGTGTGAGCATGTGAGTGTTTGTGTGTGTGTGAGCATGTGTGTGTTTGTGTGTGTGTGAGCATGTGAGTGTTTGTGTGTGTGTGAGCATGTGAGTGTTTGTGTGTGAGCATGTGTGTGTTTGTGTGTGTGTGAGCATGTGAGTGTTTGTGTGTGTGTGAGCATGTGAGTGTTTGTGTGTGTGTGAGCATGTGAGTGTTTGTGTGTGTGTGAGCATGTGAGTGTTTGTGTGTGTGTGAGCATGTGAGTGTTTGTGTGTGTGTGAGCATGTGAGTGTTTGTGTGTGTGTGAGCATGTGAGTGTTTGTGTGTGTGTGAGCATGTGAGTGTTTGTGTGTGTGTGAGCATGTGAGTGTTTGTGTGTGTGTGAGCATGTGAGTGTTTGTGTGTGTGTGAGCATGTGAGTGTTTGTGTGTGTGTGAGCATGTGAGTGTTTGTGTGTGTGTGAGCATGTGAGTGTTTGTGTGTGTGAGCATGTGAGTGTTTGTGTGTGTGAGCATGTGAGTGTTTGTGTGTGTGAGCATGTGAGTGTTTGTGTGTGTGAGCATGTGAGTGTTTGTGTGTGTGAGCATGTGAGTGTTTGTGTGTGTGAGCATGTGAGTGTTTGTGTGTGTGTGAGCATGTGAGTGTTTGTGTGTGTGTGAGCATGTGAGTGTTTGTGTGTGTGTGAGCATGTGAGTGTTTGTGTGTGTGTGAGCATGTGAGTGTTTGTGTGTGTGAGCATGTGAGCGTTTGTGTGTGAGCATGTGAGCGTTTGTGTGTGTGTGAGCATGTGAGTGTTTGTGTGTGTATGAGCATGTGAGTGTTTGTGTGTGTGTGAGCATGTGAGTGTTTGTGTGTGAGCATGTGAGTGTTTGTGTGTGTGTGAGCATGTGAGTGTTTGTGTGTGAGCATGTGAGCGTTTGTGTGTGTTTGAGCATGTGAGTGTTTGTGTGTGTATGAGCATGTGAGTGTTTGTGTGTGAGCATGTGAGTGTTTGTGTGTGTGTGAGCATGTGAGTGTTTGTGTGTGTGTGAGCATGTGAGTGTTTGTGTGTGTGTGAGCATGTGAGTGTTTGTGTGTGTGTGAGCATGTGAGCGTTTGTGTGTGTGTGAGCATGTGAGTGTTTGTGTGTGTGTGAGCATGTGAGTGTTTGTGTGTGTGTGAGCATGTGAGTGTTTGTGTGTGTGTGAGCATGTGAGTGTTTGTGTGTGTGTGAGCATGTGAGTGTTTGTGTGTGTATGAGCATGTGAGTGTTTGTGTGTGTATGAGCATGTGAGTGTTTGTGTGTGTATGAGCATGTGAGTGTTTGTGTGTGTGTGAGCATGTGAGTGTTTGTGTGTGTGTGTGAGCATGTGAGTGTTTGTGTGTGTATGAGCATGTGTGTGTTTGTGTGTGTGTGAGCATGTGAGTGTTTGTGTGTGTGTGAGCATGTGAGTGTTTGTGTGTGTGAGCATGTGAGTGTTTGTGTGTGTGTGAGCATGTGAGTGTTTGTGTGTGTGTGAGCATGTGAGTGTTTGTGTGTGTATGAGCATGTGAGTGTTTGTGTGTGTATGAGCATGTGAGTGTTTGTGTGTGTATGAGCATGTGAGTGTTTGTGTGTGTGTGAGCATGTGAGTGTTTGTGTGTGTGTGAGCATGTGAGTGTTTGTGTGTGTGTGAGCATGTGAGTGTTTGTGTGTGTGTGAGCATGTGAGTGTTTGTGTGTGTGTGAGCATGTGAGTGTTTGTGTGTGTGTGAGCATGTGAGTGTTTGTGTGTGTATGAGCATGTGAGTGTTTGTGTGTGTATGAGCATGTGAGTGTTTGTGTGTGTATGAGCATGTGAGTGTTTGTGTGTGTGTGAGCATGTGAGTGTTTGTGTGTGTGTGAGCATGTGAGTGTTTGTGTGTGTGTGAGCATGTGAGTGTTTGTGTGTGTGTGAGCATGTGAGTGTTTGTGTGTGTGTGAGCATGTGAGTGTTTGTGTGTGTGTGAGCATGTGAGTGTTTGTGTGTGTGTGAGCATGTGAGTGTTTGTGTGTGTGTGAGCTTGTGAGTGTTTGTGTGTGAGCATGTGAGTGTTTGTGTGTGTGTGAGCATGTGAGCGTTTGTGTGTGTGTGAGCATGTGAGCGTTTGTGTGTGTGTGAGCATGTGAGTGTTTGTGTGTGTGAGCATGTGAGTGTTTGTGTGTGTGTGAGCATGTGAGTGTTTGTGTGTGTGTGAGCATGTGAGCGTTTGTGTGTGAGCATGTGAGCGTTTGTGTGTGTGTGAGCATGTGAGTGTTTGTGTGTGTATGAGCATGTGAGTGTTTGTGTGTGTATGAGCATGTGAGCGTTTGTGTGTGAGCATGTGAGTGTTTGTGTGTGTGTGAGCATGTGAGTGTTTGTGTGTGTGAGCATGTGAGTGTTTGTGTGTGTGTGAGCATGTGAGTGTTTGTGTGTGTGAGCATGTGAGTGTTTGTGTGTGTGTGAGCATGTGAGTGTTTGTGTGTGTGTGAGCATGTGAGTGTTTGTGTGTGTATGAGCATGTGAGTGTTTGTGTGTGTGTGCGCATGTGAGCGTTTGTGTGTGTATGAGCATGTGAGCGTTTGTGTGTGTGTGAGCATGTGAGTGTTTGTGTGTGTATGAGCATGTGAGTGTTTGTGTGTGTATGAGCATGTGAGTGTTTGTGTGTGTGAGCATGTGAGTGTTTGTGTGTGTGTGAGCATGTGAGTGTTTGTGTGTGTGTGAGCATGTGAGTGTTTGTGTGTGTGTGAGCATGTGAGCGTTTGTGTGTGTGTGAGCATGTGAGCGTTTGTGTGTGTATGAGCATGTGAGCGTTTGTGTGTGTGTGAGCATGTGAGTGTTTGTGTGTGTGTGAGCATGTGAGTGTTTGTGTGTGTGTGAGCATGTGAGTGTTTGTGTGTGTGTGAGCATGTGAGTGTTTGTGTGTGTGTGAGCATGTGAGTGTTTGTGTGTGTGTGAGCATGTGAGTGTTTGTGTGTGTGTGAGCATGTGAGTGTTTGTGTGTGTGTGAGCATGTGAGTGTTTGTGTGTGTGTGAGCATGTGAGTGTTTGTGTGTGTGTGAGCATGTGAGTGTTTGTGTGTGTGTGAGCATGTGAGTGTTTGTGTGTGTGTGAGCATGTGAGTGTTTGTGTGTGTGTGAGCATGTGAGTGTTTGTGTGTGTGTGAGCATGTGAGTGTTTGTGTGTGTGTGAGCATGTGAGTGTTTGTGTGTGTGTGAGCATGTGAGTGTTTGTGTGTGTGTGAGCATGTGAGTGTTTGTGTGTGTGTGAGCATGTGAGTGTTTGTGTGTGTGTGAGCATGTGAGTGTTTGTGTGTGTGTGAGCATGTGAGTGTTTGTGTGTGTGTGAGCATGTGAGCGTTTGTGTGTGTGTGAGCATGTGAGTGTTTGTGTGTGTGTGAGCATGTGAGTGTTTGTGTGTGTGTGAGCATGTGAGTGTTTGTGTGTGTGTGAGCATGTGAGTGTTTGTGTGTGTGTGAGCATGTGAGTGTGTGTGTGTGTGTGAGAATGTGAGTGTTTGTGTGTGTGTGAGCATGTGAGTGTTTGTGTGTGTGTGAGCATGAGAGTGTTTGTGTGTGTGTGAGCATGTGAGTGTTTGTGTGTGTGTGAGCATGTGAGTGTTTGTGTGTGTGTGAGCATGTGAGTGTTTGTGTGTGTGTGAGCATGTGAGTGTTTGTGTGTGTGTGAGCATGTGAGTGTTTGTGTGTGTGTGAGCATGTGAGTGTTTGTGTGTGTGTGAGCATGTGAGTGTTTGTGTGTGTGTGAGCATGTGAGTGTTTGTGTGTGTGTGAGCATGTGAGTGTTTGTGTGTGTGTGAGCATGTGAGTGTTTGTGTGTGTGTGAGCATGTGAGTGTTTGTGTGTGTGTGAGCATGTGAGTGTTTGTGTGTGTGTGAGCATGTGAGTGTTTGTGTGTGTGTGAGCATGTGAGTGTTTGTGTGTGTGTGAGCATGTGAGTGTTTGTGTGTGTGTGAGCATGTGAGTGTTTGTGTGTGTGTGAGCATGTGAGTGTTTGTGTGTGTGTGAGCATGTGAGTGTTTGTGTGTGTGTGAGCATGTGAGTGTTTGTGTGTGTGTGAGCATGTGAGTGTTTGTGTGTGTGTGAGCATGTGAGTGTTTGTGTGTGTGTGAGCATGTGAGTGTTTGTGTGTGTATGAGCATGTGAGTGTTTGTGTGTGTGTGAGCATGTGAGTGTTTGTGTGTGTATGAGCATGTGAGTGTTTGTGTGTGTGTGAGCATGTGAGTGTTTGTGTGTGTGTGAGCATGTGAGTGTTTGTGTGTGTGTGAGCATGTGAGTGTTTGTGTGTGTGTGAGCATGTGAGTGTTTGTGTGTGTGTGAGCATGTGAGTGTTTGTGTGTGTGTGAGCATGTGAGTGTTTGTGTGTGTGTGAGCATGTGAGTGTTTGTGTGTGTGTGAGCATGTGAGTGTTTGTGTGTGTGTGAGCATGTGAGTGTTTGTGTGTGTGTGAGCATGTGAGTGTTTGTGTGTGTGTGAGCATGTGAGTGTTTGTGTGTGTGTGAGCATGTGAGTGTTTGTGTGTGTGTGAGCATGTGAGTGTTTGTGTGTGTGTGAGCATGTGAGTGTTTGTGTGTGTGTGAGCATGTGAGTGTTTGTGTGTGTGTGAGCATGTGAGTGTTTGTGTGTGTGTGAGCATGTGAGTTTTTGTTTGTGTGTGATCATGTGAGTGTTTGTGTGTTTGTGAGCATGTGAGTGTTTGTGTGTGTGTGAGCATGTGAGTGTTTGTGTGTGTGTGAGCATGTGAGTGTTTGTGTGTGTGTGAGCATGTGAGTGTTTGTGTGTGTGTGAGCATGTGAGTGTTTGTGTGTGTGTGAGCATGTGAGTGTTTGTGTGTGTGTGAGCATGTGAGTGTTTGTGTGTGTGTGAGCATGTGAGTGTTTGTGTGTGTGTGAGCATGTGAGTGTTTGTGTGTGTGTGAGCATGTGAGTGTTTGTGTGTGTGTGAGCATGTGAGTGTTTGTGTGTGTGTGAGCATGTGAGTGTTTGTGTGTGTGTGAGCATGTGAGTGTTTGTGTGTGTGTGAGCATGTGAGTGTTTGTGTGTGTGTGAGCATGTGAGTGTTTGTGTGTGTGTGAGCATGTGAGTGTTTGTGTGTGTGTGAGCATGTGAGTGTTTGTGTGTGTGTGAGCTTGTGTGTGTTTGTGTGTGTGTGAGCTTGTGAGTGTTTGTGTGTGTGTGAGCATGTGAGTGTTTGTGTGTGTGTGAGCATGTGAGTGTTTGTGTGTGTGTGAGCATGTGAGTGTTTGTGTGTGAGCATGTGAGTGTTTGTGTGTGTGTGAGCATGTGAGTGTTTGTGTGTGTGTGAGCATGTGAGTGTTTGTGTGTGTGTGAGCATGTGAGTGTTTGTGTGTGTGTGAGCATGTGAGTGTTTGTGTGTGTGTGAGCATGTGAGTGTTTGTGTGTGTGTGAGCATGTGAGTGTTTGTGTGTGTGTGAGCATGTGAGTGTTTGTGTGTGTGTGAGCATGTGAGTGTTTGTGTGTGTGTGAGCATGTGAGTGTTTGTGTGTGTGTGAGCATGTGAGTGTTTGTGTGTGTGTGAGCATGTGAGTGTTTGTGTGTGTGTGAGCATGTGAGTGTTTGTGTGTGTGTGAGCATGTGAGTGTTTGTGTGTGTGTGAGCATGTGAGTGTTTGTGTGTGTGTGAGCATGTGAGTGTTTGTGTGTGTGTGAGCATGTGAGTGTTTGTGTGTGTGTGAGCATGTGAGTGTTTGTGTGTGTGTGAGCATGTGAGTGTTTGTGTGTGTGTGAGCATGTGAGTGTTTGTGTGTGTGTGAGCATGTGAGTGTTTGTGTGTGTGTGAGCATGTGAGTGTTTGTGTGTGTGTGAGCATGTGAGTGTTTGTGTGTGTGTGAGCATGTGAGTGTTTGTGTGTGTGTGAGCATGAGAGTGTTTGTGTGTGTGTGAGCATGTGAGTGTTTGTGTGTGTGTGAGCATGTGAGTGTTTGTGTGTGTGTGAGCATGTGAGTGTGTGTGTGTGTGTGAGCATGTGAGTGTTTGTGTGTGTGTGAGCATGTGAGTGTTTGTGTGTGTGTGAGCATGTGAGTGTTTGTGTGTGTGTGAGCATGTGAGTGTTTGTGTGTGTGTGAGCATGTGAGTGTTTGTGTGTGTGTGAGCATGTGAGTGTTTGTGTGTGTGTGAGCATGTGAGTGTTTGTGTGTGTGTGAGCATGTGAGTGTTTGTGTGTGTGTGAGCATGTGAGTGTTTGTGTGTGTGTGAGCATGTGAGTGTTTGTGTGTGTGTGAGCATGTGAGTGTTTGTGTGTGTGTGAGCATGTGAGTGTTTGTGTGTGTGTGAGCATGTGAGTGTTTGTGTGTGTGTGAGCATGTGAGTGTTTGTGTGTGTGTGAGCATGTGAGTGTTTGTGTGTGTGTGAGCATGTGAGTGTTTGTGTGTGTGTGAGAATGTGAGTGTTTCAGTTAGTGTGAGCATGTGAGTGTTTGTGTGTGTGTGAGCATGTGAGTGTTTGTGTGTGTGTGAGCATGTGAGTGTTTGTGTGTGTGTGAGCATGTGAGTGTTTGTGTGTGTGTGAGCATGTGAGTGTTTGTGTGTGTGTGAGCATGTGAGTGTTTGTGTGTGTGTGAGCATGTGAGTGTTTGTGTGTGTGTGAGCATGTGAGTGTTTGTGTGTGTGTGAGCATGTGAGTGTTTGTGTGTGTGTGAGCATGTGAGTGTTTGTGTGTGTGTGAGCATGTGAGTGTTTGTGTGTGTGTGAGCCTGTGAGTGTTTGTGTGTGTGTGTGAGCATGTGAGTGTTTGTGTGTGTGTGAGCATGTGAGTGTTTGTGTGTGTGTGAGCATGTGAGTGTTTGTGTGTGTGTGAGCATGTGAGTGTTTGTGTGTGTGTGAGCATGTGAGTGTTTGTGTGTGTGTGAGCATGTGAGTGTTTGTGTGTGTGTGAGCATGTGAGTGTTTGTGTGTGTGTGAGCATGTGAGTGTTTGTGTGTGTGTGAGCATGTGAGTGTTTGTGTGTGTGTGTGCATGTGAGTGTTTGTGTGTGTGTGAGCATGTGAGTGTTTGTGTGTGTGTGAGCATGTGAGTGTTTGTGTGTGTGTGAGCATGTGAGTGTTTGTGTGTGTGTGAGCATGTGAGTGTTTGTGTGTGTGTGAGCATGTGAGTGTTTGTGTGTGTGTGAGCATGTGAGTGTTTGTGTGTGTGTGAGCATGTGAGTGTTTGTGTGTGTGTGAGCATGTGAGTGTTTGTGTGTGTGTGAGCATGTGAGTGTTTGTGTGTGTGAGCATGTGAGTGTTTGTGTGTGTGTGAGCATGTGAGTGTTTGTGTGTGTGTGAGCATGTGAGTGTTTGTGTGTGTGTGAGCATGTGAGTGTTTGTGTGTGTGTGAGCATGTGAGTGTTTGTGTGTGTGTGAGCATGTGAGTGTTTGTGTGTGTGTGAGCATGTGAGTGTTTGTGTGTGTGTGAGCATGTGAGTGTTTGTGTGTGTGTGAGCATGTGAGTGTTTGTGTGTGTGTGAGCATGTGAGTGTTTGTGTGTGTGTGAGCATGTGAGTGTTTGTGTGTGTGTGAGCATGTGAGTGTTTGTGTGTGTGTGAGCATGTGAGTGTTTGTGTGTGTGTGAGCATGTGAGTGTTTGTGTGTGTGTGAGCATGTGAGTGTTTGTGTGTGTGTGAGCATGTGAGTGTTTGTGTGTGTGTGAGCATGTGAGTGTTTTTGTCTGTGTGAGCATGTGAGTGTTTGTGTGTGTGTGAGCATGTGAGTGTTTGTGTGTGTGTGAGCATGTGAGTGTTTGTGTGTGTGTGAGCATGTGAGTGTTTGTGTGTGTGTGAGCATGTGAGTGTTTGTGTGTGTGAGCATGTGAGTGTTTGTGTGTGTGTGAGCATGTGAGTGTTTGTGTGTGTGTGAGCATGTGAGTGTTTGTGTGTGTGTGAGCATGTGAGTGTTTGTGTGTGTGTGAGCATGTGAGTGTTTGTGTGTGTGTGAGCATGTGAGTGTTTGTGTGTGTGTGAGCATGTGAGTGTTTGTGTGTGTGTGAGCATGTGAGTGTTTGTGTGTGTGTGAGCATGTGAGTGTTTGTGTGTGTGTGAGCATGTGAGTGTTTGTGTGTGTGTGAGCATGTGAGTGTTTGTGTGTGTATGAGCATGTGAGTGTTTGTGTGTGTGTGAGCATGTGAGTGTTTGTGTGTGTGTGAGCATGTGAGTGTTTGTGTGTGTGTGAGCATGTGAGTGTTTGTGTGTGTGTGAGCATGTGAGTGTTTGTGTGTGTATGAGCATGTGAGTGTTTGTGTGTGTGTGAGCATGTGAGTGTTTGTGTGTGTGTGAGCATGTGAGTGTTTGTGTGTGTGTGAGCATGTGAGTGTTTGTGTGTGTGTGAGCATGTGAGTGTTTGTGTGTGTGTGAGCATGTGAGTGTTTGTGTGTGTGTGAGCATGTGAGTGTTTGTGTGTGTGTGAGCATGTGAGTGTTTGTGTGTGTATGAGCATGTGAGTGTTTGTGTGTGTGTGAGCATGTGAGTGTTTGTGTGTGTATGAGCATGTGAGTGTTTGTGTGTGTGTGAGCATGTGAGTGTTTGTGTGTGTGTGAGCATGTGAGTGTTTGTGTGTGTGAGCATGTGAGTGTTTGTGTGTGTGTGAGCATGTGAGTGTTTGTGTGTGTGTGAGCATGTGAGTGTTTGTGTGTGTGTGAGCATGTGAGTGTTTGTGTGTGTGTGAGCATGTGAGTGTTTGTGTGTGTGTGAGCATGTGAGTGTTTGTGTGTGTGTGAGCATGTGAGTGTTTGTGTGTGTGAGCATGTGAGTGTTTGTGTGTGTGTGAGCATGTGAGTGTTTGTGTGTGTGTGAGCATGTGAGTGTTTGTGTGTGTGTGAGCATGTGAGTGTTTGTGTGTGTGTGAGCATGTGAGTGTTTGTGTGTGTGTGAGCATGTGAGTGTTTGTGTGTGTGTGAGCATGTGAGTGTTTGTGTGTGTGTGAGCATGTGTGTGTTTGTGTGTGTGTGAGCATGTGTGTGTTTGTGTGTGTGTGAGCATGTGAGTGTTTGTGTGTGTGTGAGCATGTGTGTGTTTGTGTGTGTATGAGCATGTGAGTGTTTGTGTGTGTGAGCATGTGAGTGTTTGTGTGTGAGCATGTGAGTGTTTGTGTGTGTGTGAGCATGTGAGTGTTTGTGTGTGAGCATGTGAGTGTTTGTGTGTGTGAGCATGTGAGTGTTTGTGTGTGTGTGAGCATGTGAGTGTTTGTGTGTGTGTGAGCATGTGTGTGTTTGTGTGTGTGTGAGCATGTGAGTGTTTGTGTGTGTGAGCATGTGAGTGTTTGTGTGTGAGCATGTGAGTGTTTGTGTGTGTGTGAGCATGTGAGTGTTTGTGTGTGTGTGAGCATGTGTGTGTTTGTGTGTGTGTGAGCATGTGAGTGTTTGTGTGTGTGTGAGCATGTGTGTGTTTGTGTGTGTATGAGCATGTGAGTGTTTGTGTGTGTGAGCATGTGAGTGTTTGTGTGTGAGCATGTGAGTGTTTGTGTGTGTGTGAGCATGTGAGTGTTTGTGTGTGAGCATGTGAGTGTTTGTGTGTGTGTGAGCATGTGAGTGTTTGTGTGTGTGTGAGCATGTGTGTGTTTGTGTGTGTGTGAGCATGTGAGTGTTTGTGTGTGTGTGAGCATGTGAGTGTTTGTGTGTGTATGAGCATGTGAGTGTTTGTGTGTGTGAGCATGTGAGTGTTTGTGTGTGTGTGAGCATGTGTGTGTTTGTGTGTGTGTGAGCATGTGTGTGTTTGTGTGTGTGTGAGCATGTGAGTGTTTGTGTGTGTGTGAGCATGTGTGTGTTTGTGTGTGTATGAGCATGTGAGTGTTTGTGTGTGTGAGCATGTGAGTGTTTGTGTGTGTGTGAGCATGTGTGTGTTTGTGTGTGTGTGAGCATGTGAGTGTTTGTGTGTGTGTGAGCATGTGAGTGTTTGTGTGTGTGTGAGCATGTGAGTGTTTGTGTGTGTGTGAGCATGTGAGTGTTTGTGTGTGTGTGAGCATGTGAGTGTTTGTGTGTGTGTATGAGCATGTGAGTGTTTGTGTGTGTGTGAGCATGTGTGTGTTTGTGTGTGTGTGAGCATGTGAGTGTTTGTGTGTGTGTGAGCATGTGAGTGTTTGTGTGTGTGTGAGCATGTGAGTGTTTGTGTGTGTGTGAGCATGTGAGTGTTTGTGTGTGTGTGAGCATGTGAGTGTTTGTGTGTGTGTGAGCATGTGAGTGTTTGTGTGTGTGTGAGCATGTGTGTGTAGTTTTTTTTATTTGTTTTCAATTATCTATTTTTTTAAATATTATATATTATAAGGAATAATGCCAAAACGTGATATTTGCAGTAATGTTAAGTTGAGAAGAGTGTAATGAGTTTGATCCAGAGGTCGTTAGTTTGAACTCTTCCCGATGCTCTCTCTGACCTCAGATGATTGGCAGGTTGAAGCAGTGGTCAGATTTAGCGCGTCCTTCAAGCTCTCCGCGTCCCTTCGGCAGCATGAACGGAGCAGTCGGTGCTGCCCAGGCCATCCCAGGGTTCAGCGAGATTGTTTGTCCGCTCTGAGGTTGTAAATCTCCTCAGCCGTGTCAAACGTGATTTGTTTAGTGGTTTGCTGTCGTCCGTCCGAGCCAAAGCGGTCGCAGTCTTCCGCCCACCGTCTCTACGTAAGGTCAGCGGATATCTACGTAAAACGAGGGTAAACAGAGACAGAGTGCTGCTCTTCCACAGCGATCTTGGATTCTGTCGCAGACACTTGCCACTAAACTCTATTAGACATCTGTTTTAATATTCCTCTGTTCTTCCCTTCCAAGTTCTTTGAGGGTTTTCTGGTCAGTCCAGTTTTCCACTGGCAGGGTTCGAGGCTATCCCAGGGTGCTTCTAGCTGGAGTGGAGTCAGGGCTTTGGTTCTGGCCTCCTCAGATGTGCTTTATTCACTTTGGCGTTTGTGAGTATATGGCCCTCGCGCACCGTTAACCCGATGTGGACAGCGGCCTGATTGGGTACCGTCTGCGCGATGGATGAGAAAGATTGTGAGGCAGGGCAAGACTATATTTTAGGAAAATTCTGGAAATTGAAAGTTTTGTTTGTGAGCTTGCTTTTGAACGGTAGAGTAGTGTTGTGCTCATCATGCACATGGTGAGATTATTCGTTTATTTATTCATGTACATTTTTTTTATTATATTACTCTTTCATATTATTTTTAGATTATTATACTATTTTAAATATTATACTATTTTTATATTATAAATAGTTATATTTTGTGTGTGTGTGTATATATATATATATATAGTGATTGTTTAAACTTAAACAGATTTACATAATGTTATTATTTTATTTTATATTATTTTACATATAAATATTTTTGGCTTTCTTCTTTCTGATGAACATATTCAGAGTTATATTAAAATATATCCTGGCTCTTCCAAGCTTTATAATGGCAGTGAATGGGGATGAGATTTTCTGAAGATTTTATTCAAGGAAAATTGGATTTTTGTAAGAAAAATATACATATTTAAAACTTTACAAATTAAAATAATACGGTCATTCACTGGAAGCTAGTTATTTGAATTTAAAAACGTTTAAATATGGATAGAAGAAGGCCTTTATTAAACCCCTGGAGCTGTATGGATTATTTTATGATGGATGGATGATTTTTTTTGGCCTTCAAAATCTGCCCCTTCTCTCCCATTATAAAGCTTGGAAGAGTCAGGATATTTTAAAATATTTCTCTGATTGTGTTTGTCTGAAAGAAGATAGTCATATACACCTAGGATGGCTTTCGGGTGAGTAAATCATGGGATAATTTTAATTTTTTGGTGAACTATCCCTTGCATCTACTCTGTATAATTTACTCACATTAATGGGGGGGGGGGACAGTTCATCAGCAGCCATTTTCTCTATGAAGAGTGTGTGTTTGTGTGTGTGTGTGTGTGTGTGTGTGTGTGTGTGTGTGTGTGCTGCACGCTGGTCCATGGCAGCCACTTTTCTTCTTGGCAATGATCTTTTTTTTCTGCTTTTGCCATTACACTGGCACTGTGTGTATATGTGTTTGAGTCAGAGATTTGAACATGCCAGTGTGTGTGTGTGTGTGTGTGTGTGTGTGTGTGTGTGTGTGTGTGGAGTGCAAGTCTTTTCTGCCATCACAAGTTGGCTGGTTTATAGCAGTCTATAGATATACAAAGATGGTGCACTCATATTACATATGAATGGGTGAAACTGCAATGTGCAATATGATGGAATAAGTCCTGCCTTCTAAATAAAAGAGCCAATCGGTGATTGGTTAAGTCATTGCATCACTGCAGATGCTGAAAAATATGCTTTTTAATGCTATTTGAGCATAAGAAACAATGTTTATTGGATAGTTTATGACAGATTCTGTCATTCAAGTAGATAGGACTTTTGGTCTTGGATGCCTGAAACAGACTGTTTATATTCACCAGAATGACGCATGATTGGTTGTATTTAATAAACAAAATCAGAAAGGAGAGATTGATTATTATGGTCTACATGTGACATTTTGCACAAACAAATTTTGATGGATGAATCTCATCCAAAATTATATTTTAGAACCATTTTTTTTTCTTTTTTCATTGTAACATTTATTTTCATGCCACTTTTAACATTTCTCCTCCAATTCCCATTCCCATTAGTGAGCAGTGTTTGGCTCTTCTGAGATGATCAAAGTTTGCTTTTATCAGTGAATTCATTTCCCAGATTGTTCAGCTGATATGCCGTGTTTGCTCCACACGTCATGTGAAATAAAGCTCCAGATGTGTGTGTGGAGCAGTGGAGGGCCAGATCGACCTCGCAGTGTTTCATGTGGTGGGTTTGTAAGGTGCTCTGGCAGGAGAATTCAGCACTTTGGACAGCACCTTGGCTTTGCTTTCTCACACTCTGAGAATCCTCCAGCTCAACATCTGTGGCCGCTGTTCAACAGCTGCAGTCGTCTCGCCAAAGGTGTACAGAAACACTATTCAGAGGCTGGGATGAAACCTCATCACATATCTTTCATCTTTGGAAGCTAATCATGAATTCTCATTTGAAATTACTTCATGTTTTTATATTCCATACACTACAGTCCATTCTCATTTTTATCCATTATGTAAAGATACCGAATCATGTTTTCAACTGATTTTGTTGCTCATGTTAATTATGTTAATTATGAGTAAACACGAGTGGTGTTTGCACATGCAAAGGTTGCTGGCATCATATTAGGTGTTCTGACTGGTTGCTAGGGTGTTGCTATGCAGTTGCTAAGGTGTTCTAATTGTTATTTAGCACAGTGCAATGTTTTGCTAGGGTGTAGAGGTGGTATAATTGTTTTTAGCGCAATATTATGTGGTTGCTAGGGTGTTGCTGTGCTGTTTCTTCTGTGTTCTAATTTGTTTTTTTTGTTTTTTTAGAACAATGTTATGTGGTTGCTAGGCTGTTGCTTTGCACTTGTTAAGGTGTTCTTTTATTGTTTTTTAGCATTTATGTGATCGCCTGGGTGTTCTGGCTGATTGCTAGGGTGTTGCCATGCAGTTGCTAATCGTTTCTTAGCAAATTGTTATGTGGTTGCTAGGATGCTGCTATGCTGTTTCTTCTGCATTCAGTTTTTTTTAGAACAATTTTATGTGACGTAATTTGTTTTTTGTACACTGTTAGGTGGCTGCCAGGACGTTCTGGTTGGTTGCTTAGATGTTGCTATGCAGTTGCCAATGTGTTCTTTTTTGTTTGTTTTTTAGCACAGTTTTGTGATTACCAGGGCGTTCTGTCTGGTTGCTACGATGTTGCTCTGTAGTTACTAAGGTGTTCTTTTTTATTGGTTTTTAGCAGTTATGTGATTGCCTGGGTGTTCTGGCTGGTTGCTAAGGTGTTGCTATGCAGTTGCTAAGCTGTTCTAATCAGTTTTAAGCACAATGTTATGTGGTTGCTCAGTGTATTTTGGCTGGTTTCTAGGGTGTTGCTATGCTGTTTTATATGAGTTCTAATTTGTTTTTGTTTTTTTAGAACAATGCTATTTGGTTGCTAGGCTGTTGTTCTAATTTGTTATGTTGTTCTAATTTGGTGCTCTAATTTGTTTTAGTACAATGTTCTGTCTGGTTGCTAGGATGTTGCTATGCAGTTACTAAGGTATTTTTGTATTGGATTTTAGCACTTTATGTAATTGCCTGGGTGTTCTGTTTTTGCTGGTTGCTAGGGTGTTCTAATCAGTGTTTGGCACAATATTATGTGGTTGCCCAGTGTATTTTAGCTGGTTGCTAGGCTGTTGCTAAGGTGTTCTAATTTGTTTTTAGTACATACAATGTTGTGTGATTGCTAGGGTGTTTTGGCTGGTTGCTAGGGTGTTACTACGCTGTTTTTTCTTCGTCCAGCATGTGAAAATCACTTAGTAACTAAGTAAAGTTAATCACTTAGTAAAGTAACAGCATGCCTCTCGGCAAGACACACGGTATGATGGTTTAATATACATATATACTTGGGTTTGCTTAAATCTCTAAGCCGTCCTATGAGCAACAGTAAAAGTGATGCTAGCTTTACTCCTACCACTATTTACCACAAAATATTGATTTTGCTAGTTTGTGCATGCAAATGTGTTGGTGTTCGAGTCCTGTTGAGCAGATAACACAGCTTGTTCCCTCTTCCCCCCAGGCAGCAGGGAGGCGGCATTCACCTACGCCATCACCGCCGCTGGGGTCGCCCACGCCGTGACGGCCGCATGCAGCCAGGGAAACATGAGCCACTGCGGCTGCGACAGGGAGAAACAGGGCTACTACAACCAGGAGGAGGGCTGGAAATGGGGCGGATGCTCGGCAGACATCAAATATGGCATCGAGTTCTCCCGAAAGTTTGTGGACGCCCGGGAGATTAAAAAAAATGCCAGACGGCTGATGAACCTTCATAACAACGAAGCTGGGCGAAAGGTGAGGCTTTATTCATAACATTTTGATTCAACATTTAGCGACCTTGTTTCTGCAAGATCATTCATCCAATGTTTTGTTTGACTGGATGGTAGGGAAAATTGTCCAGACAATGCTTCTTAATCTGTTTAGACTTCAGAAGCTTTTCTAAAAACTTTGAAGCTCCAAAGAGTTTTTTGGCCAATACTGACTTGAAGAAACAAATGAAATCTTTGGAGAAAAGTTTTCATTTGTTATTTCTCAAGAGCATTTTAATTTGACAATTTACCAACACTGGTCGTGGTCGTCTTGCAGAAACATTTATCCATTTTGTTTGACTGTACGGTTGGGAAAATCTTCCAGACAATGTGGATTAATCTGGTTTAGATGTCAGAGGCTTTAGCTTGGAAGCACTTTTTGGCCGACATTTAGTTGAAGAAACAAATAACGAATTCTTTCGGAAAAAAAATTATCCATTAATTCTTGTTGAAAAGACAAATGCGTTTAGAGCGTTTTAGCAATTGGCATGCGGCGTGATTCGTCTTCACAGTCCTCCAGTACAGTTCACTCGAGCATAGTTCGTTTTTCGTATATATATAAAATCAAAGATGTATATGTATATGTTTCGGGTGGCAAGCCGTGGATTCGTTCGCCAGACGAGTGCTTGAACAGTTAGCCATTTTCAGCAACTCGTTTTGCTTCAGCCAATTACTGTGTGCTTTCTCGGTTCGCGCCTTGATGCCGGTTCAAGCTCGGTTTGGCCGCTCGCCGCTTTGGCCATGTTTGTTTGTTTGATAGCTGTTAGTCATCCAAGAACACAAAACAACATGCACTGAAACAGCAGAACCGCATGCACTCCGGTGACAAATGGATCTAATTAATAACACAAGGCTTTATGGTGTGAGCGAGCCTGAGCCGAGCCGGGATTGAGCCCCAGGTCCGCGGTTGCCAGTTGGAGCCCGTCCAATCCCATCGCGGGCCGCTGTATGGAATCATCAAGTCTAAAGCCTGTAACAGGATATTATTGCGAGTCTTTCTGCAGCACTGAAAACACAACCCTCGCTCCATTGAGTCAGGCTTTTATAGAGGACCCACAATGGCATTCATGGAGCCATAGCATCATAGGGTAAGGGGGGACGGGATGTACCATATGACTCTGGATGGGGGAAGATGGAAGTTGCTGCTCTGGAATTTCAATTGCTATCATACGTGTATGTGGTTGGAGCGAGCCGGGGCCAAAACTGGTCCACATTAGCGCTGTGGATGTAAGCGTATCCAGGCAAATGTAAACAGCGCTGCGGGCCTTCGGACGGCTTGTGAAGTAACACATCGTTCATTTTGAAATGCCGTTGCCTGCGGGCACACATTGGCTCGGTGTATGTTGAATCAACATTAGTCATGAACGTATTTCTCTGCAGATTCAACATTGATGTATTGAAGCCACGTGGAACTGATTTCAATAGTGTTACGGGTGTTAAGATAATCAATGTTTTACAAGGGGACGATAAGTTAATTGGTTAAGTAATGGCTGAAAATACAGTTTATGAATCCCATTTTATGAAATAAAATTACTGCTTGGCAGAATTGATGAAACATTCTACTCTGTGTTAAAGGTCATAAAACCCGCCTTGCTTAGAATATATATAGTATATTACAAGATATATATTTTTTCTGTTTATATTTTACATTATTGTGTAAAATAACATATATATATATATATATATATATATATATATATATATATATATATATATATACACACACACACACACACCCACACACACACACACACACACACACACACATATACTATTTTATTTAAAATTTTTATATATTATTTCAAATTAAATTTTCATATATCTAGATTTACATATTTAATATTATATATGTACTGTAAATATATATATATATATATATATATATACATATATATATATATATATATATATATATATATATATACACTGTATTTTTCATTATTATATATATTTTATTATTATTTTTTTTTTTATATATATTTAATATATTTTTTATATACACACACACACATATATATATATATATATATTTAAATTATATTTAGATATTTTACAGAAACACGATTATATATAGTGAAATAAAAATAAAACATGAAATATAAATATATTATGTAAAATGAAAAAAAAAGTACTAAAAATAAATTTATATATAACTTTTAAATATACTGTATATATATGTACTGTGTGTGTGTGTGTGTATATATATATATATATATATATATATATATATATATATATATAACATGAAATCAATGTATGATGTAAAATGAAAAGAATTATGCATATGTATTTTTTTTATATAACATAAATAATATATTATATATATATATGCCTTAAAATGCTGTCTATATTGGCAGCTCACTAGGTTTTGGAACAAGTCCATTTTTAAATTGTAAAATCATATTGCAAAAACATATTTATTCAGTTCATTTTTAGCATAATTCAATCAGTGCCCAATTAGGAACCATTTTTTATTTAAAATGGAAACCTGGCAGCATAGGGAAGCATAGAGTCATAGGGAAAGGCTAGGAAGTACAAAACTTGAATGTAGACGTTTATAAATGTCTTGCCAGAACAATCCCTCCGACCTCTTTTGTTATTGCACAGAACCGGTTGAAATGGAGAGCTCCCAATCGGCTTTTACTGTCAATGTCCTTGCGTGGGTCAGGATGGTTTTGTGGGATTGATCGATTAGTTTACATGTGTTTTCCAGGGAAATGATAATTGCTTCTGGTGAGGAGTCATGCCAGACAGAGAAAAGGGTCTGGAAAAAGTCTTTCATCGTTTCATACAGTATTGATATCCAGAATAAATCTAAAAATAAAACATTTCCTTTTCTTTGCAATGTACTGTACATGCAGATACGTTTTTGCTCGGTGATTTCAACCCTTTCTCCATCGGTTTCTTCCACTATCCGTTTGCTGATGGTCGTTCTGTAGCTTCGTCGTTGCAGAAGATCTGCAATGCATTAAAAAGCTCAATAATCCACTTCTAACGTGGAGTATCATGGTGTTTGGTTGTAGGAGATTTATATTTATTTTTCCTGCTACAGATGTGGTGTGCAGGAAGGTAGAGAGAATTACAGAGTAGGTTTGATGGGTAACTGGCAGAGAGCTGCTCGTACGGATCAGCGGCGAGCCGTCTGAAGTCTCCGGCTGTATTAATGTAGCACATTAGATCGTCGGTATGCCAGCGTATGGTTTTTCCACTGCATGTACATCGCTTGTTCTCCAAACAGCTCAATGCAAACCATGAAAAGGCTGACTTCCGAAAGCTGTTAGTATGTGCTGTGTTTGAGTGTTCAGAATAGCACACTATTTCTGAAGTATGCAGAACGTTTGTGAATTTTCTGTATGCTTGGAGTACGTGAGAGATACTGTGTCCCACAATGCAGTGCAGTTGACTTGAACGAACTGTAGATAATGGTCATTTAAGCCCTTCTTGACACAAAACTAGTTTAAAAATGCAAAATAATTGTTTTATGTTCAAGATGTGGCTGTCACTTAACACGCTGAACACTGCATTATTTATTCCATTTTACATGCAGTGTTTTATTTACATTGGCTCTATTTATTTGCGCTGGCTCTTAAAGTGACAGCAGCCTATAAATACCTGCTGCTGAGGAATTAATGTTAATCAAACAACAAAACACAGCTTTAACAAAGATTAATGTATATTTGAGTGTTATTTTACATTTAGGTCTAATTATTACATGTCTGTACCTGAAAACACTACAGTTAGACCTTACTTTATTTGTAACTTTGTTGTACTATATATATATATATGTCATTGGCTTGCATTTTTTAAATTCAGTTTCATTAAAATGATTGAATTTCATTAGAAATACAATTATGCAAAAAATTAAGCTAATTTAAAATAATAATAAATAATTTTTAAAAAGTATAAAACTAAAAAAATTAACAAGACACTGACTAACACATGGAACATATATATTAAATAATACATATTGCAGACTATAATATAAAATATTTTACTTTATAATAAAATCTTACTTAAAAGTTTTATTATATAATAAAGCATTGTATGAAATATTATATATATTTAAATCTTTTAAAACAAAAACTAAATGAAAAATAACATGACACTAACACATGGAACATATATATATATTATATTACATAAAATTATATCAAAAATGAAATAATAATACATATGCTATATTATACAATATATAACTATTTTTTAACATTAGGCTATATAGCTATTATTCCATTTCAGGTATTATATTATATTATATCAAATATGATTTAATAATGTAAATGCATATAATAAAATAGTATATTTTATAATAAAATATTATTTATTATACTATTATGACATAAAGTATTATACAATATATAACTATTTTTTAACATTAGGCTATATAGCTATTATTCCATTTCAGATATTATATTATATTATATCAAATATGATTTAATAATGTAAATGCATATAATAAAATATTATATTTTATAATAAAATATTATTTATTATAGTATTATGACAAAATATTATACAATATATAACTATTTTTTAACATTAGGCTATATAGCTATTATTCCATTTTGGATATTATATTATACTATATTATTTTATATCAAATATGATTTAATAATGTAAATGCATATAATAAAATAGTATATTTTATAATAAAATATTATTTATTATAGTATTATGACATAAAGTATTATATAATATATAAATATTTTTTTAACATTAGGCTGTATAGCTATTGTTCCATTCCGATGTTATATTAATTATATTATATTATAATGCATATTACAATGTATATTATATTTTATAAAATATTACTTAAATATTATATTTTTAAAAAATATTAGGCTGTATAGCTATAATTCCATTCTGAATATGCTCATGACACAAAGAAAATGCGCATGCAAAGACTCTTTTCTTTGAATTGAATTAAAATGTGTATTTTTTCTAAAATATCTCAGGTATGTTTGCATCCATGAGAGCTGTTTAACTTTACATTACAGACAAAACCAAGAAGTTCTGTGTTATTTAAGACGATGTACAAAACACTGGTTCATAAAAATGCAACCAGCTCAGCTGGATGTCTCAAATATTCATCAAGTTTTGTCACCCTCAAATTTGCATCATGTGACTCCGGAAGACTTTTATGCCGTTGTTTGTCTTTTTATAAGTTGTGACACAATCACTGTTTGTAAATGACACTTTCACCGAGACTCGTGCTGTTGTGATTCTCCGCAGGTTCTGGAAGAGCGAATGAAGCTGGAGTGTAAATGTCACGGTGTGTCGGGCTCCTGCACCACCAAAACATGTTGGACCACGTTACCGAAGTTCCGCGAGATCGGCTACGTCCTGAAGGACAAGTACAACAAAGCGGTGCACGTGGAGGCGGTGCGCGCCAACCGCCTGCGGCAGCCCACCTTCCTCAAGGTGAAGAAGACGCACGGTTACCAGAAGCCCTTAGAGTCGGACTTGGTCTACATCGAGCGCTCGCCCAATTACTGCGAAGAGGACGCCAAAACGGGCAGCGTGGGGACGCAGGGGCGCCTGTGCAACCGGACGTCGCCGCACACGGACGGCTGTGACCTCATGTGCTGTGGGCGGGGCTACAACACGCATCAGTACACCAAGGTGTGGCAATGCAACTGTAAATTCCAGTGGTGCTGTTTTGTGAAATGCAACACCTGTAGCGAGAGGACGGAGGTTTTTACCTGCAAATGAACGGACGGGAGGAAGCCAGTTTTGCACAGCAGAATGTATATTTGCTTTAACACAGAGTTAAAATACTAAACTCTATCAGTAGGTACGAGCCCAGAAGTACATGCACTGACTCACGCTGAAGGACTGCAGGATACCAGTGCATTCTGGGATTTGTAGTGTGCTCGTTTCACTCATCTAGGGATTCGGCATAAGACATTGTCTCGTCTGGAGACGCCGCGTTGGGCGGCACAGAGGAACTCGTTGAGTTGTGTTTAAGGAGCTCAGTGCAAATCGAGGATGTATAAAAGCCTCCTAAATGCCAACTGGAACCTGGTAGAGTATGTTAGTTATCCAGTCACACTGGATCTGTCTGTTTGAACACTGAAAATAAATTATTATATATATTATATGTTATAGTCTCCTAAGGAACCGAAGTGCTAACGGGTAGAAATGTCTTATTTTGTACTAAGTGTAAAAAAAGAGAAATGGAAACAAAGACTTTGTAGAAACTCGTGACTAAAGATGTCTTACAGAGGGAAGCGAAAAGGCCCCGCATTTTCCGACAGAAACGTTTAATGGCTAATGATGTGTTGACTTCCGAAACCACTGTCATTTTTTTTTTTTTTTGCTCGGCTGATGCATGTTATCATCGGTTCATCTTTGCTGAAATCTAGCCGTAGTTCTCATTAAGGTATGCGATAGACATCTGGGACACTTTTTTCTTTTTCCAACTTAGCTAAACCAGTGTCTACGATTCAAAGATCCTTCCTCAGTTCATGAAATGTGGAACGAGTATATTTCTGGATATGTTACAGAGTGCTGCACTGATATTTTTTCTATTCAGATAAGATGCAATTAAAAGTAAAATAAATATCAAGTTGACTGACATTTGCGATCTTATTGCAGGGGAAAATTAACACTTCTGTAGTCTGGGTTATGAAATGCTGTTACTCCGAATTGTACAATTGTACACAAATTAAACAAAAATGCAAAAAATATATTATTATATATATATATATATATAAAAAAATTATGTAATCAAAATTATATGATATAAAAATTACAAAAGTTATTATATATAATATAAATAAATAACTACATAATTATATTAATGTATTATATTATATATAATACATATATAGTATATAAAATAAATTATAAAATAAAATATAAAAAATTACAAAGGTATATTAATATATAATAATTTCATATAATATTTTAATATATGAATTATATAATATATGAATATAATTATATGTATTATATTTAATTATTATATATATATATATCAATAATAATTTGTATATAATATAAATTATATAAAATATTATAAAAATGACAAAAGCTATTATATATAATATTAATAAATAAATAATTACATATAATTATATTCATGTACTATATATAATTCATATACATTACATAAAATATATATTTAAAAAAAATAAAGTTACAAAAGGTATATTAATATATAATAATTAAATATAATACAGCATTATATTAATATATTATATAATTAATATATTAAAATATATGAATTATATAATATATGAATATAATTATTATATATATATTGGTTTCTCCATTTTAAAAGTTGACAAATCTATTTTCTATGCTAAGTATGCATAATTATATGATTAACTGCATTTCATTTTTTGCATTTAGCATTGTTTCTTTCCCTTGTGGTTGATTGCTTCTAAATGAATCCATTTATGAAAAGATGTCGACTGAGTTTGGACCCAAACATTGGTGTTTTCAAGTGCACATAACAATCCCAACTCCAGTTTCCTGTATTTCAGAAGCCTGAAAAACCATTAAACACACATCACCTCTCAACATAATGAATGTTAAACCCGAAAAGAATAGACTCGTCGCCATTTCCCCATTATAAATGACAAGATGAATTGCACTGGTGGCTTTTTATACTTGTTTCCTGGCCATGTCAGCGACAGCTTTCCACTTCCATGTCTTCGAACCCCATTTGGGAATGTTGCCTAAAATGAGGCAGTGATATTCACTGTGACTCATATTTGAGGCCGCGCTCCCAAAGGCCGGAAATTGTGCCCCTATTGCGCAGTTCCAGTCACTCTTAATCTTAATAGGGCATGAGGAGGAAACATACATCATTAGATATCATAGTTAAATCAAGCGAGCAGCTCGCTGATCCAGCCTTTCTTTACATTTCTGAGGAAAACACATGTTTATAATATCTTGCGGTCCATTCGCTTGATTGTGGCATGTGTGGAGTTATCTTTGGAATTAAAGGGGAAAAAAAAAATGAGTTTAGGTTGATTCGGTCTCGAACTGCGGTAGATATTTTGCTCCTTCATAGCGTTTCAGTCATGTTTCTCCTAAAATATATAGACTTTAGAGATGAAATTGAGATCTACGTTGACTGACATTTGTGATGTTAATGCAGGGGAAAATAACTCTTCTGAAAGGCTTTAAAGGCAAAACATTATACAATACATATTATGTGCTATATAATATATGGAATATTATATAATAAAATATTTTTTAAATTGTTATATAATAGGGCTGGGTTGAAGATATTGATTTCTCGATTTTACTAAATTCTCAATTTGAAGAAGCAATATTGATTCTTAAATTCCAAGAATTGTTCTTTTAGTCTATGTTGTTTACAGCTGATGAATGTGCATTGTTACTTCTGATATGAAACAAAGTCTCAGCTTTCAAATTCTATCCATTTTATTATGAAATTCAAACAATAAATATCGTCTTGGCACTCTTAAATGTGGCGTGACAGATCGCTGTAGTGCCTCAGTTCAAGCGGTACGTGAACCGTTCATCTCTTCTGCTTTACTACTAGCTATAGCATGAAATAAACGTGAATGAACATCAGAAGGTATGTTGAAAGATACAGTACAACTTACTGAAATATAATCATATAATCGCTCCATCAACCTCGGAAAGACGTCAATAAAACAACTTCTAAACGTCAAAAACCTTGTTAGTCCGCTAGAAAAAATAACTCTAGAGAGAAATATTTTGCTAAATATATGCACTATATTGCATATTCATTGTATTTTTACTTAACCTGTTCTTCAATATTTAATGTATGTTTGAATAAATACGTCATATGTTCATGACAGCCACCATTCAAATGTTTATATACAAGTAGAAACATAATTATGTCATTAAAAATGTATTATTATAATGTTGTTATAACTTCCTACCTCCTAATATTATAGTAATGTACCAACTGGGGTTCCCTGTATAGTTTACAGCATTAGTTGAGAGATTTTTTCTTTCTTTGAGGAAATCGAAATTGTGAAATTTGTGTCAATGCCCAGCCCTATTATATAATATATATGCCTGGTTTCACAGATAAGTTTTTTGTTTAAACAATGTTTTTTTGTTTTTTTTCTAAGGCACATTTAAAAGCTACGTAAATGACCCTGATACCAGATATTTTTTATATATTTCATACACTAAAAAAATCTCCACCGATTTCAACTTAAAAATTTAAGGCAGCAACTGAAATAATCAAATTTGCACTACAAGTCATTTCAACTTCAATTATATTAAACGGACTTAAAAAATTTAGTTAAATCTCATCAACTAAAAAAGTTGAAATTGCTTAAACTATTTTGATTAGGTTATATATATATATATATATATATATATATATATATATATATATATATATATATATATATATATATATATATATTTGACAGTGAAGTGGTTTCTCCTCCATTTTAAAACCTTATAAATCAATTTATTTTTGACTGCAGACTTTGGCATCTTAGCAATGTAAGGTATTTTTCTCAGGAGAAACATCTGAGAAGCAAGATACTGGTGGTAAACTTGGAAAATCTAAACATAATTCACATTTTATGTAAATCTACACTATCCTCATTCTAGTTTCCAATGAATATTGTCTTGAAAGTGTCAAAGTAATTTCTTGACCTTAATGTATGTTTAACTGAAATATGCTTTATTGAATATATACCCAAGCTGAACTGTTCTTTTGTCGGTACGGCAGTATTTTGGAGTTGGAGGGAAAGCCCTGGGACCGTCATGCCCTCGGCTGAAAGGCATTACAGACAGGCAGCAAAGCAGAAGTAAGATGTGTTTTGTTAGTCGTCTGAAGCCCTGGGGCCCGGAACCATCTAAGCTCCATCACTATACCCCGGATTGCCCAAAATAAATCCACCTGTTTCTGGCAAACATTTTGTCATTAAAAAATATGAGAGAGAAAAACAGAGTCCGCAGTGTGTGTGCTCTCCTCTAAAGCGGCTTTTGTTCTGGTGTCAAGATCGTTTGTTCAATGCGAGTTGAACAAATGCCGGCGGCCTTATTCACACAGAAACGAGCGATCGAGAGCAGCGCTAGACAGCAACGGACACTATCTCACGCGGGTGAGAGAGAACAACTGTGTTTAATAGATTGCTGTTTGTTTAACTTCCTAACAGTGATTAGTGACTAATAAAACACACAATGAAGACTGTTCCCTAATTTTATTGCTCAAATGTTGCTCTTTTATAGAGTTCCCACTTATGATTAAGTCTCAAATATTTATCCTAAAAGTCTAGAGTTATAAAATGAATGTAGAACAGCTCAGACTGAATCCACATGAATTCATGAGATCTTTGACTTTTGATTGCAGGTAATGGTGTAGTCCACTTATTTCATGCTATTTCAAAGCAGCACGCGCTGAGCATTGTGGGGGATTTCACGAGACCTACCGGGTGGAGACACAAATCTCAGACTAGCAATCAGTTAGCGCGGGATGAGCTTAAGGATAGCGTGCAGCTGTGAGTGGGAGAGACATGACAGTCGTAAAGAATAAATTATCTTTCAGAAAAACGAGGAGAAGGAATGGAAGGAGGGTGGAGGGTGAAGACAAAAGAGTAACGGGATGCTTTCAACTGACGTTTGAGATCTTCCAGAACGTACGGTGGAGATAGAAGGGAACTGCTGTCCTGCACACACCGTCATCCATTACAACGCTCTGCAGGACCTTCCCAGCAATGCAGCCGGACGCAGCTGGAGGAGGGATAACGTTTGTTACTGTGCATCTGATGGGTGATAGAGTGAAGCATTGGTGTACTACTGTTAGCGATGCTCCTGAATCTGAGCATCAGTTTTGGCAGCTTGTAACGTGACTTCAGTGTGAAAACACAGAAATGTTTTATGTCTGTTAGTCTTGTTTTCATACTAGGGGAGTGAAAGATAGCGGACCACCCCACCCTGAGACGAACCGACTCCCAACAGCCTGCTCAGACCTCAGAGATGAGTAATAGCACACTGACACAAGTTTTATGAAAACTAAATATAAATGCAATTTATATATATATATATAAGTGTGTGTGTGCTGTCAAGTTAACGCATGCAATTAATTTTTTCAGTTTAACACCTTACAAATATTTAACGCAATTAACACATAAATGAGTTAAATAAAGTCTTAAATGAACGTGTGAACGCGTCATGTGCGGCAGGTCTTAAAGCTTTAATAAAAAATAATCAAAATGTAATTTATAAATTATGCAGTGAAGACTGAAATGTTTGATATTCAATTTCTGGATATTTCTTAAATGTTCGATCAAATATTTAAAATATACTGTCTTCATGTTGTTTCTGCATTCATTTAAAAAGATTAAATATGAAATTATTACATAAATATATTAAAAACTTTAACATTAGGTGTGATTAATCGTGATTAATTACAGAAAAATGTGCAATTAATTAGTTAATTTCTGTAATCTATTGACAGCACTGTGTATATTTATATGTATATATATATATTATTATTATATATATATAATTCAATGACGTGACTCAACATCATATTTTTGTCCAAAGTCTTAATAATAATAAAAAACCAAAGATATGACATTCAAAGTATGTAAGGTAGTACAACTAGATCTCTTTTATTGAATCCAAAAGGTTTTATTATATTTTGCTCCATATAAAGGTATTTTAAAGATTTTAAAGCGTCAAAAGGTCATTCGGTTTAACTGGACTCCAATACAGCCATTTCATTTGTGATTTAAAATATCTTAAAAATGTAATAAATGTATATATTTTTTATTCTGGCATGATTTTATAACATCATATATCAACATAGTGCAAAATGCTATTAAAATTATGTGTAGAAGTCGTTTGTTATGAGAAAGAATGTCTGGAAAAATGAATTTCATTGATGTCATTCGGAGTAACCAATATAAAGGGACCATTTTGGATGAAGTCATGCGGTCAATATCATGTGACAGGATGTGACATCATTCAGACACCTGCAAAGGACCACATGGTCGTGAAGCAAAGTAGCAAACTCTCTCTTAACTATTTGAAAATTCATGTTTTCACTTGATCATACGCATGTCCCAAAACATCATGTCATTCGGTGCAACCGCTATAAAACATGGAAAATGTTGACATTTTAAAAACTTGTACTAAATATAAAATGTTTGATTGTCCTTTTAGATATCAGTCTGTTATCATTGTTTGAAAATACCGTCATTAAGTATAACCAAAAGTGTCATTCGGTGAAACCAAAATTTTGGTTAAACCGAATGACTTTTTGGGTGACAAATTTATCCATCTTGTAATAAATAGTTTTTATAATTAATTATAAAAATTCCTATTTACTGTGAAGTGATGCATTCTTGTACATTTGTTCTCAGTGCTGTTTGTAGGGCCCTTCAGACCGAACACAGAATCTCACACGAGATGTCCGAGCATCAGTGTGGGGTGACTGGATCATGCCCGCAGATTTCTAAACAGTGATTTCTCACCAGCGGCGTTTGCGTCATGATGATTAATGGTCGCGGCAGTTATTGCTCAGTGAGATATTGGCAGGAGACGTCGTGAAAAGCGCTGTTCATATTTGTCTTGCTGTTGATGTCACACATCATTGTGGCTGGACTGGAATTATTATGTCGAAGCTGTTACGAAACAATGAGAATTTGAGCTGCTGAGCTGTTTAAAACTTTTCAACACATACTAATGGATATTCAATATTCCTGCCTCTGGATCTAAGTCAGTGAGCCACAGCAGTCGTAAGTGACATCAATGTATTGTGAACACATTCCCAAAGTTATGGAGACTACGGACTACATCTGCCATGTTGGCATTGACCTTTGACCTGTATGAAGGTGCGATAGAAGTATTTAGTGTATTTAAACAGAGAGTTTCTGTATTTTTAAAGTATTGATGATGAGAGTCAATTTATTTAAAAAAAACCTATTTAACAGATAATAGATAATTTAGTGTTTATGGACAAAGTCTGTTTCTCTTAATAAACAAAATGATGAAAAGGCTCTCATATGAAGTTCATGCCATAAAGCAGGCACTCTATAGCGGTTCGCCCACCGTACTCCAGATGTAAACGCGGCAGATTTTCACTCCAGAGACAAATGAGCCGCTTTGTCTGTTGAGTAGCGCAGCTCATCATCTCCTTTATGTTATTTTGACTACTTGTCTCATTGAGAGACAATCACTGTGAGGTTCTCTGTCATCTGGTTGATATTAGTGGTGAGGAACACATGGTGGATTCAAAGGAACAGACCCCGCTGAGCTCATCTACTGCTGGGTACTGGACGGCCCGAGGAGGAGGAACCCGCGACGTGTCCTGCTACGATCTTCAACACGCAACAACAGAATGATGAATGTCAACCCCCCAGAAGAAGAGTCAGGGCGTTCTTGCATTCATAAAAGCTGGATGCAATGCAAAAAATATTTTCTTAGTCAGGATTTTTGTCTTGTTCTCCAGTACTAATGTCTAAACATCCTTAAAATGAGGTTTACTTTGGACACAGAATTGCATGAGAAATTAATTGTTTTCATGTTTATTTTTATGATCCCCTTGACTGTTAACATAAATCTCACATAAAATTTCGTGAACCTTGTTTGTCATGTAAATTTATGTTTCAGGGATATCATTACTGCAATGCAAAACAATAATCTTGCAATGCAAAAGAATATTCTTGATTAAAATGTTTTTATTTTTTGGCAGTGTAAGCGCAACGGAATTGCATGAGTTTCCAGATGTGCTATTCAAAGTGTACGTGACTAACTAACCAGACGCGATGTGATAAGATTCCAGCGACAAGCGATATCTGTACAAGCACTACAATTAGACATGACAAAATTAATCAAAATTCACAGCCAATCAGAAGAGCGTGTGGGCGGAGTTTCTCTGCAAGCACACTGCACCCACAACCAAATGGATAAGTACATTATCAAATTAATAAATATAACACCTTTTTAACATTATTAAAAATACAAACTGAGTGACTGAAACAATCATGAACACTTGATTGTTCACACTGAGTTGACACTTTAAACATTCTTGTGAATTATCCACTGACGCTCCCTGAAGTCTTTCTTCATTTGCAAAAAGTTAAATATATCTCAACTTTGTCGCATTTTAGTTATTTTAAAATAAATTAAATAAGAAATTTTGTCTTGGCAACTAGTTGAAATATATGGAGCAGGTCTCAGGTGTGAATGGGGAGCAGGTGTGTTAAATTTGGTGTTATCGCTCTCACTCTCTCATACTGTTTCACTGGAAGTTCAACATGGCACCTCATGGCAAAGAACCCTCTGAGGATCTGAAAAAAAGAATTGTTGCTTTACATAAAGATGGCATAGGCTAAAATAGACCTATGAGTGCTGCCAGCGTTGCTGCAGAGGTTGAAGGGGTGGGAGGTCAGCCTGTCAGTGCTCAGACCATACGCCACACACTGCATCAAATTGGTCTGCATGGCTGTCGTCCCAGAAGGAAGCCTCTTCTAAAGATGATGCACAAGAAAGACCGCAAACAGTTTGCTGAAGACAAGCAGACTAAGGACACGGATTACTGGAACAATGTCCTGTGGTCTGAGACCAAGATAAACTTATTCGGTTCAGAAGGTGTCAAGCGTGTGTGGCGGCAACCAGGTGAGGAGTACAAAGACAAGCGTGTATTGCCTACAGTCAAGCATGGTGGTGGGAGTGTCATGGTCTGGGGCTGCATGCGTGCTGCCGGCACTGGGGAGAGACAGTTCATTGAGGGAACCATGAATGAGAAGAGCATGATCCCCTCCCTTCGGAGACTGGGCAGCAGGGCAGTATTCCAACATGATAACGACCCCAAACACACCTCCAAGACGACCACTGACTTGCTAAAGAAGCTGAGGGTACCTAAACCCTATTGAGCAACTGTGGGGCATCCTCAAACTGAAATTGGAGGAGCGCAAGGTCTCTGACATCCACCAGCTCCGTGATGTCATCAGTGATGACCCCAGTGGCAATCTGTGAGGCTCCGGTGAACTCCATGCCCAAGAGTGTTAAGGCAGTGCTGGAAATTAATGGTGGCCAAACAAAATATTGACACTTTGGGCCCAATTTGGACATTTTCACTTATGGGTCTACTCAATTTTGTGGCCAGCAGTTTAGACATTAATGGCTGTGTGTTTACACTTTTATACAAGCTGTACACTAACTACTTTACATTGTAGCAAAGTGTAATTTCTTCAGTGTTGTCACATGAAAAGATATTGAAAAAAAATATTTACAAAAATGTGAGGGGTGTACTCACTTCTGTGAGATACTGTATATATCGTGGCCACGAATTAAGAATTTGTTCCCTCGTTTTGAATGAACTAAAATGTATACACAATTTAGTAAAACAAGGGAACAAATTATTATATTGTATGCAAAATTTTGTACAACAATGCGCGCATGATTTAGTAAAACAAGGGAATGAATTATATTTTGCACACAATGTAATAAAACTAGGGAACAAATTATATAGTGCGCACATTTTAGTAAAACAAGGGAACATATATCGTGCTCACAATTTTGTAAAAGGAGGGAACAAATTATATTACGCGCACAATTTAGTAAAACAATGGAACAAATTATTATTTAATGCGCACGATTTATTTAAAACGATGGAAAAAATTAGTAAAACGGGATGACGTATTAGTAAGTTGTGGGAACCTTTTTGATAAAGGGATAGTTCACCCAAAAATGAAAATCTGATGTTTATCTGCTTACCCCCAGTGCATCCAAGATGTAGGTGACTCTTTTTCTTCAGTCGAACGCAAATTATGATTTTTAACTGCAACCGCTGCCGTCTGTCAGTCAAATAATAGCAGTGGATGGGAACTTCAACTATAACAGTAAATAAAACTTGCTTAGACAAATCAAAATTAAAACCTGCGGCTCGTGATGACACATTAATGTCCTAAGACACGAAACGATCGGTTTGTGCGAGAAACCGAACATTATTTATATAATTTTTACCTCTAATACACCACTATGTCCAACTTCGTTCAGCTTCCTGTTAGTGAGGTCAAAAAACGCGTTGTGAAGACGGAAGTGATGTCTCGGCCATATACTTCAATGAGCGCGAGACATCACTTCCGTTGTCAGAGCGCGATCAGACCTCACTAGCCGGAAGCTGAACCAAGTTGGACATAGTGGTGTATTAGAAGTAAAAAATGATGTAAATACTGTTCGGTTTCTCACACAAACCGATCGTTTCGTGTCTTAAGACATCAATGTGCCGTCACGAGCCGCAGGGTTTCATTTGGATTTGTCTATGGAAGTTTTTTCGACTCTTATTGTTCAAGTTCCCAATCACTGCTATTATTTGACTGACAAACGGCATCGGTTGCAGTTAAAAAATCATAATTTGCGTTCGACTGAAGAAAAAAGTCATCTACATCTTGGATGCCCTGGGGGTAAGCAGATAAACATCAAATTTTCATTTTTGGGTGAACTATCCCTTTAATTCGTGGCCACGATATACACTAGGGTAACCATACGTCCTCTTTTCCCGGACATGTCCTGGCCAGGATTTCTAAATTGCCTAAAATGTCCCAGTTTTGGCTTTGTATTCATACTTGCTGAAAGTATTGACTGAAAAGTAATTTGGCCAATAGCATGCAGGTACAGTGTACATAATCGACCGATCGTGGTTTGCGAGAAGGCGGGATCTACAGAGAACAGTCAAAGCACTGCAAATATGACAACATTTTAATGCATGAGGACTGTCAACAGGAACAGTGGCATGCACAGACCTCCGTGTAGAAATCACGTTCCGGGGGCACCTCGAAATGACCGAAAAGGGTACTTTCACTTTCATGATTAAAGGGGCAGGGGCTCAAGCCATTTTAGGCTATTTAGAAATCCTGGCCTGGACATGTCCGGGAAAAAGAGGACGTACTGTATGGTCACCATAATACATATACAATTGTCATGTGCAGGGCTCCGTAGAAAATAGAAATGTTTTTTTGTTTTGTTTTTAGTTTTAGTTAACTAGAATACTGAAAACTACTAAAATAGTACACTGAGTATTATGGAAGTATGCTGAGCCTAATGTTGCCGTATTCTTTTAAAGTTGATGACTTGAGAAGGCGCAAGAGATGACTAGGTGGTTTAAAGGGAGGCCACAAAAACACAGTTCATCACATAAAAACCCCTTAATCCAAATCATCTTTACTGCAGCGCATGTCGAAGACGCTTAATAATTCTTATAAAACCCGATTACATCGTCTCTTTCTGGTGGGGAACAGCATTTTTGCGCAAACAACTCAACTAGATAACCATAACCATCCATTAGGGTCCGACGGACTCTGGGAAACATTAGATTTACGGCAGATCTTGCCCCTGCGAGAAGTTTAATAACTGCACTTTAATAAGTTTCTGTTCTGGACAATAACAGTAAACCGTAAATAATGTCAGATCAACAGATAGGGCCGTGGATATGCGCGCTGGGAGGGGGAGAGATGAGGCCGTCGAGCACTAAATAATTATCCTGCGCTTGGCCAGCGCGTGTATTTATGTTGGCGTGGACGAGGCCGCGGCGCTCGTAAAACTGGAGTAGGGTTAATGGGTGAACAGCACCGCCCTCCAACCTCACACCGTGAGCGGCAGCATCAGCAGTCTGAGAGGGCGGGACGCGTGTGCGTGCGTGTCTCCTTCTCTGTGCGCTTGACGCGGCTCTGATTAACGTGATGCTCTGTGAGGCCATCAGGACCATCTGAAAATGTCAGATGAGTTTCTTTTCTCTTTTATATTTTCACTGATTATTTGTTTTCTGTTTTTATTTTATTTATCTCCATTTAGTTTTAATTAATGTTTGTTTAAATACATTTATTTAATTTGTTTTTTAATTTATAAATGTATATATTTTTATTTTTGCTTGTTTTTTCCCCCTTATCTAAGCTAAATATATTTTCTATTTTTATTTACAACATCTCGATTTTGTCTGAAGTTATTTATTTAAATACATATATTTTTACTTAAATATATGTGTGTGTGTGTGTGTGCTGCATTTATGTTATTTACTAATATTATTTATTAAATATTTGTTTTTATTTAATTTATTATTTATTTGTCATTGTTTTTCCCACCCTGTATGTATCATAGAAAAATCTTAATAAATTATAAATAAAAAAAAATTCCTTCCAGAGCTTTTTTACACTATTTTTTGTCATAAATATATTTATTTATTTATTTTTTTAAAGAACAAATTTGTCTAAAACATTTCAGGCTTTGTAGATGATAATTGTATGTAAATTTGTAAACTGTAAAATGTATAAAATTCATCAAGATGGTGAACAAGTCAACAGAACTGATATATTGTATGTAAATTGGGTTCTATACAGTAAAGTATCAGTACAAATAGTAATATGTAGAGTACTGACAAAAGTAGTTCAATCGAATTAAAAATTATTTTACCTAATATTTGTTGTGCATTTTTATCCATATACAAGTATCACAGTGTTTGCATGATTCACTATTTTCCACAAGTATTCACTATTTTTGTGATGCATATATATATAAAACGTTTATTTGTGAATGGTAAAGGAGCTGTTGTAGAAGAAAATGTTTGCTTTACAATATAATTGTTCATAGAAAAAAACAAACAAGCAAAATGAACAAATCTTAACTGATTCTTTTTACTGAAGTGGTCAAAAAGTCTCAGTTTGAATCAGTATAATGACTCACTCTTTGATTGAATCAGTTGGAGCGGATCTTATTTTATTCAAGTACTAAAAGACTTCCAATGCATACTTAGAAGGCAGCTGTCTATGTATACAGTATACTGCGCTATTGAGACATGCTGCGTCCGAAATCGCATACTATATAGCCTAGTAGGTACTACATTTGGTTTGAAAGTTACTTTGCGACCGTTAAAAAAAGTATATATAGAATATAAATGTGACAACTTTGAACGAACGCTCTGTTAATGTTTGCTCATAACTTTGAGAGAACCTTGCCAGAACATTCCCTGTTAACTGGGTTGCTGTGAGAGTCCAGCATCTGCTCATATAACTCACATTCATGTTTCTCAGTATAAAGAATGACATTTTCTCAGCTTTAAATGCACACGCAAACACGTCTTTGAAGAGAAATCTGTTTTAAGTCTGACCACCGGCTTCTGATTTGTAATGTTTGTGAAGCTGTTTGCACACAAATAGTTACCATGGGTTTACAAAGCAATAATTTACAGCGCAATACTCAACTGTTGTTTGACTTACAGGCGCTTTGTTTTCAAACAACAGGGCGCCATTATAAGCCGACTTCAAACACGGATAGTCGTGTCCAAACATCTTCTCATTAAGGCTGGAAACACACGGAGGCTGTGCGTCCCGACTCATTCAGGCCCCCGAATGCCACGATCCCAATGTCATTGATAAAACATCAATGTGCAGCGCAGCTGAGACCACAAAACTCGATACTTCATAGACAAAATCCCCAGACATTTGGAAAATATTTGCATTTTCAACATCTTGGTTAGCTCACACAGCACGCGAGCTGTTGTCGAGACAAAAAATAGAAGAGGAAAAAAACAGAGAAAAATTGTTTGGCAAATGGGAAGGAACATCATTTTGTAAAGAATTTAAAGTTGTGGATTCGTTACAGATGTAGACACACGGGTTGGTTGGACGTTTCTCTCTCCTTCAATGTGCATCTGTGGGATTTTTTCACCTGTTTCATCATCTACTGTGGCAGGTTAAACTTTTAAGACTTAATGTTTGTGGTTTGATCAAAGTAAGTAACCCAAATTACCCTGAAGATCACAAAAGTACCACCATAAAACTAAAATAATCTCCCACAATAGCCTTTGATAGATCATGACCTTTGAATCGGACATGTCCTGTCATTTGCCCTGCATGCTGATAAAAAACTGAGTAAATGTCTAATTATAATTTCTTATAATTAACTTTTCTGTTTCACTGGTCCAAAGTAAACTCTGAGCCTGATATTTCGGTTCTTTATGGAGTCTCATTATCATAAAATCCATGAATAGATGACTGCATTAGGGGAAGACACATACTGGGTCCCGCAGGAGCTGTAAAATACATTTTTAGCCAGAAGCAGCTGCTCGCCACATCTTGACATTTCATCGGACGATGGTGTAAAAGCATGTGGCCCTGCTGTACACACCCAGCTAACGTTCTCAGAACGTTCTGGATAGGTTCTCTCAAAGTTATATTCCTCCAGTAACATCAACAGAACATCACTACATATGAATTTACTTCACGACCGTTAAAAAAGTGTGTTCTGATAGTATGAATGTAATCCAGATGCACTACATATGCCATGTTGTTGCTGTCATGTGACCTACCAAGTCAGTTGAGTCGCTTCACTGCCATTCATAAATCTCCTCCCGTGGCCTCATGGGATAGTAAAGTGTCAGAATCTCGGAAGTAGTAGGTCATCTGGGGACTTTTCGCATACTGTTTTAAAGTCCCCCTGAAATCAAAAATTATGTTTTTTAGCTTTTAGTATGAATATGTATGATTTAATGTTATGAATAAGCTGGTACGCTCTAAAACAATGACAAAATTTGCATTTAGGAGAGATAAGCATTCAAAACGTACAGTCTCTCACTTCCGCTAAAATGGATCACGAATTCTCATGACATCACATCGCACTTCAGCTTCTCATCAAATCTTCTGTCCAATCAAACGCTCTATAGAATCTGAAGTCCCGCCTCCTCCTACACTCTTACAGACGCTGAAGCCGCACATAATTGCTCACACATTTACTAGTTTCTACATGGTGAATGGCACATAGTGCACTATATAGAGAATAGGGAACGATTCAGATAGTGTAAATATGCTTAAACAAGTCAGTTTTCGCGTTAGGGTCACATGAACCACCGCAACACGAGCAGTGGTCCATAGACACGAGACGAGAGCACAGAGCGAATCATATGCGCAAGTCGGCACAGACCACAAAAGGTATCGGACCCATTTGAATTCTGCACAGAATGCTGTATATAAGCGATATAAGGGACATTATGAGGAGAAACGGTTAGAGATTAGAAGGAAACTGAGGTTTTATAGAGTCTAATGGCTCTGGCCAAGCTGTAACATAAACAAAACGCTATTGGCTATTTTAAAAAATGGGCGGGGCTCATCGATATATCGCCCTGTCTTCCTGTTTCAGTTGAAATTGAACCTTCGCAAAGACCCGCCCCCCTTAGTTACTGTTGCTTTGTCCGACAAGCCGCTGTCACGCCACACAGAGTGAAAAGAGGACACTGACAACACGTCGACAGACAAGACAGAACAGCTTACTTATGATATTAAACAAAGTCCCATCTTTCAAATTGTATAATTTTTTAAGAAATTAGAACAATAAAAAACATTTTGTGGCTCTTTAAAGTGTCGTGACAGATCGCTGTAGCGCCTCAGCTCAAACGGCTCGTGAACTGATCATCTCTTCCTACTTGTTAATTTATTGCATCAAATAAACATGAATGAACATCAGAAGGAATGTTGTTTAAAACGCAGAAAGATGTAAATATACACAGTTTTTCAAGTTCAAGTCCTCCGAGGTTAATCCAAAGACTAGAATAACACAAGACGTGTCACTCGTATTGTTTTGAATGGGAGAAAGTGTAACGCGCAATATGGCGGAATAAGTCCCGCCTTCTAAATAAGAGCCAATCGGCGACTGGTAAAGTCTTCGCGTCACTGCAGCGGCTGTTAGAATCACCGGTTTCTATAGAAACAGTCAGACGCGCGCCTCAGAAGAAAGGTCTGCGCATGCGCATTAGCTTGATCCAGCCTGAAAAATACAGATTTTTGTCATGATTCGAGCGTTTAGAAACTAAATTTATGAGCTGGTTGTTGTTAGATTTCATTGGTAATTTCAAATATGAAATTTAATCGTAAGGTTGGCGAACAGTTTTGGAGAATTTGATGTTTCCCCATTCAAAGAGATTGCATGATGCCCAGCATGCCCGAGAGGCGTTTCAAAGATGGCTGCCGAGTGAAATGACTTGTCTTAAAGGGACTTTGGTTAATCTTCTAACTCCTGAATGCTTTGTCGGACAAAATGGTGGATTCGGCGTTCTGATTGGTTAGATTGCTTGTCAATCAAACTCCCAGAAGGGTCAATTACGTCAACACATTGAATAATGCTGCGCATTCCAACACTCTTCAGTGGGCCTTTAAGAATTCGGACATTCTACTCTTTTGGCGTACTGTTTCGCATAGGCTACTATATAGTAGGGAAGTATTCGATTTGGGACGCAGCTCTAGTTTTTAATACTGTTCTCAAAACATTTGCACAAAAACATTATTTATACATTGTTCATGAAACATATAGTTGGGTGGTCATCTAATGTTTTCAGAATATTCAGAGAACATTCAAAACTAACTTTCTCATATTATTTGTAAAATGATCAAATTGAATGTTCATGTTCCCTTAATGTTCGCATAAAAAAAAAAAAAAAAAAAAATAATAAATGGACGTTTTGAATGTTCAGATAACTATCAGAAATATCGTAAGTACGTTAGCAAAATGTTCGTATAGATCCGTTAATATTAATTCCTTTGTTTCGTCGCATACTGAACTCTATACTTTCATTTCAAAACGGCGAAATTTTACAAAGTCGAGTAGTTTGCAAGTTGGTCATTTAACATTTATCAAAAAAAAAGGCTGTTATATAAATGTTTAGCTACTTACATCTTACCTCACACACGCTTGTACCGTTAAATAGGAAGCGTCGCGCTGAAATTCATGTTTAACGGCTCTGTGTGTGTGAACAGTAAAGCCCCGCCTTCTTTGATTTGATTGGCCATCTCAAACATTTTGACATTGACGAGCGGGAAAACTGAACTTTTAAAACTTTTTGTCAACCTAACAGCAGAGCAGCATCAAAAATATTAAACATGAAATACTTTCAAAATACAAAATTCTGAAAAACTATCATAAAAATATATTTTTCAAATAAATAAAAATGTAAATAAAGAGTACTGATAAAATAATTCATTGTATTTTATAAAACGATAAAAAAAAATATAAAACACACAATATTATACAATTTCAGTATTTTTTTCTGACAATGATTTGATTTGATACAAATTACTGTATCCAGAGATAACTGTCCCTCATTTGTTCCTAATTAAAGTTTTTTCAGAAGTTCGAAAAAAGTGCAGGAGATGTGAGCGAAGAGCTTGAGACGACAAATGTGACATACACAAAGAAATGGCAAGGTAAAAATCAGTTTTTGCAAAATTTGAAAGTGAAAATTTGGTTTTTATTTAAAATATGAAATTAGCATTAGCATGACAAAGGAGTTGGCCATAAATGTCAACAATCATGATTTGAAATTATGATTCGGGGGGAAAAAATGACAGATAGAGTGAAAAGTGTTTGTTTTCTAAAAGTCCATGAAGGTGCCTTAGAAGAAATACACATACAAACACTCATGACTGAGGCCCAGCTCGGCCGTGTCTTGGTCTGAATAGCATAAAGTATCTGATTTGGAACTGATTTCAAGTCAGTTTTCTGAGAAGCCTCTGAAATAGAGGTCTGGAGTGATGATTCTTTCTTAATCTGATCCAGGATGAGTAAATTAGCGACATCTGTCAGACGGTGGTGAATGAGAAGCTGTGTTAGCATCTGACAGATTCATCAAGTCAGACGTAGCTACACACACAGAGCTCTCTGAACCCACAATGAGACATGACTGAAACCCAGCAAGCATCTGTTCTGATGACAGGGGCATGAAAAGACCAGAAAAAGACATAAAACACATCAGGGCTCAACAGTAGGTTTGGCCTGAGGGCCTGTGAAAGAGTTTTGGGTCTGCTGACAGAACTGTCACTTGCCTGCTGCTTATGTTCATAATGATTTGCTGATCATGTATGAATAGTTTTTATGCCTTGCGAATGTAAACATTTTAGTTTCTGTGCTTTTTTTGGGAACTGTGCTGATGTTGATGTTTTATAGCTGGTTTTGCACCATAAGCATATTATTTTCCAGTAAAACGTGTTTATTAATTTAGAGCAGTCACAAGAGTTTTATTATGGCCCATATGGCAAAATAAATAAATATATCGACTCTCTGGTGCGGTTCAGTCATTTTTGACCCAAAACATTTTTTTTTTAGTTTTTTACTTCATCGGAATGGTGCCAAAGGTTTTGGCACTTGCTATGTGAACACACACAACAACAAAAAATCATGGACATGATCTGAAAAGATTAAACTGCACAGTTTGTGGTCAAAGATGAGAGGTGACATTCATTTAGTGGAAGCATTTGGTACTGCACCCAAACAAAATTTTACTGAAAGCTCATTTTTTGAGATATCAACCTCAATTTTTTTGAGAAGATTTATGACTTTGATTTCCTCACAGTTTCAGAGTAAAAACATGTTTTTGAAAATATTAAAAATAGTATTTTTATGCATTTTTTATTCATAATGATAAACTTAAACTTCTATAACTTTCACTTTTTTACCTTTTTTTCACATCACCAATAATCTGCCAGGTGTCGTCTTTAAAAAGAGATTAAATTTAAGTTTATTGCTTGAAAGCATTTAAGATTTGCGATGATTTGTTTAAGTTAGTATTTTTATTGTCAGGTCTATGCTCAAAAAGTGATAAACACATAATAAATGAATCATAACTATTTCATAAATATAATTTAATACCATAAAATCCCCTAAAAATACAAAATATTAAATAAAAAAACATTATCGAACTAAAATACTGGATTTTTTATTTTTTTTATTTAAATAATTTAAATATAATATCCTCGCAGCACCAGAGGATTAATATTTTATATAATATATATGTATGTGTATATATTTATTTATATATATATATATATATATATATATATATATATATATATATATATAGATATATATATGATATTAAATAGATTTTTTTTTATATTTTACTGTAATATATTACTAAAACAATTAAAATATGGGATAAAGAAATGTATTAATATATATATTATATCTGTACATTTACACACACACACACACACACACACACACACACACACACACACACACACACACACACACACACACACACACACATATATATATATAATAGACATTGTTTTACATTTTCTTTGCATTGGAATTCCATGAAAATGCTTAATGAAAAATATAAATATATTATTCTGATCATATATATAATTTTATTTATGTAATTAATTTATACAGTTTATAAAATAATTAAATTATATGAATACAACTGATATATTTTTAGGTAAATATATAATATTTGTGGTGATTCAGTGATGATGGCAGGGAAAGTAAAAGTCTGCTTTTGTTCTCTTTACCCAGGTGCATCAAAATCCTGCGAGATGAGCATGTGAACTCAAACACGACATGCGGATTCCACAATTCGGACCAGATGCCAAAATAGCAGTCAGACGATTACGCCCGCGTGCAAAAGCCAAACCAGAGCCGTGAGTTGGTTTGTAAATTGTATAAGTGGTGAACGTCTCCATAGAAACCAATTTGTGTTTCTGGTTAGAAACAAGTACACCAATATCTTCTGTAGCTCTGATATGTGGAGCAATTACATTTTTTATGTCCTGGAATATTAGAAAGGTTGTTAAGCGCAGGGGCGGTGAGTGACATAAATCTTCTAGATTACAGGCTTCATGCCAGAGAAAAAGCACTGTGAACCGTGCCAACATGATCCTGAACGTTTGAAGCCTTCCACACAGCAAACTTTTCCCACCCGGACCGGCCGCTTTGTTCAGAAATCTAAACATTAGCAGGACCACTATGTTTGGTTTGACATTGATTAAATGTATTGAAATGTTGGGTTTATATTGCACAAGTGATTCAAGAGGCTGTTAAAACCCTTGTAAGAGAGTCTTTACATATAATTCAATCATTGTTTATATAATATAATCTGTAATTGATGGAAGTACTGCTTAAACCTGCAGAATTAACTCAAACAAAAGCTTCCCAGCTAACAGGGAACGTTCTCAGAAAGTTCTGCCAAGGTTCTCTCAAAGTTATGAACAAACGTTCTTCCAGTAACGTTAATAGAACGTTGCATTCAATGCAAAGGGAAATATTTTCTTGTACGGAAATCGCTTTTTAAGGACTACAACAAATGCGGGTAGGGACTACAGCGAGCTTATTCCCAGGTTGGTGACATCACTAACCCTAAAATGTACATAAACCCCGCCCCCGAGAACACACAACACAGGGGGCGGGGCCATGTTGGGCTGCTTTAGAGAAGAGGAAGTGTTTTTGTAGTAGAGTGTTGTTGTCATGCCGTCATTTTACAGTTACTGACAATCCTCATTTTGGCTGCGTGAGATTCTCCAGCTTTGTTGTTGTTGAGCTGTTAAAGCTCCACCGTCTTCTGGAAAGGGGGCGGGAGCAGCAGCTCATTTGCATTTAAAGGGACACACACAAAAACGGCGTATTTTTGTTCACACCCAAATAGGGGCAAATTTGACAAGCTATAATAAATGATTCAGTAGTGAAGCTATTTTATTAATAAAGTTGCAGGGTGGCGTTGATAACATTTTCTGCGTGTTCGCAGTGCATTTAAACTGACTTGGAACTTCCTGTGCATTAAACGGCCAATCAGAATCGAGTATTCTGACAGACGGTATAACGTTCTCAAAGTAATGTTCGCATAATGCTTCTAAAATTACAAAATAGAATGATCCCTTGACAGTCCTATAACAGACTTTTTTTCTTTTTTTTACCATTTTTTATTTACAAAATATTAATCTATAATGTGCGTTCATGCAACATCTGCTCTCGCATCAACACAACATGCTTGCATCACACTGCTCTCGTGAATGCAGATTACAAAGCACTTGCGTAGCTTCATAAAATTGGGGTTAAATCACTGGAGTCACATGGAGTACTTTAATGATGTCTGGACCTTAAAAGTGTCCCTAACCCTAACCCTAAGATGCTTTTTGTAGTAGATCAGTAAATTGGCATGGTCCGTCTTGCAATTAAACACCAGTGTGATGTCTGTTTTTAAACAGGTGCACAGTAAGTGGAAAGTTCTTAATGTTCTTGACCTATAACTGAAGTTTCTTGTCATCTACAATCAATATTTTTTAGTGAAAACAGACATGATCTGGGGGGCGAAAGAAACAGAATGCAAGAGGCTCCAAGAAATTACTCTAATTTATCGCATGAGTGACTGTGACAGATTTTCAATTGTTGAAGGGTTTAATTTGGTGCATGATTAAATTGAAGACTTGAAATGCACTGCCAAATCAGAAACTCCTGTCAATGTTCTGGTTTGTTCTGAAGTGGCTGCTGTGATTCTTCACTCAAGTAAACATCCAATACTTCAGCAATAATTTGCATTTTAGATCTAACAAGCCATTTCAATGAATTCTTCTCGCTTGGTTTGTGTTAACGACATTAGATTTTGATTAGCTAAATCAAGAAACTTTTTGATGTGTTGGTGACTTTGATGAAATTCAGTGATGCACACAATTAGCCTAATTAAGATATTACATAAACTTATTTTTGAGGTTTTCAAACTTTGCAGTGTTTAACAAAAGCCAAGCAGTGCATACCGATCAAAGATGGTCACCGAGTGAACGTCCTTAAAGGGACTGATTAAATCTAGACTGAAACACATCAGCGTCTGCAATTAAAAGTCTTTGATTTAATCTTTTGATGTTATAACGAACAGATTTAAGTTCATTCCATAGATGACTTTTTTCGCCTTGATTAGCCTGATGTTAAACTTGATTGAATTTGCAGTGTTTTTTCACATTGTCAGTGCTGAATTTGGTGATAATTTTGCCAAATGGAGCTGAATTGGTTGCTGAAAGCATGGTCAAATTAGCTGAAATATTCAATAAACAAACATGCACATAGCGGAAAACGTCAAACTTTGTGAAAAATGGGAAGTTTCATTCCAAATCAACTTTATGTGCATCACTGCTATTGTATGTATCTGTGAGATACAATTATTATTTTTATCAGTATTTTGAAATAGTTACTATTTTTATGTTTTGCATTTTCATCGTAATCCTAGTTTTAATAATTTTGTTGTATTTTGTCAGTTTTATATAAAAAAGTCTATATAGTTTTATTCATTTTTATTTCAGTTTTAGTTATTTTAGTACGTCAAATTAAATTAAATGAAATTGAGAAATGTTGCCTTAGCAACTAGCTGAAATAAAATTAAGTTTGTTTATTTCATTTGATTTGATTTGAGTTAACATTTATTTTATTTCAAGTAATGAAAATGCTTTTTATGGCTTTAATTTTTGAGCTGAAATATTTTTATTTCAATCTCTTTTTTATTTTATTTCAACTGCAATTTATTTTATTAAGTTTTTTTTTTTTAAATTTTAGTTATTTTATTTCAAGTTTTTGTTTTTAGTTCAATCCCTGCTGTTCATGCAGATTATGTATTACTGTAATGTAAAGTGTAAATGTTTTTATTGTAATTTTAAAGTTGTCGTAAGTTTATTTTATTTTTTTAGTTTGTTATTTTAGTACGCCAAGTTAAACTAAATGAAAATGGGAAATGTTGCCTTGGCAATGCCAACTAGCTGAAATGAAAAAAAAAGTTCTATTTATCTATTTATTTTTATTTTGACTTATTTTATTTCAATTAATTTTATTTTGAAAGTTTATTTTAGTCATTTTATTTCTAGTTTTTGTTTTTAGTTATATGTCCATGCAGATTCTGCATTACTGTAATGTAATGTAAATGTGACTGTACTGGCGATAATGTCTGTTTACGTTCATAGGCCATGGTGATATGCCTTTAAAGGCTTTAGCAACTTTCAAGACGGGTCATTATAGCAGCTTCTCTGACTTGTCTTTTCCCATAAGTCCCGGAATCGCTTCTCTGACACAGGTCATGACAGCCAACCCTGTCTCCATGGACCGGTAGCTAATCGTTGGGAATTTTCCGGCAGCCCAGCGCAGAGTGCCAATCCCAGTCAATGGGCTCGTCGAGGAGGAATGCTGTCCTGAGCATTCCAATGGTAATCGCCCCCGAGGTTACGGTTTCAGGGAAGTGACCTGTCGAACAATGGCGCGCAGGTCAATGGATCCCACAGCGCTCTGGCAGCGTGAATTCAGCTCCCAGAATGCTAAGCCGTCGTTGTGCGGTCACGCTCCCCCATTTTGGCTCTAAAGAGAGGGTCCATCCATCTCGCCAACAATCGGCGGTGGTTAGAGGTAACCGATCTTGACACACTGATGCCTGTGAGAAGCATCTCTGACTTGGTCAACAAAAGCCAAAGCGAGCCCCCCCACCATCCAGAGCCGTAAAGAAACCTCCAGACTCGCGGCCAACTCTCATTACTTACCTTTGTCAACAAGGATGCAAAGACCTCGTCTCCGACAAGTCTATCAACGACTTTGAATTCACTTCACTGGCCATTCTCGGCTTTCTTTCAGGGCCGAGAGAAAGACAGACTCCCGCTGCACTCTTTAGAGAATAGACAGAGAAAATGAATGACGGGAATCACAAAGAAGATGCTCCTTATCCGAATGGGGGAAAAAAGGGCATAATAATGTACACTGCAAAAAATGTGTTTTTGACTTATTTTCCAATACAAATATCTAAACATTCTTAAATGAAGATACATTTACTTGAGAAGCATAATTACGAAGATAATAACCCTTTCCTCCAGCATTTCAACATATAGAAGTGAAAACATGGATTGCCAGAAAATTCCATCAGTGTCGGGGAGTCTTGTATTCTGCAAAAAAAAAAAAAAAAAAAATGCTTAAAATAAGAGGAAAATATCCCAGCTACCCCCAAAAAAATAAAATAAATTTGCTTACATTCCTATTTTGTTATGGAAACGTTTTTACAACGTAAAAGGAACATTCCATTTTGCAAACATTACTGAAATGTTATTTTTGAATGTTCTCTGAACGTTCTGAAACAAGTTGTAACATTTAAAAATGTTAGATGAACGTCCATTTGAATATCTAAACAGACCCTCTGCTTTTAGACAAAAAAATATTCTAGCTTCATGCATTCTTTTTTTAATCAACACTTGAATGTGGGTACGTTTAATAAAAAAAGCTAAATTTTGAACCCAAAAAATCATGTTTTTTGATAATCGCGTTATATTACATGTGCGTCAGCAATGCTTGTATCACTTGTTTCTGCTTCTTCACCTGTGTTTTGATCCAGAGTTTCTGTACTCTTTCAAAAGATGCATAACAGCGCCCCCTACCACATAACACTGAAAACACGGATTTCTGGAAAATTCCGTCAGTGTCAGTGAAAGAGTTAAGTCTTGTTTTCTGAAAAAAATATCCCAGCTAACAAAAAACATTTTGTTTAGTTATTGAAACATTCCTTCTGAACTTTCAAAACATACAAACATTTTTATGAACGTAAAAGGAACATTTTGCAACCGTTACTGGAATGTTACTTTTGAATGTTCTCTGAACGTTCTGAACCAAGTTGTAACATTTAAAAATGTTAGATGAACATCGAACTTAAATCATAAAATAATAATAATAAACAATGCTTTTGTGCTAACATTTTGTGAACATTAGACTCTGAATGAACGTTCTATTAACGTTACTGGAAGAACGTTTGCTCGTAACTTTGAGAGAACCCTGCCAGATTTTGTTTTCTTCTCATTTTCAGCAAAATTCACTCAATTTTGATACATTTTTAAGAAAACAAAACAAAATATTTCAAGTTATTTTGCATCTCACGTAAAAGTATCTAAATTTAAGAATGTTTAGAAATTTGTAATGGAAAACAAAACAAAAAATACTGAGTAAGAACACAAATGTATTTGCGTTTAGTTTATGCTCTGGCACCTGCGAGTATCTTTTTAGGAATGATCCGTCACACGTTGTTCTTCCAGCGGGAATTCGGTGGCGGCAAACGAGCGACGACGTGTACTATGACGGACTGTAAAGCGGTCTCAAAGCAGTCATGTTCCTTCTCAGCGCTAACCGGGCCAATAGTCACCTCTTTTGCCCTCTTACCAGTGTCATGAAAATGAAAAATCCTTTTTTTTTTTTTTTTTTTTATCCCAATATGTTTCGGATAAATACATGCCATGTTGGAAAAACATTTGGACCACAGTGTTGGTTTGCGGTTGACGATTGCACCCGGTTTGGTATTTCACTTATGAGGTGATTCAATCGCAGTCAAGCCAAAGGACCAAAGAAAGCACACACACACACACCTATTGACTCCTAATGTTAATCGAGTTTGTCCATTTTCAACCTAACTTGGGTTGTTTTTAAACCAGCATTTTTAGAGTGTCTACTCAGAAAAACCCATCTGCACCTGCACTCAAACGCCGCCCAAAACCGTTTGTCAATCTACTGATGTCTAATTTCCAGTTAGTGATGCATTAGGATTAGCGTTTGTTTCGTAAAACTTGGCTTGAGTTGTTTAAAGATTTAACTGTACTGGCTCTGCAGAAACTGCTGAATGATATCCACATAAACACGTGTTTTAGACACTGATAGTGAGAAAATACTTCTTAAAAAGTACTAAAAGAAACCATTTATTGAGTTGCCCCATTTCACCAACTATGTGGTTATTTGAGAAATGACTTGAAGTGCCAAGCTGCACATCTGCAGAGGAACGCCGCCAGGAACATGATCATTTCGACGCCACTTCGTGCAATGACAGTCGTACGGCTGAATCTGTTGAATAACACTTTCACTTAAAGCCCCACAAAGAGCTGCTCTCTGGGCGGAGGGAAAGCAAATCTTGAATGTATTACTGTATTTACTTTCTTTGGCTGAACCCCGGTTGGGTCGGGGAGGCAGTAGTGGCTTTTGCGGACGGGTGTTTATTGTTTGGGCTTTGTTGTTTTTGGGTCTTAATTAATGCTATGTTGACGACCTCTGTCACATACACCAGCGAGCAACGATCGAGTCTCACGCAATGTGCGGCCGAATCTGAAGGCCAAAGCACAGAGATCTACCACACCGCCGGTTGCTGAGAGGAAGACAGGCGTGAAAGAGAAAATACACAAAGCAAAGCAGATTCTGTCAGTCTGGGTATGCTCTTTCTTGACATGCACACACGTGCAACCGGCTAATCTCGTCCCCCGATTTATAGTAAGATCAGCTGCAGACATTTTTGCATCCGCTCTCTCAATAAAGTCATTACCTTGGTAAGCTAAAAATGTTCTAAGAACGCTTTGTTAACGTTCCCATTAAATTATGAAAATGTTATTTATGAATGTTCTGAACATTCTAAAATGAGTAGTAACATTTAAAAAATGTTAGATGAACGTCAACTTGTGAATGTTACATTTGAATGTTCTCTGAACATTCTAAATCGAGGTGAAACATTTAAAAGATGTTAGATGAACGCCTAACTAAAATGTTTCAGAAAAAAAGTTCCATGAATGATTTATATGTTTAGAGACCATTATTAAAGACCAGATAACTTTCCATTAAACGTTTGTTCATAACTTTGAGAGAACCTTGGCACAGTTGGTTCTAAGAACGTTCCCTGTTAAGTGGGTACGGACCCCTGTGGTTTTGTCATCCAAGCATGGCGATTCCCTTTAGGAGACATTGACTCACGCGGCCTCGCCTCTCGACAGACCCTGAAATACACGGCTGGAGAAACGGTCGTTAAAGCTCCTTATTTTTGAACTAGGGTCAGGAAATCCCTTCAGGGGCCTTCCGTTGGGTCTGAGGCATTGAGGGACCAGTGGCCACCCTAGCACGGGTAATCCATCGCATTTGCTCCGCGCAAGCATGGGACCGCTGACTCTACGTCTCCCACAACTGCGGTTTGGGTGGTGTAGAGCCATTCAGAGAGTTTCAAATGTGCTTTTTCTTCCAAAAGGCCTACAAATAGACCACCTGGACTCCAGATAAGCTCGGTTTCCACAGACAATTGGCGACTTTTTGCTGTTAGCCAGAGGAAAGCTCATTTAAATAACGTAATGTTATTCGTATTGTATGGTATGTTTCGATTAAGTGTCTCAGATGTTTTTCTTAAACTCCCATAGTAGAAATACAAATGAGACACAAATGAGTCCATTGTTGTCATTCGTTAGGAGTATATTTTTTCACTGCAAAAAATAATTTTCTTATGTATCCACAATATATTTATACACAAATCAGACGTAAACAGACTTTTTTTCTCGCAATTTTGACTTCTTTTCTCAGAATTGTGAGATATAAACTCACAATTGCATGCTACAAAGTCCAGTTCTGAGGGGAAAAAGATGTTTTAGAATTGCAAGTTTAAATCTCGCAAATCTGACTATAAATCGTTATTGTGAGTTTATATTAAGCAATTGCGAGAAAAAAAGTCTGAATTGTGAGATAAAAAGTCACAATTACCTTTTTTTATTTTTTATTCTAGGGCAGAAACAAGTCTACTAATACTCTGATGAGAGTATTGGTATTTGTATTTGCAAAGTTACTACTGTAGTTAGTAGAATGTCTAAAGCGGACTATACTCATCTTATTAGCGACACCGGTGGCCGTTAAGTGAACTGCAGCCTGCAACTTATTGCTAATGCTCGTGAGAGCGACGTTTAGATGAATAAGTAAATGTGTGCTGCACGCTTCCCTGTCAATAACAAAATTGAGAAAACAGCAGTTCAGAAAGCATCTGATAATAGTAATGTGGATATGTTTGCACCAGCTCTGTGATTCACCGGCATCATGTCGACAGATGACGAGGTAATTAAAATTACACTGTCATGATAGTTTTGAAGTATATTTAAGACTGTAGACTATATAGATCTGGCTGTGTGAAACTATAGTTTGAATTAATCTGTTTTCATTGCATGACACATTGACATTACAGTACAGAATTTCTCTTTGGGTTTTATCCTGAACATTGTATAAGCATTTATTTCATGTGTCACAGAATGGAAGAGAGGCTCTCGTTAACGTCACATACTTTTGATTTTCCCTGCAAAAACGGGAAAATCCTCAGTCCTTCACATAACAACCAGCCTACAGGCTTTTATAGACAACCCAGGAAGTTGGGAAGGTCTCGTTTTTTCATTGCAAACTGTTCACACACTGGCAATAAAAAAGTGATTAATATATGAACATTCTTATATAGTCCCTTTTTATGATTCCCCCTCCCAAGGATCTAAGTGGTCAGTCATGAATGTACTTTTCATGTTGAAACACATGCAGCTGAGAAGCGCTCACATTTCACCATGACTTGTGTGCGGCCTACAGACTCTAGATGCATTAAGCAGGTGCGCGCGTGTGTGTTTGCGGCTCTGTTGCCCCAGACAGGAAAGGGTCCTTGGGGTCAGAAACACAGGCTACATTTAGGAAGTGGTTCATGACCATCCTGGAAACTATTAACAGGGCTGGTCTCTATGCCACGCCACTGTTAGACCAATTCCACTATGACTATACAGGCCCTGACGGGATCTGCTGTGCTGATTTTGAGGTGAAATCCATAGAATTGTGAACTGATTTGAAGATGATGTAATGTGTTAAACTTTTAAATTCAATTTCTATAAATTCAATTTTGTACATGTCAGAATTCAGATTTTTGTCAAATGTATTTATATAGTGCTTTTAACAATACACATTGTTTCAAAGCAGCTTTAATATCTTCATTAGAGCTGGCTGATAATATATACATTTTGCAATTAAATAAAAAAATCTGACTGAGATTTGGTATATAGTGTGGAAGCTTGTTTCCTCCACTAATTAATTAAAAAATTTAAAAAGTAATTGCGACATTTTATCTTACAATTCTGACTTTTTTCCTCAGAATTGCGTGATTTAAACTCTCAAATGTGAGTTATAAATTCAGAATTGCAAAATTGCGAGTTATAAAGTCAGAATTGCGAAATTGCGAGTTATAAATTCAGAATTGCGAAATTGCGAGTTATAAATTCAAAATTGCGAAATTGCGAGTTATAAAGTCAGAATTGCGAAATTGCGAGTTATAAATTCAGAATTGCGAAATTGCGAGTTATAAAGTCAAAATTGTGAAATTGCGAGTTATAAAGTCAGAATTGCGAGTTATAAATTCAGAATTGTGAAATTGCAAGTTATAAAGTCAGAATTGCGTGTTATAAAGTCAGAATTGCAAGATATAAATCTGACTTTTTCACAATTCTGACTTCTTGCATTTGCAAGTTTTATCACGCAAATCAGACTTTTTTTCCTCAGAATTGCGAGTTAGAAAGTCAGAATTGCTAGTTAAAGTCAGAATTGCATGATAATAACTCACAATTGCGTCTTATAAAAGCAGAATTGCGAGATATAAACTTATATAATTTATATCACAATTCTGACTTTGTCACGCAATTCTGACTTTCTAACTCGAAATTGAGTTTATATCTCACAATTCTGAGGAAAAAAAATCAGAATTGTGAGATAAAAAGTCACAATAACATTTTTAACTTTTATTTCATGTCGGAAACAAGCATCCACAATAAAGTATATATCGCTTTACGTGAGTAGACTGTATGTATGTGAATAAAGCTTGATATAACGTATATATAACTTTATATATGTGTGATAATACAGTATAATTCTTTGCTGCGATATCAGCAATCATGCAACTAAGATTTGTTATACACAAATCTTGTAGACTTGTCAATAAACCAAAACGCCAATACCTGTGAAATTTCACAATGTTTTGGATACCACAGTAAAAACTAATAAGCTAATAAACACTTCTTTATTTTAAAGACATTGTCACACTGTTTCTTTGCAATTATTTGTGAAATTTACCAGCAATTTCTGAGTGAATTTTTTTTTTTTGTGTTGTTACTATGACTTATTGAGGACTTTGTATGTTTATTGTGTTTGTTTTGCTGACCTTTCTCCTTTGCTGATAATATTAACGGCTGTCGTTTGGTTTCCATAACTCTTTCCTGACACCCCATTTTTTTCTCTGTATCATAAAGTTCACCGCAATGGCCGATAATCAGGGAAGTTCCTCTCTCTCCCTCTCCAAAGTCTTTTTTTAACCCCTTGGCCACACAGTAACGTGTTTTCCTGATATGTGTGCGGTGAGCGTGCGTAAGACCTGACCTTTTTTTCTCTGGAAATACTCTGTAGTGTGTCACCAGCTACATGGAGGAAAAACTGAACAGCAGAGCTGACTTACACAACGCTGTATTTTTAGGGCCACGCTGGATGATGCTGCCAACTTACAAGTGGCTTCTCGCCCAAAATACACCTGAATCTCCTGAAAACTGTTAAGAACATGTCCAGGTCATATTTCACCCTTCATTTATGTATTTATTTATTGTATGTAGAAAAATTAAGTCTATTTTTAAGACTATTAGATGTTTTTGTTGTACATTTGTGTAAATGGAGAAACGCTGCTCCGGTGTCATGACAAATCGAGCCCTCCCTCGAAATCCCAATTTGTCACTACACAGGCAACTTTGATGCGTGTCTGGTGTTGGAGTGGCACAATGAGTTAGAAAAGTTGACATGTAGCTGCTAAATATCCAACCTCCAGGGAATCACCTGTTTAAACAAACGCCGAACAGAGAAGAGTCTGCTGGCAAAAAGAGAGCGCGAGAGAACTCGAAATAAAACAAGAATCAACATAAGTTTGGCTTTTTTGGAGATGGCGAGAGGTGAGGGATTTGAAATATTGTAAAAGTGATAATGCTGTTTTTTTATATGTCAATCTCTAACAGAATTCATTGTAAAGCATTATCTATTCTGAAGGGTCGTTTCATTATGGTTGTTGAAGCGCTGCTTTCAAGGAAGTACCGCGTCTATTAATGGATAAAGCTACAGTAACGTCTTCAGATAGTCAGCTTGAGATCCTTTCCATCTAAACTGGTTATATCTCTTAAATAGTGAATGCTTTATGAGCAGTATGATAACCATATTCATCCACGCAGTCACGCAGAACCAAAGTCATGCACAACCAAAACAATGTTCTTCAGAAAAATGCAGTTTTGTTTTTAACCGCTATAAGGCCAAACGTTACATAGTGTACCTTTCATTTATGGAGAATTCTCATGGCAATTCGTAACTTTTACATATTGGTGAATTGGTGGTTAATTTGTATGAATTTGTATAATATAAATTTAGTATGTTTTTTTTACCGTCATCATCTTACACCCAAGTGATGGTAACAGTATATGTGATGCATTTTGTTGTTGTTGCTTTCCTGCATTATATTAACAAGAATGAGTTTATATTTTTACCTTACAGTAATTACATTTTTTTTTAAATATATAAAACTAACAAGAATGACACTTCTTTTTTGCTTCATAGTTTTTAATAACAAAAATAACATTTATTTCCACATTATGGTAACAAGAATGAGAGTTTTTTTTTTTTTTTTTTTTTTTTTTTTTGAGATTTTTGGTTTTGCTTTATAGAAGTATTTTCCACTTTACACTAATGAGAATGATTCTTTTGCGTTACAGTGAGAATTCATTTTAATGTCATGAAAATAATCTCACAATGCAAACAAAGCCCTCAAGGAAAACATAATTTCTGTCTTTTAGTCTTTTTTTCTTCTTGATTTTAGGGTGAAATATGACCCGGACATTTCTTCATAAGGTAAAATTTTGAAAGGACGTTTAGTTACACCACAGACTTTTTCACGTTCAGGTAAAATGGCATTTCTATATCTTAACATTCTCTACCAAACCCTGACTGTCAGAGCATTTGGAGAGAAACTTGTCGTCGCATCTGTTCCCGAAGTGAGGCTCCGGTGGAGCCGGGTCTCTTTTAGCAAGGGCTCCTCTCAGCTTCGTCCCTTTTGTGCCTTCTGAGTGGGTCTCTCCATTCACGTCTAACAGCGGGATAATAGCCTTCTCATTCTCAACCCCCATCCACAGCCTCCTCCTGTCCAATTCCCCACTCTAATTACGTTCCCTTGGAGCAGAAGAAGAGAAGGAGGGGGAAACAACGCAGAAAAAAACGCAAGACTCTTCATTCATCCAACCCCTGCGCATTGTTTTGGAACAACAAACTGTGAACCCCGCATTCAGCTGCGAGAAAGAGGCACAACGGTCAAAAGCACTCAAGAGCCGGACCACCGTTTCCCGTGATTCGCTGAGGGTCCGAGACTCTGATGAGGTGGAGGTTTAATCCCCGCTGTGCCGGTTAATGGAGGTCTCCTCGGGGATACATTAGGTCCTCGTGTGGGAATCAAAAGCCACTCAACAATAACGTAATCAGCGTGTTTTCACTGTGAAAAAGCTTTTTAGACAACACTGAGCGTTACCCCCTCTCTGAGTCCCCACAAAACCCTTTCAGACGACCCGTTTTTACGAGTCGGATTAATTCGATGTGTTTTGTATCCCCTGCTGCTTGAAGGATGAAGTAGAGGTCTGAAGAGATGAGGACACCCACTGTTTGAACCCGCCATGCATATGCGACCATAGTGCCGTCATCTACAACAGGTGTGCTGAAAAATCTTATACAATAGTTAAATAGGTAATAATTAGTCAAGACATCGCGATAATAACTTTTGATCAGGCATTACCGCCTGGGTCCTAAAGGAGACCCGTTTCCTGGCGGGAGGGACGCGATTTCTCATGACACCATCTTTGGCACGTTTTCCTTCCTACCATCCCGAAGAGGTATCCTGGAAAAAGCATCATCAGCAGCCACATTTCCGCCAAGAACCACGTACAAAACACTCATGAAATTTCGATAAAGACAGAAATAGAGCTCTGACGATGCTGAGTGAGCCAACAGGAAGCAAATGCCCTTAAGGATGAATGAAATATCGGAAGCCGACAGGTTTTCACGTTTTTGCAAGACACGTTTGGCCAAATGTTAGTTTGCTACTTGTTTTTTGACTTTTTTGACTGTAGTTGGCATCCCAGTTAACAGGGAACATTCTGGCAAGGTTCTCTCAAGGTTATGAACAAACATTCTTCCAATACAGTTCAAGTAAACATTATTTATACATTGTTCATGTAATGTTTTTTTTTTTCTGAAACATTATAATTGGGCGTTCCTCTTACATTTTTTAAATGTTACTAATTGAACATGAACATTCTGAATCAAACATTCAAATGTAACGTTCCCATAATGTTTGTAGAATGATCAAATGGAATGTTCCCATAACCAAGAAAGTTTTTAAACCTTTTTAAAACGTTTAGAGAAAAAAGGGACATTCGGAATGTTTGCAAAATGTTCTTACAACATATTTTTGTTAACTTGGATTATAGTTAATATGTAAAATAAAGGTTAGCTAAGAGGAAAGGCCCATTCAAACCAATAACGATAACTACATACAACGATAAAGATATCGCTTTAAAAATCATTCTAATGCTATGATTCCACACCAGAACTATAACGATAATTGCACAGAAGGATGACATTGTTGGAATCACTTTAAACAATATTTTCCAGCTGATGAATGATTACAACATTGACAGCCAATCAGTTAAATCAACTCTGCTCAGAGTACATATGGTCCCTCTCTAAATAGTGTTAAAGTAACACTGAATCAGAGTTAAAGTTAATGAGATAATTAAGCAATTAATATGGCTGTGATTGAAGTCAGTTGTAGTTTCTCTTTTCTTCATTGATTCTGCTTGTTAACAGCAGGTGTTCATCAATAATGCACAATCATCACTTAATTAATTGCTTAAATGTCTCATCAACTTTAACTCTGCTTCAGTGTTATTTTAACACTATTTAGAGAGGGACTATATGTACTCTGAGCAGAGTTGATTTAACTCTTGAAATTGTGCTGTGTAGTCCTTAAAAAGTGATTTCTGTAAAAGAAAATATCTCCCTTTGCATTTATACATTGAGCGTCGTAAATTTGCAGATGTTGTTTATGCTCAAACAGCAACATTACACACTAACTAAAGTTTAAAAAGTGAAATCGTAATCAACCACCATTTTAAATGGTTATGGGGACTTTTTTTGGATAATCCATTTTTCAAATGCTTTGTTGCATTTGATTATTTTCTCTTTTTACTTACAGTAAGCAAGAGATTAAGAAAAATCTAATTTGTCAATGAAAATAAATGATAGTTCCTCACAATTCTCGTTATTTATGCTCGGAGACATTTCCCCAGAAATTCATTTCTGTTAAATACTTTAAAAATTACGACGTTTTTTGATGTTTCTCCCTTCCTAAATCACAGCGGCTTCATTTATCAGATTCACATGTGCAAATAAACAACTGCCAGGCTGAGTTTTGACCAGTGTTAACAAGTCTGCCGTACTGTCTTGAAGCACGTCACCTTCTTACAGACAAATGTAGTGGATGCTTTCAATTAGGTAATCTGACACAACATTTTCCCGGCTGTTTCCAATAACAGATGACGGGCCGTCACATTCACCACTGAAACATCATTCAAGTGAAGATTCGTCTTCAAACATTAAAACCAGCCTTTCAAATGTAAACGAACATAATCAAGATGGATCTGCTTTTTGGAACAAACAATAAAACCAAAAGCATTTCATGAATTGGAGGCCAGGATAGTTTCAACACAAACACACAGGCTGATGTCCAGACCAAAGCACAGGACTAATCGAACGTTTGTTTTCAGGTTATCAGTGTATCAGAGGAGTTACTCGTCTAAAGCCCTGAGCAAACATTACACAAATAACCTGTGACCTACAATTCAAAACAAACGTGTTTAACTGCTGTTTATAGAAATAAAACACTGGGGTGGAACAATGCAAAAATATATAAAATAATAATAAATTAATTAATGCTTATGAGATTATCTTTTGAGGCCCATTGCCAATAAAATTTAATAAAGCAATATGGATGCACAGATAAGGCATGTTTACACATCTAGTCTGGAACATTTTGTTTCTTTTTAATATTTTGTCTGTGAATGATGAGTTGTTTTCTTGGCTGTGTTTGGAATGGAATACAAGTCTTTAAAAAAAGAAACTATTGAAAAGTGTATGCAAAGTGACCTCTTTACATGCAGTGCTGATATATCTTAAATTAAAATTAAAATGATCAAAACTAAGGGTAAATCTGACTCCATTCATAGATTGTGGGTAAATCCCTTAAGGTGTCTTGACATTGATTACAAGTTTATTACAGTATGTATCCTTAAATTCCTTAAACTACTACTGTATATTTACATTTTGTTATTTTAATTCTGAGATTAACCACTGTTTTCTATCTTTTTTTAAAATTAATTAATTAATCATTTTTTTAAATTGATCAATTAATCATTTTTTTAAATTGATCTATTTTTAAATTATTTATATATTTTTATTTATTTATTTATTTATTTGTTTTTAATTTATTTATTATTCAATTTATTATTGATTTTATTTATTTATTTTTATTTATTCATTATATATTTATTTATTTTTATTTTGTTTTATTTATTTATTTTATTTCATGTTTTATTTATTTATTATTAACTGTATGCATTTATTTTATATATTTATTTATCTTTATAATTTATTTTTAGTTATTGTATTTATTTATTTATTGTGTTAAATTTATTTGTCTTTTATTTTATATATTTTATTTTTTATTTTATTTATATTTTTTATTTATTTATTCTTAATATCACATCATGCCTGTACTCTCAATGCTGATTATTCTGATATTGCAATAAAATAATAATAAAAATAAATTCAAAATAAACTTAAATATTTCCTTGGCAACTAACTGAAATAAAATACTAGTGAAATACTAAAATCACTAAAGCTGAAATAAAATGCTAAACTAAGTAGCAATATTAAAAAAGCCAAATTTTTAAAATCATTTTTATATAAAATTATATTCAAAATATAAATAAATAGTAAAAGTATTCTTCTCTGGATTATATTAAATAAACACTGTTTATGTGACCGCTTTATATTCATTTTTTTCTATTATTTTCTTGAAAATTAATGCGATTATTGTGTATTTTTATCCAGTAAAAATGTTAAAAATTGGAAATTATACAAAATTCCAGTTCATTGTCGCATTGGTCATGGAAGATCAAGTGCATTGCATTGTGAGAGATTGTATTCCTTGCAGTGTGATTTATTGTGTACTTTATTTTATGCACAACACAACAAAAGTAGATCCTCCATGTATTCTGTGAATACAGAAAATTAGCATACACATACATGCAGAGATAATAAGTCTACTAAGAGTAGTATGCTAGTATGCTTTTCCAAATTCAGCCCATCTCTTGCTACACTGAACGTGAGCAAATTGACCTTTGACCCCCGGAGATATATACATTAAGGGGAGTGCAATAATCTGTGTTGGCAGCTCAAATCGTCCCGTATGACAGACGCACGTCTCTCTCCATAACTGTGTTCACACCTTTGAGTATTACTTCAGACATTATGCTTTATGAATATCAATTCATCTTCTATCAATGTTCAACTCCCTTGCATTCCTGACCGCCTCCCTTTGCATTTGGAAATTAACTGTGCGCTCGCTGTTTAAAGAGACACGCCACTATTTCTGATACAATAACATCTACTTGTACAGAGGGCTGCAAAAGTCAGAGACCCCATTGAATGTTTTATTTTATTCTATTTTGAACATTTTTAAATATTTAATATTTTCTTTTAATTATTTTGTATTATTTTTAATATTATATATTAGTGCTTTTATTTACTATTATAATAAATAATTCTTACATTTCAAATGTTAAAATCACAGTAACAGCTGGCGTCTGATTAATATGTATGTGCATGTATGAGAAGTGTTTGCTGATCTTATGAGGACACAATTTCTGAAAATAGCCCTTGAAGAAAAAAATGGGCATTAGTGTGCTTTTGTTCAAGTGTGAGTACAAAACGTTCACCAAACCCTTCCCACCACCCTGATGAATTCTTACACTGGTTAAATATTACCCACTCCTGACCCAGGGCTTCACCCTACATACATAAGCAGAACAAAATGAACTTCTCAAACACCAAAGAAAGAGAATCAGGCCGGCCGGACAAACCTCAAAGAAGAAAACACTTCACAATGAAAACAGCCAGACTTTGCAAAAGGAAATCACACTCTATATACAAACCCGATTCCAAAAAAGTTGGGACACTGTACAAATTGTAAATAAAAACAGAATGCAATTATGTGGAAGTTTCAAATTTCAATATTTTATTCAGAATACAACATAGATGACATATCAAATGTTTAAACTGATAAAATGTATCATTTTATGGGAAAAATAAGTTGATTTTAAATTTCATGGCATCAACACATCTCAAAAAAGTTGGGACAAGGCCATGTTTCCCACTGTGTGGCATCTCCTCTTCTTTTTATAACAGTCTGCAAACGTCTGGGGACTGAGGAGACAAGCTGCTCAAGTTTAGGAATAGGAATGTTGTCCCATTCTTGTCTAATACAGGCTTCCAGTTTCTCAACTGTCTTAGGTCTTCTTTGTCACATCTTCCTCTTTATGATGCACCAAATGTTTTCTATGGGTGAAAGATCTGGACTGCAGGCTGGCCATTTCAGTACCCAGATCCTTCTTCTACACAGCCATGATGTTGTAATTGATGCAGTATGTGGTCTGGCATTGTCATGTTGGAAAATGCAAGGTCTTCCCTGAAAGAGACGACGTCTGGACGGGAGCATATGTTGTTCTAGAATTTGGATATACCTTTCAGCATTGATGGTGCCTTTCCAGATGTGTAAGCTGCCCATGCCACACGCACTCATGCAACCCCATACCATCAGAGATGCAGGCTTCTGAACTGAGCGCTGATAACAACTTGGGCTGTCCTTGTCCTCTTGAGTCCGGATGACATGGCGTCCCAGTTTTCCAAAAAGAACTTCAAATTTTGATTCGTCTGACCACAGAACAGTTTTCCACTTTGCCACAGTCCATTTTAAATGAGCCTTGGCCCAGAGAAAACGCCTGCGCTTCTGGATCATGTTTAGATATGGCTTCTTTTTTGACCTATAGAGTTTTAGCCGGCAACGGCGAATGGCACGGTGGATTGTATTCACCGATCCCAGTATTCCTAATCCCATGTTGTGATTTCCATTACAGTAGCATTCCTGTATGTGATGCAGTGCCGTCTAAGGGCCTGAAGATCACGGGCATCCAGTATGGTTTTCCGGCCTTGACCCTTACGCACAGAGATTGTTCCAGATTCTCTGAATCTTTGGATGATATTATGCACTGTAGATGATGATAACTTCAAACTCTTTGCAGTTTTTCTCTGAGAAACTCCTTTCTGATATTGCTCCACTATTTTTGGCCGCAGCATTGGGGGAATTGGTGATCCTCTGCCCATCTTGACTTCTGAGAGACACTGCCACTCTGAGAGGCTCTTTTTATACCCAATCATGTTGCCAATTGACCTAATAAGTTGCAAATTGGTCCTCCAGCTGTTCCTTATATGTACATTTAACTTTTCTGGCCTCTTATTCCTCTCATGAAATCCAAAATGAGCCAATATTTGGCATGACATTTCAAAATGTCTCACTTTCAACATTTGATGTGTTATCTATATTCTATTGTGAATAAAATATAAGTTTATGAGATTTGTAAATTATTGCATTCCTTTTTTATTCACAATTTGTACAGTGTCCCAACTTTTTTGGAATCGGGTTTGTAAATGCAATGTATATACATATATATATATGTGTGTGTGTGTGTATGTATATGTATATGTATATTAATGTATATTAATGAAATCATGACTATTGAAAAAGTGCACTTTGTAATAATGTCAACATAAAAGTCTTTAAATCACATTTTAAATCATTACGTTTTAATAATCTTTTGTTGTGCTTTAATTCACCCAAAAATGAAAATTCTGTCAATTAATTACTCACGCTCATGTCGTTCCACACCTGTAAGACCTTCTTTCATCTTCAGAACACAAATTAAGATATTTTTTTTATCAAATCCGATGGCATTGCCAGCAAGATAAATGCCCAGAAAGCTGCTAAAGACACATTTGAAACAGTTCATGTGACTACAGTAGTTCAACCTTAATATTATAAAGCGACGAGAATACTTTTTGTGCGCCAAAAATAACAAAATATTGACTTTATTCAACAATATCTAGTGATGGGCGATTTCAAAACACCGTTTCATGAAGCTTTACGAATCTTTTGTTTTGAATCAGTGGTTGAGAGCGTGAATCAAACTGCCAAAGTCATGTTAACTATTGAAGTTTCGAAAGTCTTATGACGTAACAAAGCCTTGTTTACTAAAATCACATGACTTTGGTGCTCTGAACCACTGATTTGAAACAAAAGATTCATAAAGATTCGTAAAGCTTCATGAAACAGTGTTTTGAAATCGCCCATCACTAGAAATTGTGTGGAATAAAGTTTCTATTTTGTTATTTTTAGTGCACAAAAAGTATTCTCATCGCTTTATAATATTAAAGTTGAACCACTGTAGTCACATGAACTGTTTTAAATGTGTCTTTAGTAGCTTTCTGGGCATTGAAAGTGTTAATTATCTTGGCAGAGCCATCGGATTTTATCAAAAATATCTTAATTTGTGTTCTGAAGATGAACGAAGGTCTTACGGGTTTGGAACGACATGAGGGTGAGAAAATAAATGACAGAAATTTTCATTTTTGTGTGAACTAACCCTTTAAATCGTTATGTAGTGTAAGTGCCCGAAAAAATTAAGTGTAGGTATTCTTTCATTAAGAAGTATTGTTTTTAATAGTATGCTGAAGTGAACTTCTTTTTCACAAGGGGTATTTCATTTTAAAAATGAATATTCTGGCTTATTTTCATGCTGTTTTCCCCCTGACAGATCACAAAAGGTGACCGTAGTGAAGTCAGAAGAAACTCTGACAGGATTGAAACGACATCAAGGTGAGTAAATAATGTCATTTTCATTTCAATCTGGCGATGATCTAAGAAATGCCATATAAGTACAAAAACACACTTTTAGGCATTGTGATGAGTAAATATGGCATCCAAACTAAAACGTTTCTGCGTTTATCCTAATGGCAGTCAAGCGTTTTCTAAGCACACTTGTTTTTCTAATTAAATGTTGGCAAAAGGTGAAGTTCCCGAACTCCTCATCGTCCAAAATAAAAACAAAACAGCTGTGGCCCCGCCATGCAGACCAAACCACGACAAAGGATTCCCATGGCTGAACGCATGACAGACTGTAGCGAGCCGCTTAAACCGCAGGACGCTTTTCTCACGGCACGCCACGCAGGGGTCAGAGGTCACGGTCGAGGGGGCGACAGATGCGGTCGGGGAGATTCGGTTCACCGTGAGCTTTACGGAGCAAGAAATGAATCTTTCACAAACGTAATTTACAGGCGCTCCCCGAGGTCATTGCGTTTGCATTAGTAATTTATTTGAAAAAGGCAATAAGAGTGCTGTCGTTTTGTGTAGTAGATCAATATCCTATATTTGCTTTTCTTCTGAGAACAAAACTTCAGGTCATCAAAAGCGCACCAGGATCATTTCTGGGAGGGGGAAATATTGCAAGTCAGATGGCTTGCCAAGAAAACGGCATCGGCTTAATTGCTAATTATACGTTTCAAACAGACAGAGCGAAAGAAAAATATTTTATCATGCAAAGCTCATGCAGTGAACCACAAACGTCAGAAAAAATAATAATTTCCTAAACATCGTAAAACGTACATGGCACGAGGCCTCAGAACAACAAACAGATCTGAAATGTGTCGTGTGAGTCTGGCAGGGAGTGGAAAGAGAGGAAAAACATCCTCCGGTCCTGCCAGTACAAACATCAGCGGCAAGCCCAAGCTCACAATCTCATATTATTTGTGTCAGACCAAACATGCATCAAAAAATTACACAAACCGCATTTCATATTGCACTGAATTGAATGTGAAAACAATACCTTTCCCAAACAAAGAGCATGCAAATGACAAATATTAATGCAAACTATTTCATTTGGGACTTTTGCAAGTGATGAGCCATGTAGATTGTGCAAAAAAACTATTATATGAGCTGCATAAATATGCAATATTTAACATTTGATGCAGAGAATTTTGTCAACAATGTGTTTTTGGAAAGAAATTAATACTTTTATGCAGCAAGGACACATTAAATTGATCAAAAGTGACAGTAAAGTCATTTATAATGCTACAAAAGTTTTCTATTTCAAATGAATCCCGAATATGTAGCTATCATTTCCAAGTATCAGAAATCAGAAATGTGTCTTTAGCAACAAATCAGCATATTAGAATGATTTCTGAAGGATCATGTGACACTGAAGACTGGAGTAATGATGCTGAAAATTCAGATTTGATCACAGGAATAAATTACATTTGATCTATATTCACATAGAAAATGGCTACTTTAAATTGTAATATTTAACTGTTTTTCTGTTTTGTTTTGTTTATCAAATAAATGCAGTCTTGGTGAGCAGAAGAGACATCAGTCAAAAACAATAAGAAATCTTACCAATCCCAAACTTTTGAAAGGTACACTCTAAAAACTGGTGGGTTAAAAATAAGTTGGATTGAAAATGGACAAACCCAGTGGTTGGGTTAAATGTTTGCCCAACATGCTGGGCAGTTGTATTTAACCCAACTATAATTATTATTCATTAAACTTATTAATAAATGTTAATTTCTAACATATTTTGGGTTCATTTTAAGCAAGCCCAACCCATTCGCTGGGTTAAAACAATCCAATTGCTGGGTTAAAACAACCCATTCGCTGGGTTAAAACAATCCAATTGCTGGGTTAAAACAACCCATTCCCTGGGTTAAAACAACACAACCGCTGGGTTAAAACAATCCAATCGTGAGGGTTAAAACAACCCATTCCCTGGGTTAAAACAATTCAGTCGCGAGGGTTAAAACAACCCATTCCCTGGGTTAAAACAACACAACCGCTGGGTTAAAACAATCCAATCACAAGGGTTAAAACAACCCATTTGCTGGGTTAAAACAACCCATTCACTTGGTTAAAACAATCCAACTGCTAGGTTAAAACAATCCAATCGTGAGGGTTAAAACAACCCATTCCCTGGGTTAAAACAATTCAATTGCGAGGGTTAAAACAACCCATTCCCTGGGTTAAAACAATTCAATTGCGAGGGTTAAAACAACCCATTCCCTGGGTTAAAACAACACAACTGCTGGGTTAAAACAATCCAATCTTGAGGGTTAAAACAACCCATTCGCTGGGTTAAAACAACACAACCGCTGGGTTAAAACAATCCAATTGTGAGGGTTAAAACAACCCATTCCCTGGGTTAAAACAGTTCAATTGCGAGGGTTAAAACATCCCATTCCCTGGGTTAAAACAATCCAATCGTTGGGTTAAAACAACCCATTTGCTGGGTTAAAACAACCCATTCACTGGGTTAAAACAATCCAATCGTGAGGGTTAAAACAACCTATTCGCTGGATTAAAACAACACAACCGCTGGGTTAAAACATTCCAATCGTGAGGGTTAAAACAACCCATTCCCTGGGTTAAAACAACACAACCGCTGGGTTAAAACAATCCAATCGTGAGGGTTAAAACAACCCATTCCCTGGGTTAAAACAACACAACCGCTGGGTTAAAACAATCCAATCGTGAGGGTTAAAACAACCCATTCCCTGGGTTAAAACAATTCAGTCGCAAGGGTTAAAACAACCCATTCCCTGGGTTAAAACAACACAACCGCTGGGTTAAAACAATCCAATCGTGAGGGTTAAAACAACCCATTCCCTGGGTTAGAACAACACAACTGCTGGGTTAAAACATTCCAATCGTGAGGGTTAAAACAACCCATTCCCTGGGTTAAAACAACACAACCGCTGGGTTAAAACATTCCAATCGTGAGGGTTAAAACAACCCATTCCCTGGGTTAAAACAACACAACCGCTGGGTTAAAACATTCCAATCGTGAGGGTTAAAACAACCCATTCCCTGGGTTAAAACAACACAACTGCTGGGTTAAAACAATCCAATCGTGAGGGTTAAAACAACCCATTCGCTGGGTTAAAACAACACAACCGCTGGGTTAAAACAACCCATTCGCTGGGTTAAAACAACACAACTGCTGGGTTAAAACATTCCAATCGTGAGGGTTAAAACAACCCATTCCCTGGGTTAGAACAACACAACTGCTGGGTTAAAACATTCCAATCGTGAGGGTTAAAACAACCCATTCCCTGGGTTAAAACAACACAACCGCTGGGTTAAAACATTCCAATCGTGAGGGTTAAAACAACCCATTCCCTGGGTTAAAACAACACAACCGCTGGGTTAAAACAATCCAATCGTGAGGGTTAAAACAACCCATTCCCTGGGTTAGAACAACACAACTGCTGGGTTAAAACATTCCAATCGTGAGGGTTAAAACAACCCATTCCCTGGGTTAAAACAACACAACCGCTGGGTTAAAACAATCCAATCGTGAGGGTTAAAACAACCCATTCCCTGGGTTAGAACAACACAACTGCTGGGTTAAAACATTCCAATCGTGAGGGTTAAAACAACCCATTCCCTGGGTTAAAACAACACAACCGCTGGGTTAAAACATTCCAATCGTGAGGGTTAAAACAACCCATTCCCTGGGTTAAAACAACACAACCGCTGGGTTAAAACATTCCAATCGTGAGGGTTAAAACAACCCATTCCCTGGGTTAAAACAATCCAATCGTGAGGGTTAAAACAACCCATTCGCTGGGTTAAAACAACACAACCGCTGGGTTAAAACAACCCATTCACTGGGTTAAAACAATCCAATCGTGAGGGTTAAAACAACCCATTCCCTGGGTTAAAACAACACAACCGCTGGGTTAAAACAATCCAATCGTGAGGGTTAAAACAACCCATTCCCTGGGTTAAAACAATTCAGTCGCAAGGGTTAAAACAACCCATTCCCTGGGTTAAAACAACACAACCGCTGGGTTAAAACAATCCAATCACAAGGGTTAAAACAACCCATTTGCTGGGTTAAAACAACCCATTCACTTGGTTAAAACAATCCAACTGCTAGGTTAAAACAATCCAATCGTGAGGGTTAAAACAACCCATTCCCTGGGTTAAAACAATTCAATTGCGAGGGTTAAAACAACCCATTCCCTGGGTTAAAACAATTCAATTGCGAGGGTTAAAACAACCCATTCCCTGGGTTAAAACAACACAACTGCTGGGTTAAAACAATCCAATCTTGAGGGTTAAAACAACCCATTCGCTGGGTTAAAACAACACAACCGCTGGGTTAAAACAATCCAATTGTGAGGGTTAAAACAACCCATTCCCTGGGTTAAAACAGTTCAATTGCGAGGGTTAAAACATCCCATTCCCTGGGTTAAAACAATCCAATCGTTGGGTTAAAACAACCCATTCACTGGGTTAAAACAACACAACTGCTGGGTTAAAACAATCCAATCTTGAGGGTTAAAACAACCCATTCGCTGGGTTAAAACAACACAACCGCTGGGTTAAAACAATCCAATTGTGAGGGTTAAAACAACCCATTCCCTGGGTTAAAACAGTTCAATTGCGAGGGTTAAAACATCCCATTCCCTGGGTTAAAACAATCCAATCGTGAGGGTTAAAACAACCCATTCCCTGGGTTAGAACAACACAACTGCTGGGTTAAAACATTCCAATCGTGAGGGTTAAAACAACCCATTCCCTGGGTTAAAACAACACAACCGCTGGGTTAAAACAATCCAATCGTGAGGGTTAAAACAACCCATTCCCTGGGTTAGAACAACACAACTGCTGGGTTAAAACATTCCAATCGTGAGGGTTAAAACAACCCATTCCCTGGGTTAAAACAACACAACCGCTGGGTTAAAACATTCCAATCGTGAGGGTTAAAACAACCCATTCCCTGGGTTAAAACAACACAACCGCTGGGTTAAAACAACCCATTCGCTGGGTTAAAACAACCCATTCGCTGGGTTAAAACAACACAACTGCTGGGTTAAAACATTCCAATCGTGAGGGTTAAAACAACCCATTCCCTGGGTTAAAACAACACAACCGCTGGGTTAAAACAAACCAATCGTGAGGGTTAAAACAACCCATTCCCTGGGTTAGAACAACACAACTGCTGGGTTAAAACATTCCAATCGTGAGGGTTAAAACAACCCATTCCCTGGGTTAAAACAACACAACCGCTGGGTTAAAACAATCCAATCGTGAGGGTTAAAACAACCCATTCCCTGGGTTAGAACAACACAACTGCTGGGTTAAAACATTCCAATCGTGAGGGTTAAAACAACCCATTCCCTGGGTTAAAACAACACAACCGCTGGGTTAAAACAATCCAATCGTGAGGGTTAAAACAACCCATTCCCTGGGTTAGAACAACACAACTGCTGGGTTAAAACATTCCAATCGTGAGGGTTAAAACAACCCATTCCCTGGGTTAAAACAACACAACCGCTGGGTTAAAACATTCCAATCGTGAGGGTTAAAACAACCCATTCCCTGGGTTAAAACAACACAACCGCTGGGTTAAAACATTCCAATCGTGAGGGTTAAAACAACCCATTCCCTGGGTTAAAACAATCCAATCGTGAGGGTTAAAACAACCCATTCGCTGGGTTAAAACAACACAACCGCTGGGTTAAAACAACCCATTCACTGGGTTAAAACAATCCAATCGTGAGGGTTAAAACAACCCATTCCCTGGGTTAAAACAACACAACCGCTGGGTTAAAACAATCCAATCGTGAGGGTTAAAACAACCCATTCCCTGGGTTAAAACAATTCAGTCGCAAGGGTTAAAACAACCCATTCCCTGGGTTAAAACAACACAACCGCTGGGTTAAAACAATCCAATCACAAGGGTTAAAACAACCCATTTGCTGGGTTAAAACAACCCATTCACTTGGTTAAAACAATCCAACTGCTAGGTTAAAACAATCCAATCGTGAGGGTTAAAACAACCCATTCCCTGGGTTAAAACAATTCAATTGCGAGGGTTAAAACAACCCATTCCCTGGGTTAAAACAATTCAATTGCGAGGGTTAAAACAACCCATTCCCTGGGTTAAAACAACACAACTGCTGGGTTAAAACAATCCAATCTTGAGGGTTAAAACAACCCATTCGCTGGGTTAAAACAACACAACCGCTGGGTTAAAACAATCCAATTGTGAGGGTTAAAACAACCCATTCCCTGGGTTAAAACAGTTCAATTGCGAGGGTTAAAACATCCCATTCCCTGGGTTAAAACAATCCAATCGTTGGGTTAAAACAACCCATTCACTGGGTTAAAACAATCCAATCGTGAGGGTTAAAACAACCTATTCGCTGGATTAAAACAACACAACCGCTGGGTTAAAACATTCCAATCGTGAGGGTTAAAACAACCCATTCCCTGGGTTAAAACAACACAACCGCTGGGTTAAAACAATCCAATCGTGAGGGTTAAAACAACCCATTCCCTGGGTTAGAACAACACAACTGCTGGGTTAAAACATTCCAATCGTGAGGGTTAAAACAACCCATTCCCTGGGTTAAAACAACACAACCGCTGGGTTAAAACAATCCAATCGTGAGGGTTAAAACAACCCATTCCCTGGGTTAAAACAACACAACCGCTGGGTTAAAACAATCCAATCGTGAGGGTTAAAACAACCCATTCCCTGGGTTAAAACAACACAACCGCTGGGTTAAAACATTCCAATCGTGAGGGTTAAAACAACCCATTCCCTGGGTTAAAACAACACAACCGCTGGGTTAAAACAAACCAATCGCGATGGTTAAAATGAACTCAAAATAGGTTGTAAATTAAAAATCAGACACATAATTTTAGAGGCAACAATAATAATAATAATCAAAAGGTGAACATTTATTAATAAGCAATTTAATAAATGTTTGTTTAATTATTCATTAAACGTATTAATAAGTGTTCATTTATTAAACATATTCATTTCCAACATATTTTGGGTTCATTTTAAGCAAGCCCAGTCCATTCGCTGGGTTAAAACAATCCAATCGCTGGGTTGGAAATCAGACACATAATTACTAGAGGCAACAATAACAATCAAAAGGTGAACATTTATTAAAGGTCCCGTTTTTCGTGTTTTTTTTAAGCTTTGATTGTGTTTATAGTGTGCAATATAACATGTTTCACGTATAAAAAAAACACAGTATTTTTCACATAATTTATTATCTGTATACCGCTGTTTCCACTGTCATAAAAACAGGCTGATGACTTCCTTGTTCTATGAAGTCCCTCCTTCAGAAATACGTAACGAGTTCTGATTGTGCCAGCGGTTCCTGTGTTGTGATTCGACAGCAGCTTAGCGCTCCTTGCCCGGAAAGGTCACGCCTCTTACCATAACTTGTGCTGCACATAGTTTTACATGTGGATTATTGTGGTGTTGTGCCGAATGAACACAAAAGACAATAATTCCTGAGAGACTGAACTGTTTAATCTCCACAAGCAGCGACAGAAAATGTACAACGTTAGCACTCACTCAGAAGAGTACCTTGTACGGAAAACAGCCATACACATAAACATAGTCCCCTCTTGTGGCCATTATGTGCACTGCAGTCCAACATTAACTATTGCATTAAGGATACCACAATTATAATTTTCGGAACAGAGTTAAACGTAAATTGTAACCATTGATCTCTAAGTACAGCGTCCCTGGGAAGGCCAAACAAAGGTGATTGGACTGCGGGCTGAAAATAACAGCGTTTCGACGACAAACAAACTCTACAAACGCAACTCTTGCTCTTCTCCGTGGGAGCGCAACAAGACCACGCCCCCCTTTTTTGTGTATTCCTGTGGGCGGAGGTTAGTCAAAAAACTGTTTTAGTGACGTCATTAAAGAAGGAAGTAGAGGGATGTAGTCCAAACTGGCCGTTCGATGTAGGCGACTTCTGTTAAATAAAATATCTCGCTTGGCATTGAACTTTGAGCTTTAAAATTTTAGGACAGGACCAGTCCATTCGCTGGGTTAAAACAACCCATTTTTGTAGTTACATGATTATATAGTAAGTTTAATTTTATTGTTTGTATTATACCTTGTTTTTCCAGGCTGTTTGCAACCCAACCACAATGACGCTGTAGACCATATTGGATGGTCAGTTCAAGCTGACGAACTTCTCCGTCGCTCACCTATGATGCAGGTGTATCCTAGTTCAGCTCCTTCACTGTAGCTAAAGGAAGCCATTTTTCTAGACAGCATGTCCTAGCACATATTTAACCCTTCGATGAAGCATACACAATCTGTCCAAAACCTTTTAAACACTGCCAACCGTCACCAGTCCTTCTTTGTTGTAAAGTAATGAACGCAGGCAGGTGATGAACATCTCCAAAAAGTCTAAAACGGAGTTAGTGTTCACAGGAACCTGGCTCCCAAAGGCCTCAATACACTGGCGTGTCGTACTGCACTTTATTTGAATTAATGTGTTGCATGAGCCATTTTTACACTGTCGACAAATTAAGATTTATTTTTACGTCTTGCATCTTGTTGCCGCGTTGCGGCTTGACCTCCCCTCACTAAAACCTCAACTAAAAACGTTTTGCTAGTATTGAAAATGTTCATTCTGAATGTTCTCAGAATCCAGTCAGTTTTGTGCAAACATTTTGAGAACATTATTAAAGACCAGATAACGTTGAATAAATGTTCTATAAATGTTACTGGAACGTTTGCTCAGAACATTCTGAGAATGTTCTTTGTTAGCTGGTTTCATGTCTGTTAAAACACCACAGAAATTTAAACGCATGTAAATAAAGGCAAAAAATCATCTGGATCGTCAATGAAGCTGGAATTGCTGGAATTCAGCTATGCTAAAATCAAATCAACGTTCTGAAAAGTCTGACGCACAAAACCCATAGAAAAGAAACATCCAAAAGAAACATTCTTCCGATTGCCTGGAAAACGTGAAGAAATTCCCCCTCAAATTGCGTTTCACCTGCCGTCTGTGGGAAACCTCCTGTGGTGCGTTCAGTTAGCGCACGGTTGGGCTGCGTGAGCGCGTTTGCCAAGTAAAGCCATGAGTCATGAAGCCACTGGGATGTTAAACACATTGGCCATTTCCTGCTGAGTCACAGCTCTCGTTTAGTCATTATGCTGTGATTAGCTGCACTGCTAAATGGATAAGTGAATAGCAGTAGCAGTATAGCGAGCAGCCGAGCGGAAACGTCAGGTCGAATGAAGGGTGCGCGTTGGCTCTTGAGGAGCGTTCGCTCCACAGCGCTTGACAGCTCTGATTGTTTTCAGTAAAAAGGTGAATTGTGTTAGAAGTTGCACATTACAGAGGGGGATATAGTGGTAAAAACAAGGTCTGTGCACTGTAAACCTAGTGCATAACTCTATGCTAACTCAAATGGCAATGCTTATTAAAAGGTTGTAAACAATTAGAAAGAATGCAGTAAAAGCAGGCATAACATATCTGAACTATAGTGAAAGACATCATAACGTGCAATATTACAGTGAAATCTGCAACTGCAATCAACTATAATAAACCCATTTCGCACACTTTTTGAATGGGCTGTTTGATATGGGATAATATCTAACCTGAGCGAGGTGACTTGTGTAATTAAGGTGCACACCTGTGCATGCCAGCACCGCCCGGCCCACATTATAGATCAAATTTGCACTGATTTGAAGGTTTGAAGTTGTTTTTAGTGAGTCAAACAAGAGACTTTAATTTTGGTACAAAAATGGCACAAAAAAATTAATCAATCTATAATTAAAAGCTGAATAAATGCTATTTTGCGAGATCAAATATGTTCTACACTCCCTAAAGTGTTCTGTGTATTTTTGTACATTATTATGTTGTTGCTAGGGTGTTTCTATGGTGTTTTAGGTAGTTGCCAGGGTGTTGTTCTGCACTCCCTGAAGTGTTCTATGTATTTTTAGTACATTGCTGTGTTGTTGCTAGGGTGTTTTGGTTGTGTTCTAGGTGGTTACCAGGGTGTTGTTCTGGTGTTCTATGTGTTTTTAGTACATTGTTGTGTTGTTGCTAGGGTGTTTCTATGGTGTTCTAGGTGGTTACCAGGGTGTTGTTCTACACTCCCTAAAGTGTTCTGTGTATTTTTGTACATTATTATGTTGTTGCTAGGGTGTTTATATGGTGTTTTAGGTAGTTGCCAGGGTGTTGTTCTGCACTCCCTGAAGTGTTCTATGTATTTTTAGTACATTGCTGTGTTGTTGCTAGGGTGTTTTGGTTGTGTTCTAGGTAGTTACCAGGGTGTTGTTCTGGTGTTCTATGTGTTTTTAGTACATTGTTGTGTTGTTGCTAGGGTGTTTCTATGGTGTTCTAGGTGGTTACCAGGGTGTTGTTCTACACTCCCTAAAGTGTTCTGTGTATTTTTGTACATTATTATGTTGTTGCTAGGGTGTTTCTATGGTGTTTTAGGTAGTTGCCAGGGTGTTGTTCTGCACTCCCTGAAGTGTTCTGTGTATTTTTGTACATTATTATGTTGTTGCTAGGGTGTTTCTATGGTGTTTTAGGTAGTTGCCAGGGTGTTGTTCTGCACTCCCTGAAGTGTTCTATGTATTTTTAGTACATTGCTGTGTTGTTGCTAGGGTGTTTTGGTTGTGTTCTAGGTGGTTACCAGGGTGTTGTTCTGGTGTTCTATGTGTTTTTAGTACATTGTTGTGTTGTTGCTAGGGTGTTTCTATGGTGTTCTAGGTGGTTACCAGGGTGTTGTTCTACACTCCCTAAAGTGTTCTGTGTATTTTTGTACATTATTATGTTGTTGCTAGGGTGTTTATATGGTGTTTTAGGTAGTTGCCAGGGTGTTGTTCTGCACTCCCTGAAGTGTTCTATGTATTTTTAGTACATTGCTGTGTTGTTGCTAGGGTGTTTTGGTTGTGTTCTAGGTAGTTACCAGGGTGTTGTTCTGGTGTTCTATGTGTTTTTAGTACATTGTTGTGTTGTTGCTAGGGTGTTTCTATGGTGTTCTAGGTGGTTACCAGGGTGTTGTTCTACACTCCCTAAAGTGTTCTGTGTATTTTTGTACATTATTATGTTGTTGCTAGGGTGTTTCTATGGTGTTTTAGGTAGTTGCCAGGGTGTTGTTCTGCACTCCCTGAAGTGTTCTATGTATTTTTAGTACATTGCTGTGTTGTTGCTAGGGTGTTTTGGTTGTGTTCTAGGTGGTTACCAGGGTGTTGTTCTGGTGTTCTATGTGTTTTTAGTACATTGTTGTGTTGTTGCTAGGGTGCTACCACAAGAGACTTTAAATTTGGTACAAAAATGGCACAAAAAATTAATCAATCTATAATTAAAAGCTGAATAAATGCTATTTTGCGAGATCAAATATATGCTAAATTAACTTATATGATTTTATGTGCTGATGGTTTATAATTTTAAAGAATTATTTGCACTTATACACATCCATATAACTACAGAAATTGTTCGTAATATAAAAAATGATTGTAATGAACATAATAACAAACATGTTTTTCTCATGTTTGTAGTTCTGAACTGAATCCTCGTCCAAAGCGCAATGGGTTGTGGGCAATATTAGCCTTTATAGTGTACACGGATCCACACTTCGAAAATCTACTTCTGGCATACTCTTTTCAACAAACTATGCTTTGGGACACACTTATTTTTATCTCACATACTATTTAGGATGGATAGTATGGACATTGGGACGCAGGGATACTCTCTTGAGTAGGTACTTATTTTGAATAAATAATTACTTCACAAGCACTAAATGTTCTATATAGTATGAATGTAATCCAGATGTACTACTTCTGCCGTGTTGTCATTATTTATACTTTTTGTCACATACTATTTTTAGCCTACTATATAGTAGGGAAGTATGCAACCATCATGGTTACTTTTGCTGACACTAATTGTTAATGTTTTGTTCAAATCACTAACCCCAAGTATTAAACTTAAAAGAAATGTTCAGAATATCCCACCTTCAAAATATCCCAACATATTTTTTATCAATTTACCTTAAGATGGAAAAGCATACTTTATCTGGTATATTGTTGAAAATCCAAAAGAAATTTCAGAAAAGGCACCTGTTTAATAGAATTAAACTAAATGTTAGCAATATGTGACCCAATCATTTGTTATATACTCAACATGGTTAATAAAAATGTACCATCTGTTATAAAGTAACAGACTTTGTTTGTTAAATCTGTCTCAGATATAGTTGCACCGCATGTGTCTTGAAAACATGGGCCCGGTTCAGTCCAGCCGTATCACAGCAACAGCCGTCTGTAAATCCACAGGCTTGACTCCAGCTGGCGGGACCAGTGGTGTGGAGCGTCCTCAAACACAATGAGGTTTCCACACGGCAAACCAAACACAAGAGCCCAGCATCTCCTGAGCAGTGCAAACAGCCATCCCACATGACGTCAAGACTCTTGACAGAAATTTCTGCGCTCTGAACCAAATGGACAGCGTTCAGTCGAATGCAGAACTCAGTAATCAGAGGACTCAGGAATTGATAAAGTAGTGTCCCAGAGTTTCAATCCTTACACTAATTTTGTCACTCACTTTTCTTTTTGCTGTCAGATTTTTAAGTGTTGCACCAGGAAGCCCACCTACACCTAAAGCTTATTGGACCAAAATCCAACAGACGAGCTACTGACTTGGCTACTTGACTTGGCCTCCAAATTCCCCAGATCTCAATCCAATGGAGCATCTGTGGAATGTGCTGAACAAACAAGTCCAATCCATCGGAGGCTCCACCTCACAACTTACAGGACTTACAGGAACTGCTGCTAACATCTTGGTGCAGATCCCACAGCACACCTTCAGGGGTCTAGAGGAGTCCATGCCTAGAGGGGTCAGGGCTGTTTTGGGGATCCAACACAATATTAGGAAGGTGGTCATAATGTTATGCCTGATATGATTTAATTTTGTCCTTAGAGTGAGAAAAGGTCTATAATTGTGATATTTTGTCTATTTTCTTCTTGTAATCAAGGACGGGCTCATCTCAGGGCTTTGAAACTGAAACGGGCAGCACAGGACAGTATGTCGTGTGGGCCGGGCGGTGCTGGCATGCACAGGTGCACACCTTAATTACACAAGTCACCTCGCTCAGGTTAGATATTATCCCATATCAAACAGCCCATTCAAAAGAGACTGAGATCAAAAAGACGACCGTGTGTGTGCGTGCTATGGGAGTTTTGATTAAGTACGACGCATGCATTGATCTCCCAGATTAAAGACAGGAAGTTACAATGGCAGTTTGTTATGCCAAGTTTGAAGCCCTGCCAGATAGTGAGTCACCCGAGAGTCCAGCTCACCTCGGCAACGAGCTCAATGTGGCCTGTTCAGATGAATACGGTGTCGGGGTAGGGTCATAGAGTCAAGATGAACTTTACTCTAGTCAAAGACGGCATCTATCAGATCTCCCTTAGAACTGTGGGAAAGCGTTTTCAAAGGTGCGTTTTCATTCAGTGTGATTTATACGTAATTTCGTATTTTTGTTATGTGCTGTTGGCAATTTTATTATTATAATTTTTTCAATTTTATGTTTAGCTTCAATTAAATTTTATTTCAGTTTTTAGGGTGTTGATATGCAGTTGCTAGGGTGTTCTATATGGTTTCCAGAGTGTTGTTTTGCTCATCCTAATGTGTTTGATGTGTTTTTTAGTATATTACTATCCAGTTGCCAAGGTATTGCTATGTGATTGGTTTCTATGGTGGTGTTCTTAGTGTTTTTAACATATTGCTATGTGGTTGCTAGGGTGTTGCTATAGTGTTTTAGGTGGTTGTTGTGCTGTTCTGTGGGTCCGAAGGTGTTTGGAGTGTTTTTAGCACATTGTTATGGTGTTGCTATGTGGTTTCCAATATGCTGCACTCCCCAAGGTGTTGAATGTGTTTTCAGTACATTGTTGTATTGTTGCTAGGGTGTTTCTGTGGTGCTCTAGGTGGTTTCCAGGGTGTTGTTCTGCACTCCCTAAGGTGTTTTATGTATTTTTAGTACATTGCTGTGTTGTTGCTAGGGTGTTTCTGTGGTGTTTTAGGTAGTTGCCAGGGTGTTGTTCTGCACTCCTAGAAGTGTTCTGTGTATTTTTGTACATTATTATGTTGTTGCTAGGGTGTTTTGGTTGTGTTCTAGGTGGTTACCAGGGTGTTGTTCTGGTGTTCTATGTGTTTTTAGTACATTGTTGTGTTGTTGCTAGGGTGTTTCTATGGTGTTCTAGGTGGTTACCAGGGTGTTGTTCTACACTCCCTAAAGTGTTCTGTGTATTTTTGTACATTATTATGTTGTTGCTAGGGTGTTTATATGGTGTTTTAGGTAGTTGCCAGGGTGTTGTTCTGCACTCCCTGAAGTGTTCTATGTATTTTTAGTACATTGCTGTGTTGTTGCTAGGGTGTTTTGGTTGTGTTCTAGGTGGTTACCAGGGTGTTGTTCTGGTGTTCTATGTGTTTTTAGTACATTGTCGTGTTGTTGCTAGGGTGTTTCTGTGGTGCTCTAGGTGGTCGGCAAGATGTTGTTCTGCACTCCCTAAGGTGTTCTATTTGTTTTTAGTACATTGCTGTGTTGTTGCTACGGTGTTTCTATGGTGATCTAGGTGGTTGCCAAGGTGTTGTTCTGCACTCCCTAAGGTGTTCTATTTGTTTTTAGTACATTGCTGTGTTGTTGCTACGGTGTTTCTATGGTGATTTAGGTGGTCACCAGGGCGTTGTTCTGCAAGGTGTTCTATTTGTTTTTAGTATATTGCTGTGTTGTTGCTAGGGTGTTTCTATGGTGATATAGGTGGTTGCCAAGGTGTTGTTCTGCACTCCCTGAGGTTTTCTGTTTGTTTTAGTACATTTCTTTGCCAGGGTGTTCTACAGTATAATTTAGTTCGGAATTTTAGTACTTCAACGTTTATTTGTTTTAGTAAGTTGCCAGGGCAACTTTTTTTTTTTTTTACATTTAATGGTTTTTTTTCTTTTTTCTTTTTTTTCAAATATTCATTTTTTTTATTTTATTTCAGCTTTATCTCAGTTACATAAAATTATTTTTAATAGTTTTAGTCTACCTTAACAGTAAAGGCACTGAATTACTATCTGGAGTTTGTCACTTTGAAAACCGCCTTCTAGACATGTTTGCTGCTCACAGTTCTAGAACATTTGTATTTGAAAACTGTAAATGGTTTCTGGTTGATCTGCCATGTGTCTGTGTACTAACTGGGGTATATATGCAAATATGATTTGTCATTGCCACTGTTCAACCGTTTTGGAACCTGCCGCAGGAAATATGAAGCTCTCTAATGTGTCACGGACCACTGCTTTGCCCAAGCAGAAGGAAAAGCGAGAGTGTTTCCATCTCTTGTGTGCCCCCACAAACACACACACACATTGTATCATGGAAATCCCACAGATTACAGGCCACTGTTCACATAATTGCTATTCCACAAACCAGAGCGTAATCACCATTTCCTGCGTGACGAGTCGCTGCCACTGCACCCAGAAACGTCTTTATAGAGTCAGGGGGACCCGCTGAAAACACAAGGTTAGCGTTAACCAGCAGTGTGAGATGGCAGGTGTCGTGGAATTGGTTTTGAAAAGCATATTTGTAAAGGAAAAGCATGATTTTGCAAATGCTTAGAGCACTGTCCAGTTGATCATGCAATTTTACTGTATCTGTTTGGCAATGGCGGAGTGTTTTATAAACTTTTTTTAGCGATGTTAGTGCTACAAAAATTACAAGTATGAATGCTTAGATGTAGCTCAGATGACATGTGTTGAACCACATTAAAAAGCAAAAATGAATTGTAAATTTCATGTGAATTTTTTTTTTGCACAGGATCTGATTTGTGCCAGATATCTGTTAAAGAACTGGAAATGACTGACAGTGTTAATGTGGCCGTCTAAGAGGAATAGCACTTTACCTTCTTGTGAATGAGCCTTTGCCCTCTAGAGCTCCAAACCACCAAATACAGACCGACAGGAGGTGATAACCCATTCTGATAATCACGTCAGCTTTGACTGATGTGTTAATTTGGTCGATAGGGATTTGGAAGGGAGGAACGGAGAGATGTTGGGGGAGGATTTTTAGAGGATGAGGGGTTTGGTGAGGTTAGAGACACGAGGAGGAAATAGGATGATGTGAAGGGGAAAAAATACTCATACGGAGACGTGGATGTGATGATACCATAAAGGATCATGAAAATTATCATCGGCATGTCTGACTTTCTTTTTCTATCAAGCTTTTTGCTGTTTTTTTTTTTTTTTTTAAGACATATGATAACTTGATAGACAGATCAATATTTAAACCATTATTGAATCTTTTGCTCTCAGCCATAGCAGTCAGTTGTTATTATTATAATTTTTAATTTTAATACTATTTTTGGTTTATTATTATTTATTGGTGTTATTTTAATTTTTTCAAGATAGATTTGATTTAAGATGATTTGATGTGCTTGATTTAGCACATTGCTATGTGGTTTCTAAGGAGTTGTTAGGGTGTTCTTAAAGGTTAAAGTGTTTTTAACCTAATGCTGTGTGGTTGCTAGGGTGTTGCTATGGTGTCCTATGTGGTTTTCTGGGGGTTTCTGCAGTTCTTGAAATGTTTTTATTGATGTTGCTCATTGCTGTGTCATTTATAAGGTGTTGCTAGGGTGTTCTAAGTGGTTTCCACTTCTAAGTGTTTTTAACCTATTACTATGTGGTTGGTAGGGTGTTGCTATGGTGTCCTAGATGGTTGTCAGGTTGTTTTGCAGTTCCTAAGGTGTTTTGACTGATTTAGCACATTGCTATGTGGTTTCTAAGGAGTTGTTAGGGTGTTCTTAAAGGTTAAAGTGTTTTTAACCTAATGCTGTGTGGTTGCTAGGGTGTTGCTATGGTGTTCTATGTGGTTATCTGGGGTTTCTGCAGTTCTTGAAATGTTTTTATTGATGTAGCTCATTGCTGTGTCATTTATAAGGTTTTGATAGGGTGTTCTAAGTGGTATCCACTTCTAAGTGTTTTTAACCTATTACTATGTGGTTGGTAGGGTGTTGCTATGGTGTCCTTGGTGGTTGTCAGGTATTTCTGCAGTTCTTAAAGTGTTTTTATTGATGTGTAGCTAATTTCTGTGTCATTTATAAGGTGTTGCTATGGTGTTCTAAGTGATTGGTATTTGCACTTTGTAAGGTGTTCTTTGGTTACAGAACATTTTCTATTCTCACTTCTGAATATTTACAGTTTGGTTATGTGATTCTTTGGCAAGAACCAAATTTATTACCACTGTCTTGAAGCTTGCAACGGTATGTGTGGTGTATTTGAATATATGTGATTGTGAATAATATTTGCAGTACTATACCAGCTAAATGATCACAGTACCACTGTATTTGCATTTTAAGGTTGTAATACCACAATACTACCATGGCACCTAGATACCATCCTAGTCATGAGTGTGTTGATGTAAGAGAAAGACAGTGGAAGGTCAAGCCAATAATATTCTCCAGTCCTGTTTGAGATTAGATTCCAGGCATTCTGTAGGAATCTCCCACAATGTGATCAATCTCTCAGACACACACACACACACACACACACACACACACACACACACATGTTTGTTTTTGTGAATTGTGGGGACTTTCCATAGACTTCAATGCATTTTACACTGAACAAACTGTACATTCTATCCCCCTACCCTGCCCCTACCCCTAAACCTAACCCTCACAGGAAACTGTGCAAACTTTTACTTTTTCACAAAAACTCATTCTATATGATTTATAAACCCATTTACATTGTGGGGACCGCTGGCTGGTCCCCACGATGTAGGTGAACTCAGGTTTATATTACATCATGGGGACATTTGGTCCCCACAATGTAATATAAACAAAAGCACACACACACACACACACACACACACACACACACACACACACACACACACACACACACACACACACACACACACACACACCTACACACACACACACACACCTACACACACACACACACACACACACACACACACACACACACACACACACACACACACACACACACACACACACACACACACACACACACACACACACACACACACACACACACACACACACACACACACACACACACACACACACACAGAGACAGGTTTGTTTTTGTGAATTGTGGGGACATTCCATAGGCGTAATGCTTTTCCTAAGTGTCCTTATGTGTCCTTTTCCTTATGTGCATCTAGGGTGTTGCTATGGTTTTCTGTGTGGTTGCCAGGGTGTTATGCAGTTCCTAGGGAGTTTTAAGTGTTTTAGCATATTTCTATGTCGTTGCTAGGGTGTTATATGTGGTTTCCATGGTGTTGTTCTACACTTTCTAAGGTGTTCTGTTTTAGTACATTGCTGTGTGGTTTCCAGGGTGTAGTTCTGCACTTCCTAAGGCATTTTATGTGCTTCTTTATACATTGCTGTGTGGTTTATAGAGTGTTGCTATGGTGTTCTATCAGGTTGCCAGGGTGTTTTGCGGCTCCTAGGGTGTTCTAAGTGTTTTTATATTTCTATGTTGTTTCTAGGGTGTTATAGGTGGTTTCCATGGTGTTCTGCACTTTCTAATGTGTTCTATTTTAGTACATTGCTGTGTGGTTGCTAGGGTGTTGCTATGGTGTTCTGTGTGGTTGCCAGGATGTTTCTCTAAGCTTTTTAAGATGTTCTGTTTTTTTTTTTTTTTTTTTTTTTTTCAAAGAACATTAAACCACACACTTTTTTTAGAGGTTTGATTACATCACTAACACTAAGTATGATCAGATAAGTATGCTTGACTTAGCAACCACCACTTAATATCATCTATCATTTTGAGTTTGTGTGAACAGAAGAAGGTGTAAATGAGCTGAAGAGCTGGAGGTGAGAGTCAAACCCAACACTGACATCTAGTGTCTCTGGTCTCATCAGCACCGCTAATAAATCCACTCCGTATCAATTCCCACAGACGCTCATTGAAGGAGGGACCCAGTGACACTTTTCACACCGACCAGTAAGAAACCACCTAGCAAACTTCCAGACCTCCTTAGCAACCACATAGTAACATCCTGGCAACCATCCACAACACGCAGAGTGTCCCAGTGGAAAAGAGACTGATAATCATCTTTGTAAATTCCAGCTCCGCTCAGAGGTGCAGAAAGGAGCGACACACCAAATAAACATCCAGAAACTGTGAGGAAAACACACACACATTCACACGCCTCATGTAGGGCTGTCAAGCTGGGGCAGATCGCAGGTATGTGAAGGGGCTTCAGGAGGATGATGGTTAGATGGGTGTGGAGAGGACAGATCTGACATGTGTGAGTTATTGCAACAGAATGGACGCATTACTGCTTCATTAACATAAAATGGAGGTACAGACAGACACATGCGACAACATTCACAAGCTCCAGACGGGCCTGAATTCTTGGCGCTTTTGTGGATCCATCGAAAAAAGCCATAATGTTAGTAGATTTACATTGTTTGATGCATTTAACACATTTAAAAATATGACGTGCTTTTGTGGTGTGGTTGCAGCGCATGCAGTGATTGATAATGCATATACCGTTATTCATACCAGTTTTACCCAAGGGGAAAAGTGCTTAAAGAATGTCAACATTTATGTTGTGGAATGTGTTCATGTGACATATCACAATAAAAAAATAAAATAAAATAACAAATAAATAAAACAAAATAAAATAAAAACAAAATAAATAAAAAATGAAATGAAATAAAACAAAATAAAAAAAATAAAAAAACTGAAATAAAATAAAAATATAACAAAATAAAAAAATAACAAAAAATAAAATTATACAAAATCATAAAAAAATTTAAATTATATAAAATAATTTATATAAAATAAAAAATAAAATAAGTAAATACTTAAATAAATACTTGGGCTAACTAGAAAAAATCTATATTTATAATAAAAATGCCCATGGATTTTTCCCTTTGTATAAATTTGCATGACATCACATTTTTAAAATCAGGCTACTTATATCCAAGAAACATAATCCTGGTTATTCAAAGGGGAGAATTAAAATAAGCAATATCTTGATGTTTGGTTTTAGCTCATTTTAATGCTTATTTTAAGTCATCTTTAGGCCCTTCATTTTTTTCTAGGAGAAACTATTGAGATTTGAAAGAGCTTTCATTTGTCTTTCCTCCGGTTATTTTTATGCGTGTAGAGCTCAGAAATGTCATCTTGCCCTGTTGCATCATCTCCATTTATGGAAATTTCCTGCTGATAATCACTGTTGTTTCTTTATACAGCATAAGGTGACTTTTCCCATTTCCAGGCTGCGTTTCCATAGATGGTTCCTAGACATCCAAGAGCAGGCCAAAGACAACTGGTCAAAATAAAAACCTGCCACTATCCCGAATGAGGAACCAAGGCTGCGGCGGGCGATTTATTCCGCTCAACTAATGTCTAATGTCTGTCTGGGCAGATGAGAAAGAACTTAGGACTTCCTTTTTTTAGCATGTGCTTGTGCACTGAGCAGCGGCCGTGGTTTGGTTGGGTTTGGTGTGGGTACGATCAGCAGCCATTGGGAAAGGAGGGCAGAGTCATGTGCCCATGGAGGAGAGATCCATATAGGAACGGCGATGTGTTCGTCTAGCCATGAGTCACTCTTTCTGTTTATCTACAGGCCGCCTCGCAGTCATCTCTCCGACTCCTGCCACCATGGAAACCGTCCGGACACCACGGCAACCGTCTGTTCCCCCCATGCGGGCCGCCACACTCCACTCGAGGAATTCCGTAATGGTGGCTACGGAAAGACACCTTCCCATGTGGTTTCCCTCTGGATGTCATCGCCTGAAATGATGACGACATGTTCCACATCACCAGCTGACCGTATAGGAACAGGTGCAAACTGAATCATTGTCTCAGATAGATCCACTAGTATTACACAACATAAATACTATCTATAAATACTATCAAAAATTATAAATACTATCAAAAATTGCTTTATTGGCATGACTGTATATCATACAATATTGCCAAAGCATATATACATAAAACAATAATAAAAACACATCTGTATAATAGAAGAAAATAATATCAAATATTATAACGCTATCAAATATTATAACATAACTTAAACTTAAATTAACAGTGTAAACTTAAATTAACAAATATATATATACACACACACACACGTACGGAGGGTCACTGTGGTGGATGGTAGGGAAACACACTGAGGTCAGACACACACATTCACCGGCTGTCTCTCAGGCTGTGGCACATCCACACGTATCTCGCAGCCAGTGCTCTCTAATTGATGTATTTTTGACAGTGAAGGAGGAAGTGCATCTCTGTCTCGATCTCTCCTGTCCTGCAGTGAACACACACCCTTTGCTCTCTGGGTAACCAGCTCTTTCTGTGTCTGCCGGTCTCGATGGCTGGACTGTGCTCACTGAGCCTGTACTTGGTCAGGATCCGTCTCTGCTTTGTGTCTTTGACACTTCGGAGATAATCTTCTAATTCATAATTTGATTTTAGAGTTCGATAGAATTGTAATTTACTTTGTGTTTTAGTTTCCTCATCCCAGTGTTCCAGATATGTATTTTTAGATTGTTTGATCATTTGGTTTATTTTGATGTTCGGATGAGAAGCAGTGCTGGTCTGAGACTGGTTAGTGTTAGTAGAGTTAGTCAGGTTAGTAAGTCTCAGGACCAGCTGACTGAAAGGACTCTTTTCAGGGTTCAGTTCTTGGGTTTGTAGCGGTTCTGTGGGACTTGATTTTAGATGCATCCAGAATTTGAGGGATCTTTTTTGCATATTAATAATCAATAATATAATATATTAATAATATTAATAATCAATGTCTATATGTCTATCTTTCTGTCTATATGTCTGTCTGTCTGTCTGTCTATATGTCTATCTATCTGTCTGTATGTCTGTCTGTTTGTCTATATATCTATATGTCTGTCTGTCTGTCTGTCCATCTGTTTGTTTGTCTATCTGTCTATCTGTCTGTCTGTATGTCTATATGTCTGTCTGTCCATCTCTTTGTCTATATGTCTGTCTGTCTATATGTCTATCTATCTGTCTGTCTATCTGTCTGTCTGTCTATCTGTTTGTCTATATGTCTGTCTCTCTGTCTGTCTATATGTCTATCTATCTGTCTGTCTGTCTGTCTGTCTTTCTTTCTATATGTCTGTCTATCTGTTTGTCTATATATCTATATGTCTGTCTGTCTATGTGTGTGTCTGTCTGTCTGTCCATCTCTTTGTCTATATTTCTGTCTGTCCATCTGTTTGTCTATATGTCTGTCTATCTGTCTGTCCATCTCTTTGTCTATATGTCTGTCTGTCTGTCCATCTGTTTGTCTATATGTCTGTCTGTCTATATGTCTGTCTATCTGTCTGTCCATCTCTTTGTCTATATGTCTGTCTGTCTGTCCATCTGTTTGTCTATATGTCTGTCTGTCTGTCTATATGTCTGTCTATCTGTCTATATGTCTGTCTGTCCATCTCTTTGTCTATATGTCTGTCTATCTGTCTGTCTATATGTCTGTCTGTCTGTCTGTCTATATGTCTGCCTGTCTATCTGTCTATCTGTCTGTTTGTCTGTCTGTCTGTCTGTCTGTCTATATGTCTGCCTGTCTATCTGTCTGTTTGTCTGTCTATATGTCTGTCTGTCTGTCTGTCTGTCCATCTCTTTGTCTATATGTCTGTCTGTCTGTCTGTCTGTCTGTCCATCTGTTTGTCTCTATGTCTGTCTATCTGTCTGTCTGTATATATGTCTGTCTGTTCATCTCTTTGTCTATATGTCTGTCTATCTGTCTGTCTATATGTCTGTCTGTCTATATGTCTGCCTGTCTGTCTGTCTATCTGTTTGTCTATATGTCTGTCTGTCTGTCTATCTGTCTGTCTGCCTGTCTATATGTCTGTCTATCTGTCTGTCTGTCTATATGTCTATCTGTCTGTCTGTCTGTCTGTCTATATGTCTGTCTGTCTGTCTGTCTGTCTATATGTCTGTCTGTCTGTCTGTATGTCTGTCTGTCTATATGTATGTCTGTCTATATGTCTGTCTGTCTGTATGTCTGTCTGTCTATATGTCTGTCTATCTGTCTGTCTGTCTATATGTCTATCTGTCTGTCTGTCTGTCTGTCTATATGTCTGTCTGTCTGTCTGTCTGTATGTCTGTCTGTCTATATGTATGTCTGTCTATATGTCTGTCTGTCTGTATGTCTGTCTGTCTATATGTATGTCTGTCTGTCTATATTTCTGCCTGTCTGTCTATCTGTTTGTCTATATGTCTGTCTGTCTGTCTATATGTCTGTCTGTCTATCTGTCTTTCTATATGTCTATCTATATGTCTGTCTGTCTATATGTTTGCTTGTCTGTCTGTCTGTCTGTCTGTCTGTCCATCTGTTTGTCTATATGTCTGTCTATCTGTCTGTCTGTCTGTCTATATGTCTGTCTGTTCATCTCTTTGTCTATATGTCTGTCTATCTGTCTGTCTATATGTCTGTCTATATGTCTGCCTGTCTGTCTATCTGTTTGTCTATATGTCTGTCTGTCTATCTGTCTGTCTGCCTGTCTATATGTCTGTCTATCTGTCTGTCTGTCTATATGTCTATCTGTCTGTCAAATTCAAATTCAAATTCAAATTCAAAATTGCTTTATTGGCATGACTGTAAATAATACAATATTGCCAAAGCATACATATAACAATAATAAAAACATCTGTATAATAGAAGAAAATATAAAATATTATAATGCTATCAAATA